>NC_134274.1:55787241-56135341 GCF_031893055.1 Leptodactylus fuscus | reverse complement strand
TGAGATGGGGGGAGACATGAGACTGGGGGGCAGAGATTGGGGGGGCATAGATTGGGGGGAGACATGAGACTGAGGTGGCAAAGATTGGGGGGCAGAGATGGGGGGGGAGACATGAGATTGGGGGGGCAGAGATTGGGGGGAGACTTGAGACTGGGGGGCAGAGATTGGGGGGGGAGACATGAGACTGGGGGGGCAGAGATTGTAGTGTCAGAGATGGGGGGGCAGAGATTGGGGGGTCATAGATGGGGGGGTCATAGATTGGGGGGCAGAGATTGGGGGGGGCAGAGATGGGGGGGGGGAGACATGAGACTGGGGGGCAGAGATTGGGGGGGGAGACATGAGAATGGGGGGGGCAGAGATGGGGGTCCAGAGATTGGGGGGGAGACATGAGACTGGGGAGTGGGGCAGAAATTGGGGGGCAGAGATGGGGGGGGAGACATGAGACTAAGGGGGGCAGAGATTGGAGGGGTTCAGAGATTAGGGGGGCAGAAAATGGGGGGAAGACATGAGACTGGGGGGCAGAGATTTGGGGGGAGACATGAGAAAAGGGGGGCAGAAACTGGGGGGGCAGAGATTAGGGGGAGACATGAGACTGGGGGAGGGCAGAAATTGGGAAGGGGCAGAAATGGGGGGAGACTTGAGACTGGGGGGGCAGAGATGGGGGGGGAGACATGATACTGGGGGGGCAGAGATTGGGGGGGGCAGAGATTGGGGGGAGACATGAGACTGAGGGGGCAGAGATTGGGGGGGCAGAGATGGGGGGGCTGAAATGGGGGGGCAGAGATTGGGGGGGGAGACATGAGACTGGGGGGGGCAGAAATGGGGGGGGGAGACATGAGACTAGGGGGGGCAGAGATTGGGGGGTGACATGAGACTGGGGGGCAGAGATTGGGGGGAAAGATTGGGGGGGAGACATGAGACTGGGGGGGCAGAGATTGGGGTGGCAGAGATTGAGGGTGAGACATGAGACTGGGGAGCAGAGATTGGGGGGTAGAGATTGTGAGGCAGAGATGGGGGGCAGAGATTGGAGGGAGACATGAGACAGGGGGGGCAGAAACTGGGGGGCAGAGATTAGGGGAGACATGAGACTGGGGGGAGGGGCAGAAATTGGAAGGGGCAGAGATTGGGGGGGAGAGATGAGACTGGTGGGGCAGAGATTGGGGGGGAGATATGAGCCTGGGGGGGCAGAGATTCGAGGGGGCAGAGATTCGGGGGGAGACATGAGATTGGGGAGCAGAGATGGGGGGGGAGACATAAGACTGGGGGGGCAGAGATGGGGGGGGAGACATGAGACTGGGGGGGCAGAGATAGGGGGGGGAGACATGAGATGGGGGGGGAGGACATGAGACTGGGGGGGCAGAGATGGGGGGGAGACGAGACTGGGGGGAGACATGAGACTGGGGGGGGCAGAGATGGGGGGAGACATGAGACTGGGGGGGGCAGAGATGAGGGAGGGCATGAGACTGGGGGGGGAGACATGAGACTGGGGGGGGCAGAGATGGGGGGGAGACATGAGATTGGGGGGGCAGAGATGGGGGGGGGAGACATGAGACTGGGGGGCAGAGATTGGGGGGGGAGACATGAGAATGGGGGGGCAGAGAGATGGGGGGCAGAGATTGGGGGGGGAGACATGAGACTGGGGAGTGGGGCAGAAATTGGGGGGGGCAGAGATTGGGGGAAGACATGAGACTAAGGGGGCAGAGATTGGGGGGGAGACATGAGACTGGGGGGCTGAGATTGGGGGGGGAGACTTGAGACTGGGGGAGGCAGAGATTGGGGGGGCAAAGATTGGGGGGAGACATGAGACGGGGCAGAGATTGGGGGGAGACATGAGACGGGGTTGGCAGAGATTGGGGGGGCAGAGATGGGGGGGAGACATGAGAATTGGGGGTAGCAGAGATTGGGGGGGATACATGAGACTGGGTGGGCACAGAATGGGGGGGTAGAGATTGGGGGGAGACATGAGACTGGGGGGCAGAGATAGGGGGGAGACATGAGACTGGGGGGGCAGAGCTTGGAGGGGAGACATGAGATTGGGGGGGGGAGATGAGACGGGGGGGGAGACATGAGACTTGGGGAGTGGGGCAGAAATTGGGGGGGCAGAGATTGGGGGGGAGACATGAGACTAAGGGGGCAGAGATTGGGGGGGGAGACATGAGACTGGGGGGGGAGACATGAGACTGGGGGGGAGATATGAGACTGGGGGGAGACATGAGACCTGGGGGGGAGACATGAGACTGGGGGGGGCAGAGCTTGCGGGGGGGGAGACATGAGATGGGGGGGAGACATGAGACGGGGGGAGACATGAGACTGGGGGTGAGACATGAGAATGGAGGGGAGACATGAGACTAGGGGGGCAGAGATGGGGGGGGAGACATGAGATTGGGGGGGAGACATGAGACTGGGGGGCAGAGATGGGGGGAGACATGAGACTGGGGGGGGCAGAGATTGGGGGGGAGACATGAGACTGGGGGGCAGAGATTGGGGGAGAGACATGAGACGGGGGGCAGAGATTGGGGGGGCAGAGATTGGGGGGAGATATGACACTGGGGGGGAAGGCAGAAATTGGGGGGGGAATTCTCTGGGGGGCAGAAAAAGGGGGGCAGAGATGGGGGAGGGGCAGAGATGCGGGGGCAGACATGAGACTGGGGGAGCAGAGATGGAGGGAGACATGAGACTGGGGGGCAGAGATTGGGGGGGCAGAGATTGGGGGGAGACATGAGACTGAGGTGGCAAAGATTGGGGGGCAGAGATAGGGGGGAAACATGAGATTGGGGGGGCAGAGATTGGGGGGAGAACTTGAGACTGGGAGGGGCAGAGATTGGGGGGGGGAGGACATGAGACTGGGGGGCAGAGATTGTAGGGGTCAGAGATGGGGGGGGGCAGAGATTGGGGGGGTCATAGATGGGGGGGGTCATAGATTGGGGGGCAGAGATTGGGTGGGCAGAGATGGGGGGGAGACATGAGACTGGGGGGCAGAGATTGGGGGGGAGACATGAGAAGGGGGGGGCAGAGATGGGGGGGGCAGAGATTGGGGGGGGGAGACATGAGACTGGGGAGTGGGGGCAGAAATTGGGGGGGGCAGAGATTGGGGGAGACATGAGACTAAGGGGGCAGAGTTTGGGAGGGGAGACATGAGACTGGGGGGGGGCTGAGATTGGGGGGGGAGACTTCAGACTGGGGGAGCAGAGATTGGGGGGGGCAAAGATTGGGGGGGAGACGTGAGACGGGGCAGAGATTGGGGGGAGACATGAGACGGTGGTGGCAGAGATTGGGGGGGGCAGAGATGGGGGGAGACATGAGAATTGGTGGTAGCAGAGATTGGGGGGGAGACATGAGACTGGGGGGGCACAGAATGGGGGGGGCAGAGATTGGGGGGAGACATGAGAATGGGGGGGCAGAGATTTGGGGGGAGACATGAGACTGGGGGGGGTCAGAGATTGGGGGGGAGACATGAGACTGGGGGCAGAGATTGGGGGGTCAGAGATGGGGGGCAGAGATTGGGGGGTCATAGATGGGGGGGTCAGAGATTGGGGGGGCAGAGACTGGGGGGGCAGAGATTGGGGGGCAGAGATGGGGGGCAGAGATTGGGGGGGAGACATGAGAATGGGGGGGCAGAGATGGGGGGGAGACATGAGACTTGGGGGGGGCTGAGATTGGGGGGGGAGACTTGAGACTGAGGGGGGCAGAGATTGGGGGGGCAAAGATTGGGGGGGAGACATAAGACGGGGGCGTGGCAGAGATTGGGGGGGCAGAGATGGGGGGAGACATGAGAATTGGGGGTAGCAGAGATTGGAGGGGAGACATGAGACTGGGGGGGGGCAGAGATTGGGGGGGGAGACATGAGACTGGGGGGGCAGAGATTGGGGGGAGACATGAGACTGGGGGGGCAGAGATTGGGGGGGAGACATGAGACGGGGAGCAGAGATTGGGGGGGCAGAGATTGGGGGGAGATATGACACTGGGGGGGAAGGCAGAAATTGGGGGGGAAATCTCTGGGGGGGAGAAAAAGGGGGGGCAGAGGATTGGGGGGGGCAGAGATGCGGGGGCAGACATGAGACTGGGGGAGCAGAGATGGAGGGGAGACATGAGACTGGGGGGCAGAGATTGGGGGGAGACATGAGACTGAGGTGGCAAAGATTGGTGGGGCAGAGATGGGGGGAGACATGAGATTGCGGGGGGCAGAGATTGGGGGAGACATGAGTCTGGGGGGCAGAGATTGGGGGGGGAGACATGAGACTGGGGGGGTCAGAGATTGTAGGGTCAGAGATGGGGGGCAGAGATTGGGGGGGTCATAGATGGGGGTCATAGATTGGGGGCAGAGATTGGGGGGACAGAGATGGGGGGGGAGACATGAGACGGGGGGGGCAGAGATTGGGGGGGAGACATGAGAATGGGGGGGGCAGAGATGGGGGGGGAGACATGAGACTGGGGAGTGGGGCAGAAATTGGGGGGGCAGAGATTGGGGGGAGACATGAGACTAAGGGGGGCAGAGATTGGGGGGGGAGACATGAGACTGGGGGGGGGCTGAGATTGGGGGGGAGACTTGAGACTGGGGGGGGCAGAGATTGGGGGGGCAAAGATTGGGGGGTGACATGAGATGGGGCAGAGATTGGGGGGAGACATGAGACGGGGGGTGGCAGAGATTGGGGGGGGCAGAGATGGGGGGAGACATGAGAATTGGGGGTAGCAGAGATTGGGGGGGAGACATGAGACTGGGGGGGCACAGAATGGGGGGGCAGAGATTGGGGGGAGACATGAGACTGGAGGGGGCAGAGATTTGGGGGGAGACATGAGATTGGGGGGGCAGAGATTGGGGGGGAGACATGAGACTGGGGCAGAGATTAGGGGGGGGTCAGAGATGGGGGGGCAGAGATTGGGGGGTCATAGATGGGGGGGGTCAGAGATTGGGGGGCAGAGATTGGGGGGGCAGAGATTGGGGGGGCAGAGATTGGGGGGCAGAGATGGGGGGAGACATGGAGACTGGGGGGCAGAGATTGGGGGGGAGACATGAGAATGGGGGGGCAGAGATGGGGGGCAGAGATTGGGGGGGAGACATGAGACTGGGGAGGGGGGCAGAAATTGGGGGGGCAGAGATTGGGGGGAGACATGAGACTTGGGGGGGGCTGAGATTGGGGGGGAGACTTGAGACTGGGGGGGCAGAGATTGGGGGGGCAAAGATTGGGGGGGAGACATGAGACGGGGGTGGCAGAGATTGGGGGGAGACATGAGACGGGGGTGGCAGAGATTGGGGGGGCAGAGATAGGCGGAGACATGAGTATTGGGGTAGCAGAGATTGGAGGGGAGACATGAGACTGAGGGGACACAGAATGGGGGGGCAGAGATTGAGGGGGAGACATGAGACTGGGGGCAGAAATTGGGGGCAGAAATGGGGGGGCGACATGAGACTGGGTGGCAGAGATTGGGGGGAGAAATGAGACTGGGGGAGGGCAGAGATGGGGGGCAGACATGAGACTAGGGGGGGCAGAGATTGAGGGAGGCAGATATTGGGGGGGGAGACATGAGACTGGGGGTGCAGAGATTGGGGGGGAGACATGAGACTGGGGGGGCAGAGATGGGGGGGGAGACATGAGACGAGGGGGAGGAGATTGGGGAGGAGACATGAGACTGGGGGGGGCAGAAATTGGGGGGGAGACATGAGATTGGAGGGCAGAGATTGGGGGGGAGACATAAGACTGGGGGGGGCAGAGATTGGGAGGGAGAAATGAGACTGGGGGGCAGAGATTGGGGGGGAGACATGAGACTGGGGAGGGGCAGAGATTGGGGGGATAGATTGGGGGGACATGAGACGGGGGGGGCAGAGATTGGAGGGGCAGAGATTGGGGGGGAGACATGAGACTGGGGGGGGTCAGAGATTGAGGGGAGACATGAGACTGGGGGCAGAGATTGGGGGGGCTCCATGCAACTGGGGGCAGAGATTGGGGGGGGGCAGAGATTGGGGGGGGATACAAGAGACTGGGGGGGGCAGAGTTTGGGGGGAGACATGAGACTGGGGGGGCAGAGATTGGGGGGAGACACGAGACAGGGGGGCAGAGATTGGAGGAGACATGAGACTGCGGGGGGGCAGAGATTGGGGGGGGCAGAGAGTGGGGGGGAGACATGAGACTGGGGGGGCAGAGATTGGGGGAGACATGAGACTGGGGGGCAGAAATGGGGGGGCAGAGATTGGGGGGAGACATGAGATGGGGGGGCAGAGATTTGGTGGGGGGAGTTATGAGACTGGGGGGTCAGAGATGGGGGGGCAGAAATTGGAGGGGAGACATGAGACGGGGGGGGCAGAGATTGGGGGGGGAGACATGAGACTGGGGGACAGAGATGGGGGGGCAGAGATTTGGGGGGGGAGACATGAGACTGGGGGGGCAGAGATTGGGGGGGAGATATGAGAATGGGGAGGGGGCAGAAATTGGGGGGGGCAGAGATTGGGGGGGAGACATGAGACTGGGGGGGGAGACATGAGACAGGGGGGGCAGAAAACTGGGGGGGGCAGAGATTAGGGGAGACATGAGACTGGGGAGGGCAGAAATTGGGAAGGGGCAGAGATGGGGGGAGACATGAGACTGGGGGGGCAGAGATTGGGGGGGGAGACATGAGACTGGGGGGGCAGAGATTGGAGGGGTTCAGAGATTAGGGGGGCAGAAATGGGGGGAAGACATGAGACTGGGGGGCAGAGATTTGGGGGGAGACATGAGAAAGGGGGGGCAGAAACTGGGGGGGCAGAGATTAGGGGAGACATGAGACTGGGGAGAGGGCAGAAATTGGGAAGGGGCAGAAATGGGGGGAGACTTGAGACTGGGGGGGCAGAGATGGGGGGGAGACATGAGACTGGGGGGCAGAGATTGGGGGGGCAGAGATTGGGGGGAGACATGAGACTGAGGGGGGCAGAGATTGGGGAGGCAGAGATGGGGGGCTGAAATGGGGGGGCAGAGATTGGGGGGGAGACATGAGACTTGGGGGGGCAGAAATGGGGGGGGGAGACATGAGTATTGGGGTAGCAGAGATTGGAGGGGAGACATGAGACTGAGGGGACACAGAATGGGGGGGCAGAGATTGAGGGGGAGACATGAGACTGGGGGCAGAAATTGGGGGGCAGAAATGGGGGGGGCGACATGAGACTGGGGTGGCAGAGATTGGGGGGGAGAAATGAGACTGGGGGGAGGGCAGAGATGGGGGGCAGACATGAGACTAGGGGGGGCAGAGATTGAGGGAGGCAGATATTGGGGGGAGACATGAGACTGGGGGGTGCAGAGATTGGGGGGAGGACATGAGACTGGGGGGGGCAGAGATGGGGGGGAGACATGAGACGAGGGGGAGGAGATTGGGGGGGAGACATGAGACTGGGGGGGCAGAAATTGGGGGGGAGACATGAGATTGGAGGGCAGAGATTGGGGGGAGACATAAGACTGGGGGGGGCAGAGATTGGGAGGGAGAAATGAGACTGGGGGGCAGAGATTGGGGGGGAGACATGAGACTGGGGAGGGCAGAGATTGGGGGGATAGATTGGGGGGACATGAGACGGGGGGGCAGAGATTGGAGGGGCAGAGATTGGGGGGAGACATGAGACTGGGGGGGTCAGAGATTGAGGGAGACATGAGACTGGGGCAGAGATTGGGGGGGCTCCATGCAACTGGGGGCAGAGATTGGGGGGGGCAGAGATTGGGGGGGATACAAGAGACTGGGGGGGCAGAGTTTGGGGGGAGACATGAGACTGGGGGGGCAGAGATTGGGGGGGA
This sequence comes from Leptodactylus fuscus, assembly GCF_031893055.1. Classification (NCBI taxonomy): domain Eukaryota; kingdom Metazoa; phylum Chordata; class Amphibia; order Anura; family Leptodactylidae; genus Leptodactylus; species Leptodactylus fuscus. The sequence continues at coordinate 56,127,590 of NC_134274.1, read as the reverse complement.
GACACGAGACAGGGGGGGCAGAGATTGGAGGAGACATGAGACTGCGGGGGGCAGAGATTGGGGGGGCAGAGAGTGGGGGGGGAGACATGAGACTGGGGGGGCAGAGATTGGGGGAGACATGAGACTGGGGGGCAGAAATGGGGGGCAGAGATTGGGGGGAGACATGAGATGGGGGGGCAGAGATTTGGTGGGGGAGTTATGAGACTGGGGGGTCAGAGATGGGGGGGCAGAAATTGGAGGGGAGACATGAGACGGGGGGGCAGAGATTGGGGGGGGAGACATGAGACTGGGGGACAGAGATGGCGGGGGGCAGAGATTTGGGGGGGGAGACATGAGACTGGGGGGGCAGAGATTGGGGGGGGGAGATATGAGAATGGGGAGGGGGGCAGAAATTGGGGGGGCAGAGATTGGGGGGGAGACATGAGACTGGGGGGGGGAGACATGAGACAGGGGGGCAGAAACTGGGGGGGGCAGAGATTAGGGGAGACATGAGACTGGGGAGGGCAGAATTGGGAAGGGGCAGAGATGGGGGGAGACATGAGACTGGGGGGGCAGAGATGGGGGGGAGACATGAGACTGGGGGGGCAGAGATTGGAGGGGTTCAGAGATTAGGGGGGCAGAAATGGGGGGGAAGACATGAGACTGGGGGGGCAGAGATTTGGGGGGAGACATGAGAAAGGGGGGGCAGAAACTGGGGGGGCAGAGATTAGGGGAGACATGAGACTGGGGGAGGGCAGAAATTGGGAAGGGGCAGAAATGGGGGGAGACTTGAGACTGGGGGGGCAGAGATGGGGGGGAGACATGAGACTGGGGGGCAGAGATTGGGGGGGCAGAGATTGGGGGGAGACATGAGACTGAGGGGGGCAGAGATTGGGGGGCAGAGATGGGGGGGCTGAAATGGGGGGGCAGAGATTGGGGGGGGAGACATGAGACTGGGGGGGGCAGAAATGGGGGGGGGAGACATGAGACTAGGTGGGGGCAGAGATTGGGGGGTGACATGAGACTGGGGGGCAGAGATTGGGGGGAAAGATTGGGGGGGAGACATGAGACTGGGGGGGCAGAGATTGGGGTGGCAGAGATTGAGGGTGAGACATGAGACTGGGGAGCAGAGATTGGGGGGGTAGAGATTGTGAGGCAGAGATGGGGGGGCAGAGATTGGAGGGAGACATGAGACAGCGGGGGCAGAAACTGGGGGGCAGAGATTAGGGGAGACATGAGACTGGGGGGAGGGCAGAAATTGGGAAGGGGCAGAGATTGGGGGGGGAGAGAGATGAGACTGGTGGGGGCAGAGATTGGGGGGGGAGATATGAGACTGGGGGGGCAGAGATTCGAGGGGGCAGAGATTCGGGGGGAGACATGAGATTGGGGAGCAGAGATGGGGGGGAGACATGAGACTGGGGGGGCAGAGATGGGGGGGAGACATGAGACTGGGGGGGCAGAGATAGGGGGGGGAGACATGAGATGGGGGGAGACATGAGACTGGGGGGGCAGAGATGGGGGGGAGACGAGACTGGGGGGAGACATGAGACTGGGGGGGCAGAGATGGGGGGGAGACATGAGACTGGGGGGGCAGAGATGAGGGAGGGCATGAGACTGGGGGGAGACATGAGACTGGGGGGGGCAGAGATGGGGGGAGACATGAGATTGGGGAGGGCAGAGATAGGGGGAGACATGAGACTGGGGGGGCAGAGATAGGGGGGAGACATGAGACTGGGGGGGCAGAGATGGGGGGAGAAATGAGACTGGGGGGCAGAGATGGGAGGGGGGAGACATGAGACTGGGAGGGGAGACATGAGACTGGGGGGGAGACATGAGACTGGGGGGGAGACATGATACTGGGGGGAGATATGAGACTGGGGGGGGAGACATGAGACTGGGGGGCAGAGCTGGGGGGGGAGACATGAGACTGGGGGGAGACATGAGACTGGGGGGGGAGACATGAGACTGGGGGGGGCAGAGATGGGGGGGGAGACATGAGATTGGGGGGGAGATATGAGACTGGGGGGGCAGAGATGGGGGGGAGACATGAGACTGGGGGGCAGAGATTGGGGGGGCAGAGATTGGGGGGGAGATATGACACTGGGAGGAAGGCAGAAATTGGGGGGGAATCTCTGGGGGGGGGGGAAAAAGGGGGGCAGAGATTGGGGTGGGCAGAGATGCGGGGGCAGACATGAGACTGGGGGGGGGCAGAGATGGGGGGAGACATGAGACTGGGGGGCAGAGATTGGGGGGGGGCATAGATTGGGGGGAGACATGAGACTGAGGTGGCAAAGATTGGGGGGCAGAGATGGGGGGGAGACATGAGATTGGGGGGGCAGAGATTGGGGGAGACTTGAGACTGGGGGGGCAGAGATTGGGGGGGAGACCATGAGACTGGGGGGGCAGAGATTGTAGTGTCAGAGATGGGGGGGGCAGAGATTGGGGGGTCATAGATGGGGGGGGTCATAGATTGGGGGGCAGAGATTGGGGGGGGGCAGAGGATGGGGGGGGGAGACATGAGACTGGGGGGCAGAGATTGGGGGGGGAGACATGAGAATGGGGGGGGCAGAGATGGGGTCCAGAGATTGGGGGGGAGACATGAGACTGGGGAGTGGGGCAGAAATTGGGGGGCAGAGATTGGGGCGAGACATGAGACTAAGGGGGCAGAGATTGCGGGGGAGACATGAGACTGGGGGGGAGACATGAGACTGGGGGGAAGACATGAGACTGGGGGGAAGACATGAGACTGGGGGGGAGACATGAGACTGGGGGGCAGAGCTGGGGGGGGAAGACATGAGATTGGGGGGGAGACATGAGACTGGGGGGGGAGATATGAGACTGGGGGGAGACATGAGACTGGGGGGGGCAGAGATGGGGGGGAGACATGAGATTGGGGGGGAGACATAAGACTGGGTGGCAGAGATGGGGGGAGACATGAGACTGGGGGCGCAGAGATTGGGGGGGGAGACATGAGACTGGGGGGCAGAGATTGGGGGGGAGACATGAGACGGGGGCAGAGATTGGGGGGTAGAGATTGGGGGGAGATATGACACTGGGGGAAGGCAGAGATGGGGGTAGACATGAGACGGGGGGGGCAGAGATTGGGGGGAGACATGAGACTGAGGTGGCAAAGATTGGGGGGGCAGAAATGGGGGGGAGACATGAGATTTGGGGGGGCAGAGATTGGGGGAGACATGAGACTGGGGGGGCAGAGATTGGGGGGGAGAGACATGAGACTGGGGGGGGCAGAGATTGTAGGGTCAGAGATGGGGGGGCAGAGATTGGGGGGTCATAGATGGGGGGGTCATAGATTGGGGGGGCAGAGATTGAGGGGGCAGAGATGGGGGGGGAGACATGAGACTGGGGGGCAGAGATTGGGGGGGGAGACATGAGAATGGGGGGGCAGAGATGGGGGGCAGAGATTGGGGGGGAGACATGAGACTGGGGAGTGGGGCAGAAATTGGTGGGGCAGAGATTGGGGGAGACGTGAGACTAAGGGGGCAGAGAATGGGGGGAGACATGAGACTGGGGGGGGCTGAGATTGGGGGGGAGACTTGAGACTGGGGGGGCAGAGATTGGGGGGGCAAAGATTGGGGGGAGACATGAGACGGGGCAGAGATTGGGGGGGAGACATGAGACGGGGTGGCAGAGATTGGGGGGGGCAGAGATGGGGGGAGACATGAGACTGGGGGGGCAGAGATTTGGGGGGAGACATGAGACTGGGGGGGGTCAGAGATTGGGGGGGGAGACATGAGACTGGGGGCAGAGATTGGGGGGTCAGAGATGGGGGGGCAGAGATTGGGGGGTCATAGATGGGGGGTCAGAGATTGGGGGGCAGAGATTAGGGGCAGAGATGGGGGGGCAGAGATGGGGGGAGACATGAGACTGGGGGGCAGAGATTGGGGGGGAGACATGAGAATGGGGGGGCAGAGATGGGGGGCAGAGATTGGGGGGGAGACATGAGACTGGGGAGGGGGGCAGAAATTGGGGGGGCAGAGATTGGGGGAGACATGAGACTGGGGGGGCAGAGATTGGGGGGGAGACATGAGACTGGGGGGGCTTAGATTGGGGGGGAGACTTGAGACTGGGGGGCAGAGATTGGGGGTGCAAAGATTGGGGGGGAGACATGAGACGGGGGCAGAGATTGGGGGGAGACATGAGACGGGGTGGCAGAGATTGGGGGGCAGAGATGGGGGGAGACATGAGAATTGGGGTAGCAGAGATTGGGGGGGAGACATGAGACTGGGGGGACACAGAATGGGGGGGCAGAGATTGGGGGGAGACATGAGACTGGGGGGGCAGAGTTTTGGGGGGAGACATGAGACTGGGGGGGTCAGAGATTGGGGGGGAGACATGAGACTGGGGGCAGAGATTGGGGGGCAGAGATGGGGGGGCGACATGAGACTGGGTGGCAGAGATTGGGGGAGGCAGATATTGGGGGTGACATGAGACTGGGGGGGCAGAGATTGGGGGGGGAGACATGAGACTGGGGGGACACAGAATGGGGGGGCAGAGATTGGGGGGAGACATGAGACTGGGGGGGCAGAGTTTTGGGGGGAGACATGAGACTGGGGGGGTCAGAGATTGGGGGGGAGACATGAGACTGGGGGGGCAGAGATGGGGGGGAGACCTGAGACGAGGGGGAGGAGATTGGGGGGGAGACATGAGACTGGGGGGCAGAAATTGGGGGGCAGAGATGGGGGGGAGACATGAGACTGGGGGTACAGATATTGGGGGGGAGACATGAGACTGGGGGGGCAGAGATGGGGGGGAGACCTGAGACGAGGGGGAGGAGATTGGGGGGGAGACATGAGACTGGGGGGGCAGAGATTGGGGGGGAGACATGAGACTGGGGGGGCAGAGATTGGGGGGAGACATGAGACTGGGGAGGGCAGAGATTGGGGGGGATAGATTGGGGGGACATGAGACGGTGGGGCAGAGATTGGAGGGGGCAGAGATTGGGGGGAGACTTGAGACTTGGGGGGGCAGAGATGGGGGGGAGACATGAGACTGGGGGGGCAGAGATTGGGGGGAGACATGAGACTGGGGGGGGTCAGAGATTGGGGGAGACATGAGACTGGGGGCAGAGATTGGGGGGCTCCATGCGACTGGGGGCAGAGATTAGGGGGGCAGAGATTAGGGGGGATACATGAGACTGGGGGGGCAGAGTTTGGGGGGAGACATGAGACTGGGGGGCAGAGATTGGGGGAGACATGAGACTGCGGGGGGCAGAGATTGGGGGGGCAGAGAGTGGGGGGGTGGAGACATGAGACTGGGGGGGGCAGAGATTGGGGGAGACATGAGACTGGGGGGCAGAAATGGGGGGGCAGAGATTGGGGGGAGACATGAGATTAGGGGGCAGAGATTTGGTGGGGGAGTTATGAGACTGGGGGGTCAGAGATGGGGGGTCAGAAATTGGAGGGGAGACATGAGACGGGGGCAGAGATTGGGGGGTCAGAGATGGGGGGACAGAGATTGGGGGGGTCAGAGATTGGGAGGGCAGAGTTGGGGGGGAGACATGAGACTGGGGGCAGAGATTGGGGGAGACATGAGACTGGGGGGGCAGAGATTGGGGGGGAGACATGAGACTGGGGAGGGGGCAGAAATTGGGGGGGCAGAGATTGGGGGGGACATGAGACTGGGGGGGCAGAGATTGGGGGGGAGACATGAGACTGGGGGGCAGAGATTGGAGGGGTTCAGAGATTGGGGGGGCAGAGATGGGGGGAGACATGAGACTGGGGGGCAGAGATTGGGGGGGAGACATGAGACAGGGGGGCAGAAACTGGGGGGGCAGAGATTAGGGGAGACATGAGACTGGGGGAGGGCAGAAATTGGGAAGGGGCAGAGATGGCGGGAGACATGAGACTGGGGGACAGAGATTGGGGGGGAGACATGAGACGAGGGGGCAGAGATTGGGGGGCAGAGATTGGGGGGAGACATGAGACTGAGAGGGCAGAGATTGGGGGGCAGAGATGGGGGGCTGAAATGGGGGGGGCAGAGATTGGGGGAGACATGAGACTGGGGGGGCAGAAATTGGGGGGGAGACATGAGACTAGGGGGGACAGAGATTGGGGGGTGACATGAGACTGGGGGGCAGAGATTGGGGGGGAATGATTGGGGGGGAGACGTGAGACGGGGGGCAGAGATTGGGGGGAGACATGAGACTGGGGGGCAGAGATTGGGGGGTAGAGATTGGGAGGCAGAGATGGGGGACAGAGATTGGGGGGAGACATGAGACAGGGGGGCAGAAACTGGGGGGGCAGAGATTAGGGGAGACATGAGACTGGGGGAGGGCAGAAAATGGGAAGGGGCAGAGATTGGGGGGAGACATGAGACTGGTAGGGCAGAGATTGGAGGGAGATATGAGACTGGGGGGGCAGAGATTCGAGGGGAGACATGAGACTGAGGGGGGCAGAGATTGGGGGGCAGAGATGGCGGGCAGAGATTGGGGGGCAGAGATTGGGGGGGGAGACATGAGACTGGGGGGGCAGAGATTTGGGGGGAGACATGAGACTGGGGGGGTAGAGATTAGGGGGGGAAACATGAGACTGGGGGGCAGAGATTAGGGGGGCAGAGATTGGGGGAGCAGAGATTGGGGGGGTGACATGAGACGGGGGGCAGAAATGAGGGGGGGCAGAGTTTGGGGGGAGACATTAGACGGGGGGGCAGAGATGGGGGGCAGACATGAGACTGGGGGGGCAGAGATTGAGGGAGGCAGAGATTGGGGGGAGACATGAGACTGGGGGGCAAAGATTGGGGGGGAGACATGAGACTGGGGGGGAGACATGAGACTAGGGGGACAGACATTGTGGGGGAGACATGAGACTGGGGGGGGGAGACATGAGACTGGGGGGGCAGAGATGGGGGGAGACATGAGACTGGGGGGAGACATGAGACGGGGGGGCAGAGATTGGGGAGTCAGAGATGGGGGGCAGAGATGGGGGGGAGGCATGAGACTGGGGGGGCAGAGATTGGGGGAGCAAAGATGGGGGGGAGACATGAGACTGGGAGGGGGGTAGAGATTGGGGGGGAGACATGAGACTGGGAGGGGGGGGCAGAGATTGGGGGGGCAGTGATTCGGGGGAGACATGAGACTGGGGGGGGGCAGAGATTGGGGGGGAGACATGAGACTGGGGGGGCAGAGATTGTAGGGTCAGAGATGGGGGGGCAGAGATTGGGGGGTCATAGATGGGGGGGTCATAGATTGGGGGGGCAGAGATGGGGGGAGACATGAGACTGGGGGGCAGAGATTGGGGTGAGACATGAGACTGGGGGGGCAGAGATTGGGGGGGAGACATGAGACTGGGGGGCAGAGATTGGGGGGGAGACATGAGACTGAGGAGGGCAGAGATTGGGGGGAAAGATTGGGGGGGCATGAGACTGGGGGAGGGCAGAAATTGGGAAGGGGCAGAGATTGGGGGGGAGACATGAGACTGGTGGGGCAGAGATTGGGGGGGAGATATGAGACTGGGGGTGCAGAGATTCGAGGGGGCAGAGATTCTAGAGGAGACATGAGACTGAGGGGGGCAGAGATTGGGGGGGCAGAGATTGGGGGGGAGACATGAGACTGGGGGGTCAGAGATTGCGGGGCAGAGATGGGGGGCAGAGATGGGGGGAGACATGAGACTGGGGGGCAGAGATTGGGGGGGCAAAGATTGGGGGGAGACATGAGACTGGGAGGGGAGGCAGAGATTGGGGAGCAGAGATGGGGGGAGACATGAGACTGGGGGGGCAGAGTTTAGGGGGGCAAAGATTGGGGGAGACATGAAACGGAGGGGGGGCAGAGATGGGGGGGGCAGTGATTGGGGGGAGACATGAGACTGGGGGGCAGAGATTGGGGGTCATAGATGGGGGGGTCAGAGATTGGGGGGCAGAGATTGGAGGGCAGAGATGGGGGGGAGACATGAGACTGGGGGGCAGAGATTGGGGGGAGACATGAGACTGGGGGGGCTGAGATTGGGGGGGAAACATGAGACTAGGGGGGCAGAGATGGGGGGCAGAGATGGGGGGAGACATGAGACTGGGTGGCAGAGATTGGGGGGAAAGATTGGGGGGGAGACATGAGACTGGGGGGCAGAGATTGGGGGGAGACATGAGGCTGGGGGGGCAGAGATTGGGGGGCAGAGATTGAGGGGGGAGACATGAGACTGGGGGGGCAGAGATTGGGGGGAAGAGATGGGGGACAGAGATTGGGGGCGAGACATGAGACAGGGGGGCAGAAACTGGGGGGGCAGAGATTAGGGGAGACATGAGACTGGGGGAGGGCAGAAATTGGGAAGGGGCAGAGATTGGGGGGGAAACATGAGACTGGGGGGCAGAGATTGGGGGGAGACATAAGACTGGGGGGGCAGAAATTAGGGGGTAGAAATTGGGGGGCTGAGATTGGGGGGGACTTGAGACTGGGGGGGGCAGATATAGGCGGGCAGAGATGGGGGAGACATGAGACGGGGGGGGCAGAGATTGGGGGGTGGAAGTCATGAGACTGGGGGGAAGACATGAGACTGGGGGAACAGAGTTTGGGGGGAGACATGAGACTGGGGGGCAGACATGGGGGGAGACATGAGATTGGGGGGGCAGCGATGGGGGGGAGACATGAGACTGGGGGGCAGCGATGGGGGGAGACATGAGACTGGGGTGCAGCGATGGGGGGGAGACATGAGACTGGGGGGGCAGAGATTGGGGGGGAAAGATTCGGGGGGAAATGAGACTGGCGGGGCAGAGATGGGGGGAGACATGAGACTGGGGGGGCAGAGATTGGGGGGAGACATGAGACTGGGGGGCCAGAGATTGGGGGGGAGACATGAGACTGGGGGGGCAGAGATGGGGGGGAGACATGAGACTGGGGGGCAGAGATGGGGGGAGACATGAGACTGGGGGGGGAGACATGAGACTGGGGGGTAGACATGAGACTGGGGGTGAGACATGAGACTGGGGGGGCAGAGATTGGGGGGGAGACATGAGACTGGGAGGGGAGACATGAGACTGGGGGGTAGACATGAGACTGGGGGTGAGACATGAGACTGGGGGGGCAGAGATTGGGGGGTAGATATTGGGGGGGCAGAGATTGGGGAGAGACATGAGACGGGGGCAGAAACTGGGGGGGCAGAGATTGGGGGAGACATGAGACTGGGGGGGCAGAGATGGGGGGCAGAGAATGGGGGGGCAGAGATTGGGGGGGAGACATGAGACTGGGGGAGGGCAGAAATTGGGGGGGCAGAGATTGGGGGGAGACATGAGACTGGGGGGGTAGAGATTGGGGGGGGCAGAGATTGGGGCGGAAGAAACTGGGGGCAGAGATGGGGGGACAAGAAACTGGGGCAGATGAAGTGGACTGGGGGCAGAGAAGGAGGGACATGAAGCTGGGGGCAGAGATGGGGTGAGAAGAAACTGGGGGCAGAGATGGGGGACAAGATACTGGGGCCAGATGAACTAGACTGGGGGCACAGATAGCGGGACAAGAAATAGAAGCGGTTCAGCCCCACCGCCAACCCGCAGACAAAGTCGCGGGTACCAGCTTGTAGTAAAAATAAAACTTTAATTATTGCCATACATTTAATGACTTATTTGTAACCCTTTCAAAAAACAAATTATGCCAAAAATTTCTTTGAGCTGCATTTTCCAATTTAAAAATGCTTTAATATATTTGGTATTGGCACACACTGCAACTTTTTGTTGTGCAGATTATGTATTTAACCTACCCTGTGAGCAGTGTTTGGTTTAAGTTTTCTTGCATGGAATGAGCTGTACAGTTCTGACTTTATAGCAGTATTTTTAGCTACCGTATATACTCAAGTATAAGCCAACACCCCCCCCCCCCCTTCCCCTGTATGATAATGCCCCAGACGTTTTGTTTAAACGGCACCATGGGTATACTCCTGGCTGCTAGGAATATTAAGATGTTGACTCTACCTCTAGGCTGGCAGTTCTCAACCTATGGGTCGCGACCCCGGCGGGGTCGAACGACCAAAACACAGGGGTCGCCACATACCTCCCAACCGTCCCGGTCGGTGGGAGGTATGTCCCGGTTTCAACTGATCGGCGCCTGGAGGACGCCGATGAGTTGAAAACACAGGCGATTAAAGCAGGAGCTGACACAACCAGCTCCTGCTTTAACGCTGCGCTGCGACTTCTGTATGTGTAGCCGCGATGTGATGACGTCACATCACGGCTACAACTATATGAGTGAGTGAGACTGAGCGGGCAGCGAGGGAGCGTTGGAAGGTGAGTGTAAGTAGTTTTTTTTTGTTTTAAACATTAAGGTGGAACATAATGAAGGGGCAGATGAAGGGGGGGACGGCATGACACTGGGGGCAGAGATGTGGGGAACATGAAACTGGGGAACAGATGGGGACATGAAACTGTGGGCAGATGAAGGGGGGTACGGCTTGACACTGGAGGCAGAGATAGGGGGGACATGAAACTGGGGGCAGAGATGGAGGGGGGGACATGAAACTGGGGGCAGAGATGGAGGGGGACATGAAACTGGGGGCAGATGAAGGGCATATATGAAACTGGCGGAGAGATGGCGGGGGGGACATATAATGTACGGGTGACTGTAGGAGGATTATACTGTGTGGGAGAACATGAAAAATGAATGAGAATGGGCGGAGTCAATATAAAAGTGGGCGCATGCCGCATATTTTCTCCCTCTTTCTAGTCTTCAAAAGTTACGAGGTATGCCTAAAGCCATCAGAAAATACATATTTCTGATGGCTTTAGCCACGGAGAAGCCGAGCTACTGTCTGCAGCAGCGCTATTCAGCTGGAACGCACGCCGTTATGGACGCGTGTTCCAAACTGAATGGGGCCACCACAACATGAGGAACTGTATTGCGGGGTCACTGCATTAGAAAGGTTGAGAACCACTGCTCTAGGCTATTCCTTGTCCACAGACTCTGCTAGCCAGTTTTTTGCTTAGTGTGGCTTCCATCTCCAGGTGGATTCGGTCTGCTACAAGAGAAGCCTATCTGTTCCATTACCGGCATCCTCCTCTCCATGTGACAGCTCCATCCACGAGGGCTGACGGGAAGGGGTGAACCTGCCCCTTTCGCCGCCCGATGCAAACAGAAAGCCCCCCCCCCCCGATGGGGTGGGGCTTAGCGAAGGGGGCGGGGCTTAGCGCCGTTCGCAGGCAGAGAGCAGGCACGGAGAAGACCTGCTCTCTGCCTGAGCGTGAGGGGAGGCTGCCGAAGCAGCGCCACTCCAGTGGCCTCCCCAATCCACCGCTCGGTGCTAAGCCAGTCCAGGAGTCCAGGACAGCTTGTCCTGGACTGGCTTAGGTAAGAAAAAAAATGCGCTGCCGACGGGGTTTCATGGGCTGTTCAGTATCAGGCTTTTGCCGCCCAGGTTTGCTAGGCTTACCACCTGGTCAACTGTCCACGCTTTCACCAGGTTCTAACAAATCCATGACCAGCCGCAATATCCATGTATAGAATCTCCCATAAAATAGTGTGGAAAAAGTAAAAGTTCTAAATCGCTCCTTTCCCTAGAATAGATACAAAAGTAGAAAATGACTGGGAAACACATACACATTAGGTCTCCCTGTGTCTGAAAGTGCCCGGTCTACTGAATATAGGGTATCTGCAAGTGCTCCTCTTCCGTCGGAAAGGGGTTAATAGGAGCACTGCAGATACCCTATAGTCAGCCAGACTGAATTCCAAATGGCGGGAGGGAAATAGTCCTCAAGCTCAGGGAAGGGGCAGACAGACAACCAAAACACCCCCTCCCCTTCACTAGCATCTACTGCACCCAAAAAAGTGAACTGCTAGTTTTTATTTATTTATTTTGCTTTTCAATGTGTGGATGGGATTAGTCATTCATTTTAGCCACATTATGGTGTATACACTGTGAGGCCCTGGCCTAAAGAAGAATTTCCAGAATGCCCTTTTATCTAGCAGAAGATAGAAGTGTCTATGGGGGGGAGGGGGTCTCCTGTGTTAGATAAATGTAAGCATAAATGCATGCTCAAGAACTACTTTAGTCAACTTTGAGACTGTTTGGAGATGGCCTAGAGCTTCACTCCTGCTTTTCAACAGCAGAGACAACCCTTGGAATTATGTGGTGTAGTTTCTTGAAAGCAGCCATGTTTAATCCTGTATAAACCCTTTGTCTGTGTTCAGAATGGTTTGTCTGGGGGTAAGGAGCTGTATAGCAGCCTGGTGCCGTCACTGCAGCTCCGCTCCAACTGACTATACAGGGGGCAGTATTCCACTTCCACCCCTGTATGGGGTATACAATAGAGGCCAGAAGCTGCTCTGGACAGATGTCAGCCCCCCAGGCCAATCATGCACTTGTAGTCCATCTTGAGGATTTGCCATAAAATCCTTAACCCTAGACCACATGCAACGCAACATATTCTTCTAACCCTGTTGGGAAAGCCAGCTGATTTCCCATTGTGTTTATTAACAACTGAATGTATAGTCTTAACATGAAAGCCTGACTTCATATTCCACCTGTAATGAGTTATTCTAGTAATAGACTATAATTTTATATATAAGAAAAACATCTGACACACAACTCTGTAATAAAAGACTTTCTGTATTGAATATCAACAAAAGCAAAGATGAAAAAACATCATAGATGTTGGTTTGAAATGACTCGTGTAGAAAATTTCCACAGGTTCCCCCCACTCAGTATTTTCTCAAGAAGCTTTACAGCAAACATTCATGTTTAGGCAAACAGAGGCTGTGCTTAGCATAAAACAGGCTAGGAAATGTCACTTCCCAGTGGTGGAGACGACATGCTTATTTTGGGAATACTGTAACCACATCATATCCTTCAGGTGGTGTCATACGTTCCCGAGCATGCTTTTCACAGTACATCTTCTCCTCTACAAAAAAGTGCCCCTTCTGCTTGAGGTTTATTCCACAGTCAGTGCACACGTAGCACTCGGGGTGGCGAGGCTTGTCCCGGATCTTCACAAAGATTCCCCTAGGAAAGACACAAGCATTGTTACTTTATGGAAATAGGTTATCTGAATATCAGCGGAACCAGATCGCAAGGACCTGATGTTTCTTTGACTATATTTTTTTTTTAATGCCCTCCATTTATGTACAAAACAAAGCTCAAAATCCAGCAAATTACATAGGACTGCAGATTTCTTACATCCTTCACAATCAAGACTTTAATTCTAGATCTTAAATGCATAGGTTGTAGCAATACAGCGTGATTATTTTGGGTACCATATTAACTGCTTAAGGGCTCGTTCACACATGGGCAAAGGGGCGGATTTTGACAGCGGATTTCACTTCAAAATCCGCTCCTTTACAATGGTGGTCTATGCAGACCGCCGGGCTTATTTTTTCCACTAGCGGCAGGCTGCTGCTAGTGGAGAAAAGAAGCGACATGCCCTTTCTTCAGGCGGAAGCCGCGGCGTGCTGGACCATGGCTTCCGCCTAGCGGCAGCACCCTCCTGTGTCGGCTCATTCATTTGAGCCGACATAGGAGGGGAAAGCCGCAACCGCGATGGTCAAAACCCGCGTGGACAGTTCACATGTGAACTGACCCTAAGCCACACTTGCATTTTGTAAAACAAATGCAATGAACTCTATAGGGTTAGTTCACACGTAACTAACGTGTGGCTTATTTTGGCACTGGAAAACCGTGTCACGTTTTTTTCCGTACGATGTTTTGCCAAAAAAAAAAAAACTTGCAGAAAATTCTGCTAGCAGTATACATACATTGTATGGAGGAGGATTATGACGTGGATTCCACTGTCAAAATCCTCCTCCATGTCCCTGTGTGAACTAGCCCTTAATCCTACAATTTACCACTAGGGGGTGCTCACAGTATAGTGATGCAGCTCTCCTAAAACTTAAACTATAAAAAGCCAGATAACCTCTTATGTTCTAGCCATAGGACAGTATATTTTAGTCCAGCAGCCACTATTGATTTTCTGTTCCTAGAAGCTGATGGCTCTGTTCTCTGTAGTGGCCAGATCAGCTCCTGTTCACATGGATGGAGCTTATGCTGCAATGCATAGAACAGTGCTGTCTGTCTCCTGTGTAAGCTGCTGAGCACTTCTGATCCCCACAGCTCAGATATTGCTGACCTATCTTTGGGATAGGTTATCAACATTTTCAGCCAAGAAAAGCCTTAATAATCTGTCTTTGGGGTATGTGTTTTTAGTATAATGTCAGAGAATGGTGTAGTGATTCGGCTGTGCTATTACAATTTAGAGTTTCAGTAAAATGTTCTTGGGTGTCTTCACCTTATGGCCCCTATGGTAATGATTAGAGATGAGCGAACAGTGTTCTATCGAACACATGTTCGATCGGATATCAGGGTGTTCGCCATGTTCGAATCGAACACCGCGTGGTAAAGTGCGCCAAAATTTGATTCCCCTCCCACCTTCCCTGGCGCCTTTTTTGCACCAATAACAGCGCAGGGGAGGTGGGACAGGAACTACGACATCGGGGGCATTGAAAAAAATTGGAAAAAGTCATTGGCTGCCGAAATCAGGTGACCTCCATTTTAGACGAATAGTGGATTTCAAATCCGGGTCATATGAGAATGTGAACTTTGTGACTATGAGACAGGGATAGCTGTACAGGCAGGGATAGCTAGGGATAACCTTTATTTAGGGGGGAATGTTATTAAAAATAACTTTTTGGGGCTCTGTCGGGTGTGTAATTGTGATTTTTGTGAGATAAACTTTTTCCCATAGGGATGCATTGGCCAGCGCTGATTGGCCGAATTCCGTACTTTGGCCAATCAGCGCTGGCTCTGCTGGAGGAGGCGGAGTCTAAGATCGCTCCACACCAGTCTCCATTCTGGTCCGACCTTAGACTCCGCCTCCTCCAGCAGAGCCAGCGCTGATTGGCCGAATTCCGTACTCTGGCCAATCAGTGCTGGCCAATGCATTCTATTGGCGTGATGAAGCAGTGCTGAATGTGTGTGTTTAGCTCAACTACACCGGTGGAGTAGTTGAGCTAAGCACACAGATTCAGCTCTGCTTCAATCAGCGCTGGCCAATGCATTCTATTAGCTTGATGAAGCAGAGTGTGCACAAGGGTTCAAGCGCACCCTCGGCTCTGATGTAGCAGAGCCGAGGCTGCACAAGGGTTCAAGCGCACCCTCGGCTCTGAACCCTTGTGCACCCTCGGCTCTGCTACATCAGAGCCGAGGGTGCGCTTGAACCCTTGAGCAGCCTCGGCTCTGCTACATCAGAGCCGAGGGTGCGCTTGAACCCTTGTGCAGCCTCGGCTCTGCTACATCAGAGCCGAGGGTGCGCTTGAACCCTTGTGCACACTCTGCTTCATCAAGCTAATAGAATGCATTGGCCAGCGCTGATTGAAGCAGAGCTGAATCTGTGTGCTTAGCTCAACTACTCCACCAGTGTAGTTGAGCTAAACACACACATTCAGCACTGCTTCATCACTCCAATAGAATGCATTGGCCAGCACTGATTGGCCAGAGTACGGAATTCGGCCAATCAGCGCTGGCTCTGCCGGAGGAGGCGGAGTCTAAGGTCGGACCTGAATGGAGACTGGTGTGGAGCGATCTTAGACTCCGCCTCCTCCAGCAGAGCCAGCGCTGATTGGTCGAGTTCCGTACTCTGGCCAATCAGCGCTGGCCAATGCATTCTATTAGCCCGATGAAGTAGAGCTGAATGTGTGTGCTTAGCACACACATTCAGCTCTACTTCATCGGGCTAATAGAATGCATTGGCCAATCAGCGCTGGCCAATGCATTCTATTAGCGTGAACTGAGTTTGCACAGGGGTTCTAGTGCACCCTCGGCTCTGCTACATCAGATTGCTACATCTGATGTAGCAGTGCCGAGTGTGCATCAGATGTGTAGTTGAGCAGAACTGGCTCAGCACTGCTAAGTCTCTGCATTCGCATAGGAATGCATTGGCCAGCCTTCGGCCAATCAGCGCTGGCTCTGCCGGAGGAGGCGGAGTCTAAGGTCGGACCTGAATGGAGACTGGTGTGGAGCGATCTTAGACTCCGCCTCCTCCAGCAGAGCCAGCGCTGATTGGTCGAGTTCCGTACTCTGGCCAATCAGCACTGGCCAATGCATTTCTATGGGGAAAAGTTAGCTTGCGAAAATCGCAAACTGACAGGGATTTCCATGAAATAAAGTGACTTTTATGCCCCCAGACATGCTTCCCCTGCTGTCCCAGTGTCATTCCAGGGTGTTGGTATCATTTCCTGGGGTGTCATAGTGGACTTGGTGACCCTCCAGACACAGATTTGGGTTTCCCCCTTAACGAGTATATGTTCCCAATAGACTATAATGGGGTTTGCAACCCATTCGAACACTTGAACAGTGAGCGGCTGTTCGAATCAAATTTCGAACCTCGAACATTTTAGTGTTCGCTCATCTCTAGTAATGATCTTGTGAACATGTACACAGCAGGCCTTACACTAAGAGGGGTTGTCCAAGTTAATTCTATTGTTTAATATGGCTAGAGAGAATTTTGGGGACTCTACTTACACAATCCCGTTTCCACAGTGATCACATATTGGCAGTTTCTGGCCACTACCGACTGAGGCAGCCACTTTGGTAGTCGGGGCTCTGACACTACGGAATCCAGAAGGTTTGTCACCTGTAAAGGATAAATCTTACGCATTAGACTACAGACATGGCAAGAAAATCAGTTTTTGCATTTCAACATGCAAACTCAGAAGCTGCAATGCCTTTGACTTGTGAATTCTTAAAGCTACAGGGACAGTACATGTGTCATGACGGCAGGGACCATGCTCTCTTCACTTATAAGAATATGATGGCTCTATCTTGGTAACCATTATAAGAGCCCCTTCTTCCATACTCCAATGACCAGCATTTTACAGATTTCAGTTTGTGATAGAAACAAGGTAACGAATGCAGAAGGCACAGAGTGGATTTCATGGAAATGAGCCAGCAATTTAATAACTTAGAAGTTGGTTGAAGGTTTAGTTACACTTTAAGAACTATGTTCTCGCAGATTCTAATAATTCTGCTTCCAACAAATCTGAAAGCTGAAAGTTTACCAAGGTGTGAGCCTGGCCACTGCCATGTCATATACACTGCCCTGCCTTCATAGAGACCACATGCAACTGACCACAGGAATAGTGCACGTGGTAACAGAAGTGAGCTACTTGTACGTGCATGTGAGGAGAGTATTGTTCCACATCCTATACCTGAATCTACAAAATGATCACCATCAGGACCTGTGAATACAAGTTCTGTGCCCTCAAAATCTGGCAACAGGAGAGAATGGCAAGTTATTTCTACTGATATTTACATATATCCCACCTTGTGTAAACTTGTGTGTACTGAAAATACATATCTGTACATCATGTTTGGAGCCTAGACATGGCGTATCAGTGTGACAGAAACCAGAAGGACACACTCATGGTCTTTATCTGATCAATAGAATGCTATGGATATGTCCATGTATCTTATATTCCATGCACAGGCATCATATATTATATATAACATTTAGTCTTACAAGGCTAATTGTCATTGTATAGTTATGCAGTGGGATACTTCGGGAGATCTTTTGCCGGCATTGTGTGTTGCCACTTCAGCTACCTACTGTTCGATCAGAGGTGCGTTGTAGCACTGATGCTTCATACATTATAAAATCGCCTTACTTGAGATCTCTTCCAGCATGTAAGTTTAATCTTATGTCTTCCTACAGTTGAGCACCAGTCACATTAACCATAATACTAGACAGGAGAGGTGCAGTTTCTGGAATTTCTAACAACTTCTTCATAGTTAGCCTAGAAATCAGTGACCAAATCTCTGCAAATGGTTTACAAGTTAAGGGCAAAAAAGGATATTCTGACAATTTGTTCTGGTGCAGTCACCTGCCATCACATTCCACATCCCTCACATCTAGAATGACATAGTCTCTGCTGTACCCTATCCCGTGCAGGAGAGAAGGTGGGCATTAGCCCTGGTATATAACCCAACATCACTGGTTATAGAAGTGTCTATAGAGCTACTTCAAGCCAGACCTCCTAGTAGCCACATGGGCAGTTTCCATTCTATACATGCCATGAAATATAAATGTATTGACCGCACCCTATGTCCATATTCAGTTGTGTGTTTGTGGCTGTAAGCGGATAAATATTTCCGTGTTTCTAGGAAGAGAGGAAATGCTTCTAAATGAGAAATATGTAAGCAATGTTCCCTACAGTACATGAAATTAGGTCTTTTACCAGATATACAAGGGTTATAAAGTCTGTATATGGTCACTAGCCTACACCATAATACAAGAGGTAAACACACAAAGGTTTACCTAGTGTAACTCACATGGCCTAGCAGAGCATAGAAGAGGACAGACAAGAGGCCATGGGATTAGATGGTAAAATATTTAGCAGACCGATATGTTAGTGCCCAATAACCAGAGTCGAACTGGTGAATCCCCCGGTGGGCCCTGAGCCCCGACTTAATTCCACATTTAGCCACAGCAGATGCACTAGTTGGGGGCCCGAACTAGTGCATCTGAAGTACTTTTCTGTCCACATGTTCCCTGTGGACACCGCACGGAAAGAACGTGGACACCGCACGGAAAGAACATGGACCCCATTATAGTCTATGGGGTCCGTGTGTTTTCACTGCACACCGCTTGCTAATGCGTTCAGTAATCTGTTCAGGGGTCCCATGCGGACTCCCCAAATGGATTACTGAACGCAGATGTGAACCAGGCCTGAGTGTGTAGGTATATAGTGTGTGCAATCCCATCCACACATTGAAGAAAAATACACGCAGTGGACACACTGCAATTTCCAAAACTGTTGTGGTTTTGGAAATCATACCATGTCACTTATGCCTACATATAACTGGCGGTTTCCCTATAGGATAGGTGTAATGGAAGCAGAAAGTCCTCAGAGGAAACCTCTGTGGAGTTTCTGCAATAAAGCGGCGTTCACACTGCCACTGTTGTCCTCCCCGGGGTGTCCGTGGTAAACCCCAGGGAAACTGGACAGCAGACAGCTTGCGAGTGGTCGGCTTTAAAATCCATTCATTTGAATGGGTTTTCAAAGGTGACCGCCCGTGAGCATTTTCAGTCTCTCCTCCTGGTTTCCATTTTTTTTCTGCAGACCCAAAGTTCTGCATGTAGGATTTTGTGTCACCAGAAAAAAAAAACGGAGACCAGGCGGAGAGGCTGAAAATGTTCACTGACAGTCACCTTTGAGAGCCCATTCAAATGAATGGACTTTGAAGCCGACCGCTCACAAGCCGTCTGCTGTCCGGTTTCCCCGGGGTTTACCACGGACACACCGGAGTGGACAGCAGCGGCAGCGTGAATGCCGCTTTAGCAGTGTGGGAAAAACTGATGCATTGCCGCCAGGATTTTTCCCACAGCGCTTTTCTTTGCTGTGGGATGCTACATGGGGCCTTAGCCTTAGTGTCCATTCACACAGAGGAAAATGGCGCTGAATTTGGTACTGAATTTCAGCGCTGAAAAAAGCTTTCCATTAATTTCAATGGGTTTCTTTTTCTGCTAGCAAAAAAAGGAAAAAGCAACCCACTGAAGTCAATGGGCGTTTTTTTTTTATAGCGCTGAAATTCCACACCAAATTCCTCACCATTTTCCTCCGTGTGAATGCAGAGTAGTACTCAGTATATTGAGATGATAAGGATGAGGTCCAAAATCTAGACTCCGCTAAAAACCTTATGGAAAAAAATAGTGGTGAATCTCAATGTATTTTTTTCACAGTATTTTTCATTGCGCTTTTGATGCATTTTCCCTGTACTTTCTCCCGATTGCGTAGCTGAAAATAACCAGCCATGTTTTTTTGAAGCGCACACATTTTAGAGGTTGCGGCTGTTCCACATCTTATTTTTTCCTGCAACGTGTGGATGAGGTAAATTTAATTCACTTTTTTTTTTTTCTGTAGTAGCCAAAGACGTTGCTTCTCTGCAATGTGGGGTTTCAGGTATTTATGGCTTATACTGAGTATAGGCCATAAAAAAGATTAATTCTGAACAACTCTTTTAATATGTCCCCCTTCCGCACATGTTACCCCATCACTGCTCCCACACAGTATAATGGCCCCATCACTGTTCCCCATACATTATGGGGGACCAGTGAAGAGGACACTGTATGGGGGGAGCAGTGAAGTGGCCATAAAAGATTTGGCCCAGACAACCCCTTAAAATAGATTGTCTATAAATGGGAGTTATCACTGTGGTGGCCGCCAGGGAGGAGCATACTCACCTGTCCCCAGCACCCTGTTGTCCGCTGCCTGTGTCTGTTCGTTCTCATGGTGGCAACTCATTTCTGGAAATCCTGTACCTAATTGGTCTCAGCAATCACAGGATTCCCAGCAAGGAGGTGCCAGCACGAGACTGATGGACACTGGCAGCGCACAATGGAGACAGGTGAGTATACATTTTTTATTTTACACCTTCCGCCCGGCACATGAGTTGCTCCAATTCCTGGACAACCACTTTAAAGGATTTATCCATGTTTCTAATATTGATGGTCTGTCCTTAGGATAGGCCATCAATATTACATCTGTGATGATACAACAGCCAGAACCTCTGCAGATCAGCTCCTCCAGGACAGCGTGGCTACAGGTAATGGTAACATTTCTAGGAGCTGCACTGTTCACTTGCCATACAAGGTGTAGCAGTAGGTTTAGGTAGTGCACATGATATAATGCGTGGGCAGCATAGCTCCTGACATGTTATTACTAGAGATGAGCGAACAGTGAAATGTTCGAAGTTCGAAATTTGATTCGAGTAGCCGCTCAATACTCGACTATTCGATCGAATATCGAACCCCATTATAGTCTATGGGGAAAAAAATACTCGTTTAGGGGGAAACTACTATTCGACTCAGGAGGGTCACCAAGTCCACTATGACACCTCAAGAAATTATGCTAACACCCTGGAATGCAACTGGGATAGCAGGGTAAGCATGTCTGGGGGCATCTAACATGCCCAAGCCACTGTATTACGTCGGGATCCCTGTCAGTTTGCAATATGCGGGAGCAGACTTTTTCCCATAGGAATGCATTGACCAGCGTTGATTGGCCGAATGCCATACAGAGTACGGCATTCGGCCAATCAACGTTGGTTCTGCCGGTGGAGGCGGAGTCTAATAGCGGTCCACAGCAGTCTCCATTCTGGTCCGATCTTAGACTCCGCCTCCTCACAGGCGAGCCTCTGGAAGAACCAGCATTGATTGGCCGAATGCTGTACTCTGTATGGCATTCGGCCAATCAACGCAGGTCAATGCATTCCTATGGGAAAAAGTCAGCTCCCGCATATCGCAAACTGACAGGGATCTCGACCAGATAGAGCCCCAAAGAGCTGTGTGAGTAACATTCCCACCTAAATAAAGGTAATCCCTAGCTAACCCTGCCTGTACATGTATCCCTGTCTCACAGTCACATAGTTCACAGTCTCATATGAACCGGATATTAAATCCACTGTTTGTATAAATTGGAAGTCACCAATTACTTTTTCCGATTTTTTTTTTTTTCGATGCCTCTGTTGTCATAGTTCCTGTCCCACCTCCCCTGCGCAGTTATTGGTGCAAAAAAGCGCCAGGGAAGGTGGGAGGGGATACGAATTTTTTGTGAGTTTGCCACCTGGTGTTCGACTGGAATCGAACATCTGGAACAGCCTGATATCCGATCAAACATGTACTTGATTGAACGCTGTTCGCTCATCTCTAGTTATTACCTTTAGCCATCGTGTCTTGGTACCGCTGATCTGCAGGGTCCTGTGGTAGGCCCCTAGAAACAATTCCACTGGTGGGCTGCACCATTATTATTATTCACTTTACTGATCAGTGATAAAAACTGTAGTTCATCTTCCAGTTCATGCCTATTTATATTGTCATATAGTTCTTTATTATATATAGCACCTCCCTTTTCACACAAGTCCAATGTGTTTTAAAGTTATATCACGAATCCACTACTTGCTTGTTAATGCAAGTGGACACAGCTGTCTGCAGTCTTCCAAAAACAGCGCCACTCCTGTCCTTTAGACCATGTCCGGTATTACAACTCAACTCCACTGATCTGCGTGAGATTGAACTACAATGTAACACACAGTTCATGGACTATAGTGGTGCCGTCTATGGAGGAAGAAGCCAGTTTGATCTCATACAAGCAGAAAAACCCTACTTAAATATTTCATTGACTTTTAGGCTGGAGTCATTTTTCTGCCCAGCATTTTTTTGCTATAATAAAAGCCCTTACAATGTTATGTTAGTCATGTAGTGACTACTTGCCTTTTTCATCAGTCTCTAAGATTTCTTGCAATACTAAAAAGGAAGCGGATTGTCTTGGCGGTTCATTTGAATCTTGATTCTCCTGCAACATCTTGTAAACCTCAGAATCTTTGTCAATGCCTCGAACATTGGCTGGTTGAGGCGGCTCCGCACTGAATGGGATGGGGGAAAAAAACAAGCAGAAGTCTATTAGTACTTTCTGGGATTTATACCACACTTAATAAAGGGGTTGTAGGAGGTTTGTTATAAAGGGTCTGCTTTTTATCCCAGTTGTCTATGGTTTTTGCTTGGAACTGCAGCTCAGCCCCATTCAAGTAAGACTCAGCTACAATGCCACACAGTCCCTCAACTAGAGTGGGGAAAAAAAAGCAAACCCTGTTTTCTGATGCAAGAACAAACTGACTATACTTATATGGGGAAAAAAAAAATCACATGTAGAAACATACAACTAGAGGAAATACAGCTGTGTATTCAGATAATTTGTTACTTACCTGTAGTAAGATACTGATAATTGTATACGGTTTATTTACATGTATACCCACAACTTATAACCCATGAGTCTGCTGTTTTTGTGCTTGAATGAAGATAATGTGTAACTTTTACTAATAGTATGGTGAACATGCCCCCTTTATATACTACCACTAAGGCCTCATGCACATGGTCGTACTCCGTCCAGGATACACGGTCTTTATATGGAATGGATTTCCAGAACTGACCATGGCCATGAGCATCAAATTCACTGCATCATAATCTGCATCCCTTGTTCTCTACCTTGCCTGTCACTTTTTGAAAATGTGAGTGAAGAATTGCAGAGATTGGAGTGAGGGATCCCCCGGCCCAACATAAATCTAGTGTTAGTGACATAGGAAATCTAGGCCAGTTTCTGACTGACTAGGACTCCCACTTTGGTGTACATTATGTGCCTGGTTTATTAATAGGCCAGAGCCTTAATTCACGTGAATCTCATGGCAGTCATAGGCTTCACTAAGAGTGGCATAGTAAATATCAGTCTTAAAAAAAATAAAAACACATCCTTATCCTAGTTCTCAGACTGGGATTGAATTGGAGGATTAGTGGTAGTGTCAGACTGGGGTTCCTTGGAGAATGATTCTGGGGGCCTCACTCCAACAATGTAGAATATAGACCATAGTACCCTAAATTTGGGGGTCATCTTCTAAGCCCATTGAACATCCACTGGTACTCAATGGACCAGCCCAACACTACCTAAGGGGCACAGCATGGTTTATATATACTGAGCCATATTTGGCATGTATACTAGCCACTATTACTTGCCAGTCACCAAACCATTTTGCATATAGAGTATTCCCTCAATATGGACTCAACCCATAATGACTGCAAATTGGTTGCATGTTTTTCTCGGCCTGTGATAAAGGTAACTTAGCAGATACAAGTAGTACATATAATAAGGAAAATATTACATGTACCTGCCCCAGAAGGAAACACCATTCATATTCCCACCTTGGATTCCTCACAACTTTATGTATTGTGCAGATATAGGAAATTTAATAAATATTCAGTCTGAGTATATACAAGACATGTTGCTCTACAACTATTGCAAAATTCCTTGATCCTTATATTCATCAACAATACATCATAATGGCATTAACAATGCTCTACGACATGCACATTTAGGTCAAAGTCACTTGTGAACAAGAACATGACATGTTCCACATAACTCTATGCATCGCATGATGGTACATTGAGATGCAATACACAAGCACAGAAAATTCACACTGAAAAGCAGAGTACTCGATAAGGAGGTTGGGGTGAGAGCAAGGAGTATTACATGGTGTTACAGTGAGGTGCCAATCCACAACACGCATGCACAGTGCCAGGTAATGGTGCACACAGGCAAGGTTACCTGGAGTAAGTTGGGTTAATGGAAGAGATCTGCCCCTGCAATGTATCCATAATGTTTTCCTGGGAATAGAGCTGTAATGGGGAGTTAAACTGGTTGTGGGTAACTCTGAGTCCAGGAATATCCACTTCCACAGGACTGTTGGGACAGATCTGTGCAGCTTGTTTTAACTCTTCAGGTACCACTCGCATTTGACTGGGGATAGAGGAGGTGCTGTGCCTCCTTTGTAAGGAGCCAGGGGTAGTACGGGACTGAAGAGGGTTATAGGCAGAAGCCAGGGGAGCTTTAAACATGGCAGAAGGAGAAACAGGGCTAGAAATCAGTATGAGGTTAAAGATCATAGATGACAGGCAACAAAAGAGGAAGGAAATGGAAAAGTTAATATTGTGTAAATAGTCACACACAGAAATTACTGTCCTATACAAGCTAAATTAATATAAAAATTCCCACAAATCAGGCGATATCTGCATAGGGTACTGAGCCAGAAGCAGATAGTGCCATACCCCGTGCAGATACCAGCTGATCGGGGAAGGGGCAGGATCTGGGGAGACTCTACGCTGGGTCAACTGCAAACAGAGCAAAGCATAGACAGAATTTATTATTTTAAGCCTTACTAGGAGGTTGAAAAAAAAAAAAAAAGGGGTTGGAACACCCTTTTAAGGTGCCCATACAACTTTATTACTTGTCAGCCAATCACTCGTTTGGCTGACAGCAATTCTTGCGGCCTCCTCTGCCTGTGGCCCAATCTCCCCTTAGAATCAGGTGCTGAAATTCTACATGGGCCCATCCACGTTCCCCCATTATCATCCTATACAGTTGGACAGTCCTAACAAAATCCATTTAGAATGGATATAACCTCTAACAGAGAACCACTGTGGCCTAGGGCCCCACATAGCAGGCCGCAGAGAAAATGCACTGATAGAAAGCTTACTGTGAAAAGTACCGCAGGCTTTCCGCTTCAGTTTCATCTATAAGGAAACCACTAGTGTTTCCATAGGTATAACTGACATTCTGCGATTTCCAAAAATGCAACGGCTTTGGCAATCACAGCACTTCCGCTGTGCATATTTTTCTGCAATGTGTGTATGGGATTTGACACATTGCAGGGACTGTGTAGGGCCCCAGCCTCAATGTATTTGTTATGAACATAATCTAGAGGCCAAATCTTTTTCTATCAGCTAGTGACATCATCAGGGCCACAAACTAAGCTGACAGCTAAATGAGTTGTCAGGAAAATACTAAGGGAAGAATGGTGGAAATCTGGGTCACTGCCTGGCCTACTATAACCTAGGAGCGGACTGGTTTAAGGAGAAAGCACCTGATGGAGCCTGTTGGTGATTTTAGTGGCTGGTAAGTCATGCTGAAAGCACGCTGAAATTTGACAGGTCTCTGGTAAATGAAAAAAAACATACGGTTAGTTTCCCCAGCTGTCAATCATCCGCAGAATGCTTGTGAACAAACAGGAAGAAAATGGTCAGAATTTAGTACATTCCAACAGAATCCACATTGTAGTAACATCATCTGTACACATATTATTATAGTTGTTATAAAAGGAAATTACATTATTGACTACTTCAGAATGACAGTAAAATCATATTGAGTCCTGATAGTATACACTACAGAATAGTCCAATGAAGAGCAATACAATGATACTTACGCTTTACTTGGCGCCGGGGTAGCAGAGGATTTGGTCTCCAAAGTGTTATTGAAGTTTTGGATGTTGTCAGAGGAATAGAGGCCGGCTGGGTTGTTGTACTGAGCAGTGATCACTTTGGGAGTGTTGGAAGCAGAGGCGGCAGTGAACGGCATAGCACTTCGATTGTGCGCAACTCCTATCTGTTTTATTTCCTGCATGCAAGGGGACCAGAAGGAAAATCAGAAGTGTCTCTAACATGCATGCGTGAAGTGACAAGACAGCCAGTATTCATGCAATGCTCAACATGACTCCACTTAACAAGTGACAGAGCCTTCCATAGAATCGATTCCCTAAGAGGAGTTCAACCTGTCACCACTACAATGGGGAACCAGTGTGACCAATCTTGTTCCAGGATACCCATGAGGACATATGCCCTACACTACACGAAGACATGAATTCCTGAGCTCAAGCAGTTCAGTGTTGTCATAACGTCACTAAGTTAGTTTATTGTACTTGTGTTTGTACCGTATGGTGCTATAATAATAAGGATATTGTGCCCCATCAGAATTACATTTTTGTAGCTCATGTAATAAAATTATGACATTTTGTTATTATGCCTTCTCTTTTACAAAACTAGGATAGAGGAAACCAGCTTGAGGAACCCAGTTCATCTGTAAGTCATATTGAGATGACAAGCAGGCAAACATCTAGAAAACTGTGAGGAACTGGTACAGAAAGTATATTGGAAAATTGTATCATTTTTCATTATACAAACAATAACAGTCTCTTAATATTGGTCTGAAACTGGACAACCCCTTTAAGACAGACGTCTTGATCTGATTAATTGGATGCAATATTTCCTAAACAAATCTTATTAAAAAAAAAAAAACGGGGAAAATTTATCATACATTTCATGCTAGAATCTGGTGTAAAATGTAAGATAAAAGTTGCCGTTTTTGATGCACGCCCGTATTTGTAGAGGGTGAGGGCTTCATGTCCCAAATGTAACAGTTTGCACCAGAAAATTGGTAGAGGTGTCCCTTAAATGGGCTCTATCAGCAAAATTATGACCTAACCTAACATGATGATCTCAGACCCTCGGCTACATCATGACGCATAGTTTGTCTTCCTACATAACCTCCATTGATCTCTATAGATGCAAGTTATTATGAACCAGATGTTTGTTGTTATAAAGCCATTAGGAATTACTTTCTACATGAAGTATTCATTGTGGAATAAGAAGTTACACAATTTTCCAATATACTTTCTGTATCAATTTTGACCATATAATATTTTTTATTATACAAAACATAACCTTAAGTCTGGCATGGGAATACAGATGTCCTGTGCCATTTAGACAATAAACTACATGACTGGCACTGAAGGTGTTAAATCACCTTGTATGGAAATTGCAGTCCCCTGACATTCCTGGCCTATGAGGTAATGGTGGCTCCTGTGTATATAACAATAGTCCTGTTATATCTTGTGCCGCTTATTCCATTCTTATCACACCTAGCTGACACACCCTTATATTACATCATGTCTCTCTGGAAACAGATCAACAAGGACAAATACAGCTCAACATGACGAGAGCACCGAGTGCAGCGTTTCCTCTGGCTGAACTTCTAGGCAGGAGAATTCACAGGAAATGACACGCCAATAAACCTTTAAAACAAGTCTCCAGTAAAAGCAGCATTATTGTGTACTGTACTGGCTGGCGATGAAGGCTGTCGGCTGGCTAGGTACCATATAGGAGATTTTTAAATGCAACTGCACTACTCCAATATCAGCAATAGAGGGCACCATTTGGTCAAGATGTTCACAAAGTATACATCCCCATCTTATGCCATAAATGCCTGATCAGTGCAGATACCACCTCAGATACCCTCACCTGTCAGGAGTCCGTTCATGGACATGACACAGCTAAAGTCTCCATTTGGGTTGAGCCGATCGTGAGATTTCAGGATCGTTTTTAAAATCCGATTTCTGATCATTTTCCATTCAAACCCGATCTCGATCCCAATTCCGATCCCAATGCAAGTCAATGGGATTTTTTCTAATAATTAAAGATTGGATTTTAAAAACAATCCTATTCACTACACAGCATGGAATCTAAAAATTGAACACTTTAATTGTTAGACTCCACGCTGTGTAGTGATTAAAAAAAATCCTCTGGCTACTTAGTCCCCCCTATGGTGTCCACTTACCTGCACAGAAGCGCTGCCACTGCATCACTCACATCTCCCCTCCCAGTACCCGCTCACACTCTCCTAAGCCACAAGCCCTGCCTTCTTCCTAGATCTGTAACACTAACTAACTTTGCAGGTAAGTGTTAGCTACTAGAGATGTTAGCTAGTCTCCCATTAGAATGAATGGACGCAGCCGGCGCGCAGGGGGTTAAGCGGCATCCATTCATTCCTATGGGACCTAACTAACATTGTTAGCTTTTCCCACAATGCTTGGCCAGTAGCAAAGCATTGTGGGAAATAACCTCTGACCTCGATACCACCTAAAAAGATCGGGATCGGAATTCAACCCTAGTCGCCATACATTCAGTCCAATTTCTCCATTGAAGTCTATGGAAGTTGTAGAAATCAAGACTTCCAAAGGTAGAACAGCATCTATCACACATTTATGTCATATGATATGCCATAAATTCATAAAGCTATTGTCTGGTTTCCTCGAGGTACACTGGTTCTGTCCTACACGCCAAAGACATACTGACAGGGAATTTAGTAGTGAGCCATATATGGGACGGTAACTGTGGAATATGTTGACGCTATACAAGTAAGCAAAATAAATATAGGATCTGTGCTGCATGAACTGCCTGGCCTCTAGCAGCTTCCAGTACCTGATTATATGTTTGTGTTCAGGATGTCGGACCCTGTAAGATCACATACTGAAAATATGATTTGAGGCTTTAATGCTAAGGCCCCATATAGCAAGAAAAAAAGAAAAAATTTTGAAGCGTTTTAAAGATTTTCTCTAACCCTGTTAAGTAGTGACAATCTGTTATGCGTTTGCGCCACGTGGGGCCCTTGGCCTTAAACTTATCTTCCAGGCTCCAGCTTACTGAATCGTATTCCCCTCAGTATATTGTACATGCAGATCATCGGCTATTTCTCTCGAGTGGAGTATTAATCTGTACTTTATGATTATTCTGCCATAGCCATTATAGAAACCAGTTCCCCCTGCGTCAGAGTCTTCTTTGCCAAAAATCGTCCTGTATGGTGAACTTTTCTCTCTGACAGTTTCAGTATAAAATACAACCCAAACCCGATGGACCCCATTATAGTCTATGGATTCTGTAGGTGTCCATGGGCAACCGTTGTTTTAGTAGGTGGGCTCTTCGTAGTTCAGGTTCCCCACCGCAAGTGTGAACCTAGCCTTAGTGTCTATATATTATTAGTGACATATAGTAGTAGTTTCCTTTAATATTTGACATATTACTTGATGTGAATACCACACTAATAATAATGAGGCTGCCTATTTTAGTTACCAAAAGGTCACATACCACTGTGGACATTTTAATCCCAAGTATTGTCATACAAGAACACTGTTCTTTGGCAATGGAAAGACTTGAGACAACATGTGTTAGTGTCACTTAACTTTGGCCAATAGTAAATCAAGTACAAGCCAACCAAGTCCATGAGCAGCTCTATGCTAAGGTAAATTACAAATTTAGCCCTGCTATATTGGAGCGTAATTAATTTTCTCCATATGTCATGTATAAAATGGATCCAATGTGTGTTTATTACAAGTCAATGTTATCCTAGAATGGCCTTGTCATCAGCGTTATAAATGAGCTCATAAAAGTTTAGATTTGGCGACAGACTAATGTAAATAGTAATGTATTTCTCTTGAACGCAGACCAGATTACATCAGTTTCCTACACAAGCCTGTAAGAATTACTTCTCTAGAAATTACCTACAAAACGCAGCAAAAACAGGAAGAAACTAAGATTTCATATCAGCTATTATAACATAAAAATCATGACCCCGACACCCCTCTGTCTCCTCCTCAGCAAGGATCGGTGGCTACCAATGCGTAGTCCTGTGAACTCACTAATAAAATATCCATCAAAAAAGGCAAAATACAGACAGTATTCTGAATACACATAGATAAGGAGTCTAGACATCCACTCCCGCATTGATCAGGGTGTCGATCAGGGTTTTCCACATGTACATCCTCCATCATATACCACTGGTGCCTGGCTGCACCATTGGCTACTATTCCCAGATTATACAATTGGGATTTATGAAAAAACCTATCTACCTAAATGTGGTGCTAGAGCACCTTCCTATTTTCCACCAATAAGGTATTATTTGCATATTTCATACCCAGATTTTTTAGCAGGGCACACATGGTCTAATATATAATGGTACTGTCCAAATTCAACATTGTACCCTTTCTGACCCTTGCCTGTGTGAACATACCTTTTGTGGTAGAAATAGAAGGGACAATTTACTTCTTGCTACTGATGAGAACTTTGGGGGCAATATATTAATAAGAATACATTTACAGAATCAAATACATTTTCCTTCATTTATCAATTGTTCCATGATATTTGATGTATCTGGCATATCTTTAAAGCAGTCTGGTTCAGCAAGCCATTATACATGGTGTACTATCAGTATTTTTGTGGCTAATAATCACATTATGTCTACAGCACATTTTACATTTCTCCCTTAGCAGTCTCACCCATTACTATTGCTATTACTGGTCTCACATGTAATTCTGCCAGGAGTAACTGTAAAATAGTAAACAAACAGCTAAAACAAGCCCGAGTGAGTATACAATATAAGATCCAGGAACACTGAACTGCAAATATAGGGCAAATACATGCAGGTATGGTGCAGATATAGTACAAAGATCCCTGACACAGGAAAAGCTTTCCACCTGAATAATATTCCATCTATAACCACACAAGCAGCCAGAAGTAGATAGTAAGTACATAAGTAGACTTTTCTTATATTGTAAACCATGAGATGTGTAGAATGTTCAGTCTTGTGCACAGAGGAAGCAGTTTGTAGAGGTGTGTGGAAGCTGTGAGTAGAATCAGACTCTCCCTTCTTATTCACTGGGTGAACACAGAACAGAACCTCCCTGTCTATCATCTTGCATCTATGGACAGAAACTCCTTAGTAACAGGGAGTGACCTGCAAATTAGCTAGAAGGGAGAAACCTAGCGGCAGGAACTTTAAGGCGAAAACCAGCAACATTTTTAGTTAATGTTCATTACATTTTGGTCCAGAATCACATGCTCTATTAAATGAGACTAAAATTGTTCTGAGATGTTACTTCACTTTCTACACCATCCCTCCTATTAGAAATAGATTTTCTATAAATTAGAGATGAGCGAACACTAAAATGTTCGAGGTTCGAAATTCGATTCGAACAGCCGCTCACTGTTCGAGTGTTCGAATGGGTTTCGAACCCCATTATAGTCTATGGGGAACATAAACTCGTTAAGGGGGAAACCCAAATTCGTGTCTGGAGGGTCACCAAGTCCACTATGACACCCCAGGAAATGATACCAACACCCTGGAATGACACTGGGACAGCAGGGGAAGCATGTCTGGGGGCATAAAAGTCACTTTATTTCATGGAAATCCCTGTCAGTTTGCGATTTTCGCAAGCTAACTTTTCCCCATAGAAATGCATTGGCCAGTGCTGATTGGCCAGAGTACGGAACTCGACCAATCAGCGCTGGCTCTGCTGGAGGAGGCGGAGTCTAAGATCGCTCCACACCAGTCTCCATTCAGGTCCGACCTTAGACTCCGCCTCCTCCGGCAGAGCCAGCGCTGATTGGCCGAAGGCTGGCCAATGCATTCCTATGCGAATGCAGACTTAGCAGTGCTGAGTCAGTTTTGCTCAACTAAACATCTGATGCACACTCGGCACTGCTACATCAGATGTAGCAATCTGATGTAGCAGAGCCGAGGGTGCACTAGAACCCCTGTGCAAACTCAGTTCACGCTAATAGAATGCATTGGCCAGCGCTGATTGGCCAATGCATTCTATTAGCCCGATGAAGTAGAGCTGAATGTGTGTGCTAAGCACACACATTCAGCACTGCTTCATCAAGCCAATACAATGCATTAGCCAGTGCTGATTGGCCAGAGTACGGAATTCGGCCAATCAGCGCTGGCCAATGCATTCTATTAGCCCGATGAAGTAGAGCTGAATGTGTGTGCTAAGCACACACATTCAGCACTGCTTCATCAAGCCAATACAATGCATTAGCCAGTGCTGATTGGCCAGAGTACGGAATTCGGCCAATCAGCGCTGGCTCTGCCGGAGGAGGCGGAGTCTAAGGTCGGACCTGAATGGAGACTGGTGTGGAGCGATCTTAGACTCCGCCTCCTCCAGCAGAGCCAGCGCTGATTGGTCGAGTTCCGTACTCTGGCCAATCAGCGCTGGCCAATGCATTCTATTAGCCCGATGAAGTAGAGCTGAATGTGTGTGCTTAGCACACACATTCAGCTCTACTTCATCAGGCTAATAGAATACATTGGCCAATCAGCGCTGGCCAATGCATTCTATTAGCTTGATGAAGCAGAGTGTGCACAAGGGTTCAAGCGCACCCTCGGCTCTGATGTAGCAGAGCTGAGGGTGCACAAGGGTTCAAGTGCACCCTCGGCTCTCCTACATCAGAGCCGAGGGTGCGCTTGAACCCTTGTGCAGCCTCGGCTCTGCTACATCAGAGCCGAGGGTGCGCTTGAACCCTTGTGCACACTCTGCTTCATCAAGTTAATAGAATGCATTGGCCAGCACTGATTGGCCAGAGTACGGAATTCGGCCAATCAGCGCTGGCCAATGCATCCCTATGGGAAAAAGTTTATCTCACAAAAATCACAATTACACACCCGATAGAGCCCCAAAAAGTTATTTTTAATAACATTCCCCCCTAAATAAAGGTTATCCCTAGCTATCCCTGCCTGTACAGCTATCCCTGTCTCATAGTCACAAAGTTCACATTCTCATATGACCCGGATTTGAAATCCACTATTCGTCTAAAATGGAGGTCACCTGATTTCGGCAGCCAATGACTTTTTCCAATTTTTTTCAATGCCCCCAGTGTCGTAGTTCCTGTCCCACCTCCCCTGCGCTGTTATTGGTGCAAAAAAGGCGCCAGGGAAGGTGGGAGGGGAATCGAATTTTGGCGCACTTTACCACGTGGTGTTCGATTCGATTCGAACATGGCGAACACCCTGATATCCGATCGAACATGTGTTCGATAGAACACTGTTCGCTCATCTCTACTATAAATATTCACATTTAATAAACCTTTCATTCATTAGTTTTACTTCTACGTTGTGTACAAATAGAGCAAACCTTTTGTGTAACATACGATTTTGGAACTTTTTAAAGCCAGAATTCTGGACTATAGGGCTTGATAAATTCCCCCATGATCTTTGCAGAAGTGATGTATAACGTCTCTACTAATGTATAGCATTTCCTTCAGCATACTAACATTACATGATTAAAGGTTAAATGCTTGCAACGTGAATACTAGCATAAACACCAAACCATGTAAACAATCCCATTCCATCCAGTAGTGCTATACATGCAATGTATCTCACGACAAGTTGTAACTAATTCAGCTTTTGTCCAAGATGAAGGATTTATATTGTAATGAGGTGATAACAATACATGCCAGCAGTCTCCGCATTACATACAGACTTATTAGGGTGAATGATATGTGTATTTATTCTCACTATATTAGGTCAAGAGCACAGAGTCTGCCTACAACATGCAGCTGAAACTCTGCCATTGCCCAGGCAGGCGGATGGGTTTTTGGAGGCATGCATCAGCCAAACCATGCATACTTACCCTTATAAGTTTACAGATTTGTGAGACAATGGTTACAGGACAGACATACAGAGCTCCATTCATTTGTTAAGACTTCATGCACTTTTTATGAGAAATAATGATGAGCCAAAATGTGGTATCACAAGTCACATTATGGACATATAAATTCCCTTGAAACATTGCTTCAAGGGTAGAATATGGCATCTCAGAAAAACACCATAAGGTCCATATATGAATCCATAGAATCTTCAGGACAGGACCAAGCAGCATTGTGCACATGTCTACGATACTCTAATGATAAGGGTAAACTCTAGTCTTTTGGTTTAGTCATCAGGATGTGCGGAGGACTGTAAAACATCCATCTTCTGCATATAGATGAGCGCATAGTTTACACTGTACCAATTCACAGCTGCGCTTCATATAAACACTATCATTAGATAGGAAAATATACAATCAATGCAAAACAGCATGACGCACGGCTATACGGATATGTATATACATCAACTCAAGTGAGGGATCCATCATTGTTAACAAGCCTAAATATTCTTGCTCCAGCAGCTATTAACATTGCAGGAAGGACTACACTGTTTACAATGGCTTCAGAATGGATTACTACAAAAAACAAGCACTGCAGGAAATGTATTACATATAAACCTTAAGAAGCAGGTTCACTTACTACACAAGTACAAACCGCCGAACTGTGCCCGCAAAGAATATGGCACTATAAATCCCAGCACGCTCTTGTCCTATCACTGCCCAATGTTAATAATTGTTCAACCACCACGACAATGGGATAATAATACAATGATATACCTGAGGATTTGCTGCCAAATTCATCTTATATGGGTTTGTTTTGCCTTCTTCAGTTACAAGAGGTGACCAGACTTTAGACTCAGTCCTAGAAGAAAGTAGATAGAAATGACATGAGTTTAACAGATGTAAAAAGCTGGATTGAAACGCATTGTCATCCATTTACATAGAGATCAATGTCAAAAACAAAAATCCATTTTTTGGATGGACTCAAAACCTATCTTTCTGTGTCATTCAAATAAATAAATGTCATCAACAGATTTTTTTTGTGTGTTTTTTTTTTTACAATGAAGTCTATATAAACAGACTGTCGTCCGTTTGCGTCTCTTTTTGCATCCTTTAAATGGATGTAAAAAATTTGATCTGAACTTCTATAGTTATGTCCAGTGCAGTCATCCTATGAGAGATAACAGCAATGGACATTAATAACGGTAGTGTAAACATAGCCTTAGCGCTAGCAAGGCTTCTTTCCAGGAATGGCAAGCAATGGGAACGAGAAGACTGAAATACCAATCTTAACATTCAAGAAATAGGCCAGAGTGATAAATGACAGGATGTCTTGGAATCTAAAGGAAAAAATATTACTCAGTGTAACCATTTATTTATAACTGAAATACTGTCTCGTGCCAAGTGATAAACAGACACTTTCCAAAATTACATGAGAAAAAAAATGAAATTTGTTACTGTTATAAGTAGAAAAAAAAATCTTAAAGGACTCTACATATTTAAGAAAAAGAGAAAGAGAGAATATATAATATAATGGGGGGAATGTGGACAATAATGGGGGGCAATGCAGCAAATATACTTGACGCTAAGTTCACAACTGTGTTCAGGTTTCCGTTCAGTTTCCATTTGGGGATTCCTCGAATGCAAACCTAATCCGCTTAAAAAAGTGGTTACCTTTGGAAACCCATGGATCCCATAGGCTATAATGAGGTCCTCCCGGTTTCCGCCCGAAAAGGGCAGAAAACGCAGAGAGAAAAGCGCTGCTTGTAGTACCTCTCTCTCCTCATTTTTAAAGAAGAATGGGGATTCGATTCCCCAGGCGGAGACCAGGCGCAGGTGTGAACCTAGTCTTACACCAGTTGACCCATGAAACTATTCATTGTTTTTACAACTAGAAATTTATGAAGGAATTGACATGGTGTTACCACTTGGCGAGGTGTCTTACAGCAGATTATAAAACTCAAGCGGTTTATGCTTCGAGGGCAACATCTTCCCTATTCACAGGATTAGGCAGAAATTCCAGATTGGTGAGATCGGACTGCAGGGAGCCCCCTGGATCAAGAACAGGAGGGCTTTGTACCCTTATATGAATGGAGAAGTGGTCAAACTGGTATGCTGACTCTCCATGCATTTCTATGGGACTACCAGAGAAAGTTGGAAGATAAATAGCTACTCAGCTATCGTGTTACCAAACCCTCTCCAGAGGTCTACTTAGAAGGCAAAAAGAAGCCATGTTGGGATTTTTTTCTGGAATCAGTTGTACCCGCTGGTATAGAAGTGAATGACACCTTCAGTATAAAGCATTGGACACGCGCAAACATCTCCAAGCAGTGACAAGTACCGTCTTCAGTTATCATTGTCCAACAATAAAAGTCAGACAACCCCTTTAAATCCACAGCTGGAGATTTTCTAGCCAATATGTATAGAATGTGATCAGAGTGCTAATAAACTGGTTTGCAATGGTCTAACTGGCTCCTAAAGTCTACAGTCATTTCTTTATCCAGTCATATTCTTTATATGCATTATGCAAAAGATACAAGTCCTATAGAAGTATGGTATAGAAGTATGGCACACAAGTCCTATAGAAGTATGGTATAGAAGTATGGCACACAAATCCTATAGAAGTATGGTATAGAAGTATGGCACACATGTCCTATAGAAGTATAGTATAGAAGTATAGTATAGAAGTATGGCACACAAGTCCTATAGAAGTATGGTATAGAAGTATGGCACACATGTCCTATAGAAGTATAGTATAGAAGTATAGTATAGAAGTATGGCACACAAGTCCTATAGAAGTATGGTATAGAAGTATGGCACACATGTTGTCACGGGATGGTTAGAGTCTATACTATAGGCCATGTGTAATATATATTTCATGTGGAATGTATTCTCTAACCTGTTGTAAACATCAGTGTGTAGTTGGCTGATTCGGGTCTAGTGTGTTAGCACATTGTATGCAAATCCCTCTAACTAGTGAGGACCAGTGAGGACAATGGGTGGAGATAATCTGATCAGTGTCTCCAAGAAGATGTTGGACTGTGCATTGTTCAAAAGAGACAGGGAGTCTGCTCTCCTTGGTATAGGTGAGGGGGGAAGGATCTGTGACTCAGCCCTTCCCACCCACAGATAGAGGAAGTAACAGTTTAGTATATAGATATAGCTAGCAGTTAGTATGAGTTAGCCGGCCTGTGCACAGCTCTGCAGAGAGCCAGGACTTAGTTACAGGACCAAGAACCCAAAGTTATCATTGGATTGTGACTTCTGTGGACTTATTGTTATTACGGTTGATGTGACCGCCGCCGGCTACTAACTTTGTGGATTACAATAAATTGCTGTTGTCTCCCGACCTCTTGCGTCCGTGTTGATTCAAAAGACCATCCGGAGGAAGACGTATACTTTTGCTCCGTTACAACTGGTTGGCAGCGGTGGGATCAACAGCGGACAGCGAGATGGACTACAGCAGCTCAGCGATTAATGGAGCCACAACCTCAGAATACAGGAACTGGACTATGGCAAGTCTACAAGTAAGGGCCCGGGAACTAAACCTGAGTTACCAGGGAAGAACGAAAGATCAACTGATCGAGGCACTGGAGGAGATGACCCTGCAAAGCGACCATGAGGAGGGCTGCCCCCAGGAGACAGTAGAGATACGGGAGTGGCAGGTACAGACCCAAAAGAGCAGATGGGTTGTTTTGTATGAGGAGGAATTGGCAGTGCTGGGGCTAGGAGCAACTGCGGAGCAAAGGAGTAGAGCATTACAGAGGGCTCAGGAAACGGAGAAGGAGGAACAGAGAATGGCGCATGAAAAGGAAAGAATGGCGCATGAAATGCGAATGGCTGAGATAACTACGCGGAATTATAATCAAACGCCGACCCCCAGCCCAACAGTGAGAGAACCACCATATGTCTCCCATAAACACTTCAAGACCTTTGATGAAGCGGCTGGGGATGTTGATGGATATTTTCAGGACTTCGAACACCAGTGCCACCTGATGGAAGTCCCAGAGAAGGATTGGGTCCGGTATCTGGTGGGGCACCTACGAGATGGGGCTGCGGAAGCTCTCAGAGCCATGGACCCTAGTGATCAGCGGGACTATGAGGCCATTAAAAGAGCGGTGCAGAAGTATTATGCAGTCACTCCAGAGACCTACCGAGTTCAATTCCGCTCTTTGTCTTACAATGGGGGAAGCTCCTTCCACATGTTCGCCCACAAGTTGAAGCAAGCATGCAAGCGCTGGCTAGAAGGAGAGGAGGCTGTCACAGTCGATAAGATCCTCCAAGTCATACTTAAGGAACAGTTCTTTTCCCAGTGCCCCGCTGAGATCCGTGAGTGGGTGCTGGAACGGAACCCAGCCACAGTGGAGCAAGCTGCTTCCCTTGCAGATGAGGGCCTGACCATCAAGCCGCAGTGGAAGAGGTTGTTTGCAGAGGAGCGGAAAACTACCACAGTCTGCCAGACACCCTTCAGCCAGCCACCCACCTTTCGTGCCCGGCCTCAGGATTACAATTCCCCCTCTACCCCTGCCCCAGCCCATCGGCCTCCAGCTATGAACAACCCTGTCCCTAGACAACGACCTACTGGAAGAATGCTAGAGCGCAGATGTTTTGGGTGCGGGCGGCCTGGACATTTGCAAGCTAGTTGCCCTGTTAACATGGGGGCACGGGCCACCGTGGCATCCCGGCCTATTCACTACCTGGGAACCACCCCTAGGACAGAAAGTTTGGCCCCATTTCCAGATGACTCCATGAATGACCCATCTGTTCCACCTCCAGGGGTCTATGGGATTCAGCCTTCTGCCACACATCCCGCAAACCCTCAGCGGAAGCACTTGCAGGAGGTCCTACTGGATGGCCGAACAGTTGTTGGATTCCGGGACTCGGGAGCTTTCCTAACGGTAGCGGACCCCCGAGTGGTTCGACCCGAGGCCCTAGAGGAGGGCCCTGGCATTTCTATCGAGTTGGCAGGAGGTACTCGGAGACGTATTCCTAAAGCTACCGTGGAACTCGACTATGGTTATGGACCAAAACGATGCACAATTGGTGTGATGAGCGGGCTGCCGGCCGATGTTCTGTTAGGCAACGATGTTGGAAATCTACAATGCCACTTTGTGGGAGCAGTGACCCGAAGCCAAGCTCAGGGAGAAGCCAACATGGATCCACCGGATTTTCTGACAGATGCCAGCCCTTCAACCCTACAACTTTACCATTCAGCACCGCCGAGGGAACCAACACCAGAACACAGATGGGTTATCCCGGCAGGAGGACATATGAGCTATAGAGACTGATGTGCATTCCCCAATTTACCTGTGTAGGCCAATTGTGTCATGCACATGTTTTGAGAGGGGGAGGGGTTGTCACGGGATGGTTAGAGTCTATACTATAGGCCATGTGTAATATATATTTCATGTGGAATGTATTCTCTAACCTGTTGTAAACATCAGTGTGTAGTTGGCTGATTCGGGTCTAGTGTGTTAGCACATTGTATGCAAATCCCTCTAACTAGTGAGGACCAGTGAGGACAATGGGTGGAGATAATCTGATCAGTGTCTCCAAGAAGATGTTGGACTGTGCATTGTTCAAAAGAGACAGGGAGTCTGCTCTCCTTGGTATAGGTGAGGGGGGAAGGATCTGTGACTCAGCCCTTCCCACCCACAGATAGAGGAAGTAACAGTTTAGTATATAG
This sequence comes from Leptodactylus fuscus, assembly GCF_031893055.1. Classification (NCBI taxonomy): domain Eukaryota; kingdom Metazoa; phylum Chordata; class Amphibia; order Anura; family Leptodactylidae; genus Leptodactylus; species Leptodactylus fuscus. The sequence continues at coordinate 56,088,374 of NC_134274.1, read as the reverse complement.
ATATAGCTAGCAGTTAGTATGAGTTAGCCGGCCTGTGCACAGCTCTGCAGAGAGCCAGGACTTAGTTACAGGACCAAGAACCCAAAGTTATCATTGGATTGTGACTTCTGTGGACTTATTGTTATTACGGTTGATGTGACCGCCGCCGGCTACTAACTTTGTGGATTACAATAAATTGCTGTTGTCTCCCGACCTCTTGCGTCCGTGTTGATTCAAAAGACCATCCGGAGGAAGACGTATACTTTTGCTCCGTTACACATGTCCTATAGAAGTATAGTATAGAAGTATGGCACACATGTCCTATAGAAGTATGGTATAGAAGTATAGTATAGAAGTATGGCACACAAGTCCTATAGAAGTATAGTATAGAAGTATGGTACACAAGTCCTATAGAAGTATGGTATAGAAGTATAGTATAGAAGTATGGCACACAAGTCCTATAGAAGTATGGTATAGAAGTATAGTATAGAAGTATGGCACACAAGTCCTATAGAAGTATGGTATAGAAGTATAGTATAGAAGTATGGCACACAAGTCCTATAGAAGTATAGTATAGAAGTATGGCACACATGTCCTATAGAAGTATGGTATAGAAGTATGGCACACATGTCCTATAGAAGTATAGTATAGAAGTATGGCACACATGTCCTATAGAAGTATAGTATAGAAGTATTGCACACATGTCCTATAGAAGTATGGTATAGAAGTATAGTATAGAAGTATGGCACACAAGTCCTATAGAAGTATGGTATAGAAGTATGGCACACATGTCCTATAGAAGTATAGTATAGAAGTATAGTATAGAAGTATGGCACACAAGTCCTATAGAAGTATGGTATAGAAGTATGGCACACATGTCCTATAGAAGTATAGTATAGAAGTATGGCACACATGTCCTATAGAAGTATAGTATAGAAGTATAGTATAGAAGTATGGCACACAAGTCCTATAGAAGTATGGTATAGAAGTATGGCACACATGTCCTATAGAAGTATGGTATAGAAGTATGGCACACATGTCCTATAGAAGTATAGTATAGAAGTATGGCACACATGTCCTATAGAAGTATAGTATAGAAGTATTGCACACATGTCCTATAGAAGTATGGTATAGAAGTATAGTATAGAAGTATGGCACACAAGTCCTATAGAAGTATGGTATAGAAGTATGGCACACATGTCCTATAGAAGTATAGTATAGAAGTATAGTATAGAAGTATGGCACACAAGTCCTATAGAAGTATGGTATAGAAGTATGGCACACATGTCCTATAGAAGTATAGTATAGAAGTATGGCACACATGTCCTATAGAAGTATAGTATAGAAGTATAGTATAGAAGTATGGCACACAAGTCCTATAGAAGTATGGTATAGAAGTATGGCACACATGTCCTATAGAAGTATAGTATAGAAGTATGGCACACAAGTCCTATAGAAGTATGGTATAGAAGTATAGTATAGAAGTATGGCACACAAGTCCTATAGAAGTATGGTATAGAAGTATAGTATAGAAGTATGGCACACAAGTCCTATAGAAGTATAGTATAGAAGTATGGTACACAAGTCCTATAGAAGTATGGTATAGAAGTATGGCACACATGTCCTATAGAAGTATGGTATAGAAGTATAGTATAGAAGTATGGCACACAAGTCCTATAGAAGTATAGTATAGAAGTATGGCACACATGTCCTATAGAAGTATGGTATAGAAGTATGGCACACAAGTCCTATAGAAGTATAGTATAGAAGTATGGCACAAATGTCCTATAGAAGTATGGTATAGAAGTATGGCACACATGTCCTATAGAAGTATAGTATAGAAGTATGGCACACATGTCCTATAGAAGTATAGTATAGAAGTATGGCACAAATGTCCTATAGAAGTATGGTATAGAAGTATGGCACAAATGTCCTATAGAAGTATGGTATAGAAGTATGGCACACATGTCCTATAGAAGTATAGTATAGAAGTATGGCACACATGTCCTATAGAAGTATAGTATAGAAGTATAGTATAGAAGTATGGCACACAAGTCCTATAGAAGTATGGTATAGAAGTATGGCACACATGTCCTATAGAAGTATAGTATAGAAGTATGGCACACATGTCCTATAGAAGTATAGTATAGAAGTATAGTATAGAAGTATGGCACACAAGTCCTATAGAAGTATGGTATAGAAGTATGGCACACATGTCCTATAGAAGTATAGTATAGAAGTATGGCACACAAGTCCTATAGAAGTATAGTATAGAAGTATGGCACAAATGTCCTATAGAAGTATGGTATAGAAGTATGGCACAAATGTCCTATAGAAGTATGGTATAGAAGTATGGCACACATGTCCTATAGAAGTATAGTATAGAAGTATGGCACACATGTCCTATAGAAGTATAGTATAGAAGTATAGTATAGAAGTATGGCACACAAGTCCTATAGAAGTATAGTATAGAAGTATGGCACACATGTCCTATAGAAGTATGGTATAGAAGTATGGCACACATGTCCTATAGAAGTATAGTATAGAAGTATGGCACACATGTCCTATAGAAGTATGGTATAGAAGTATAGTATAGAAGTATAGCACACAAGTCCTATAGAAGTATGGTATAGAAGTATAGTATAGAAGTATGGCACACAAGTCCTATAGAAGTATAGTATAGAAGTATGGCACACAAGTCCTATAGAAGTATAGTATAGAAGTATGGTACACAAGTCCTATAGAAGTATGGTATAGAAGTATGGCACACATGTCCTATAGAAGTATGGTATAGAAGTATAGTATAGAAGTATGGCACACAAGTCCTATAGAAGTATGGTATAGAATATAGTATAGAAGTATGGCACACAAGTCCTATAGAAGTATAGTATAGAAGTATGGTACACAAGTCCTATAGAAGTATGGTATAGAAGTATGGCACACATGTCCTATAGAAGTATGGTATAGAAGTATAGTATAGAAGTATGGTACACAAGTCCTATAGAAGTATAGTATAGAAGTATGGCACACAAGTCCTATAGAAGTATGGTATAGAAGTATAGTATAGAAGTATGGTACACAAGTCCTATAGAAGTATGGTATAGAAGTATAGTATAGAAGTATGGCACACAAGTCCTATAGAAGTATAGTATAGAAGTATGGTACACAAGTCCTATAGAAGTATGGTATAGAAGTATAGTATAGAAGTATGTCACACAAGTCCTATAGAAGTATGGTATAGAAGTATTGCACACAAGTCCTATAGAAGTATGGTATAGAAGTATAGTATAGAAGTATGGCACACAAGTCCTATAGAAGTATAGTATAGAAGTATGGTACACAAGTCCTATAGAAGTATGGTATAGAAGTATAGTATAGAAGTATGGTACACAAGTCCTATAGAAGTATGGTATAGAAGTATAGTATAGAAGTATGGCACACAAGTCCTATAGAAGTATAGTATAGAAGTATGGCACACATGTCCTATAGAAGTATGGTATAGAAGTATAGTATAGAAGTATGGTACACAAGTCCTATAGAAGTATGGTATAGAAGTATAGTATAGAAGTATGGCACACAAGTCCTATAGAAGTATAGTATAGAAGTATGGTACACAAGTCCTATAGAAGTATGGTATAGAAGTATTGCACACAAGTCCTATAGAAGTATGGTATAGAAGTATAGTATAGAAGTATGGCACACAAGTCCTATAGAAGTATGGTATAGAAGTATAGTATAGAAGTATGGTACACAAGTCCTATAGAAGTATGGTATAGAAGTATAGTATAGAAGTATGGCACACAAGTCCTATAGAAGTATAGTATAGAAGTATGGCACACATGTCCTATAGAAGTATGGTATAGAAGTATAGTATAGAAGTATGGTACACAAGTCCTATAGAAGTATGGTATAGAAGTATAGTATAGAAGTATGGCACACAAGTCCTATAGAAGTATGGTATAGAAGTATAGTATAGAAGTATGGTACACAAGTCCTATAGAAGTATGGTATAGAAGTATAGTATAGAAGTATGGCACACAAGTCCTATAGAAGTATAGTATAGAAGTATGGCACACATGTCCTATAGAAGTATGGTATAGAAGTATAGTATAGAAGTATGGTACACAAGTCCTATAGAAGTATGGTATAGAAGTATAGTATAGAAGTATGGTACACAAGTCCTATAGAAGTATGGTATAGAAGTATAGTATAGAAGTATGGTACACAAGTCCTATAGAAGTATGGTATAGAAGTATAGTATAGAAGTATGGTACACAAGTCCTATAGAAGTATGGTATAGAAGTATAGTATAGAAGTATGGCACACAAGTCCTATAGAAGTATAGTATAGAAGTATGGCACACATGTCCTATAGAAGTATGGTATAGAAGTATAGTATAGAAGTATGGTACACAAGTCCTATAGAAGTATGGTATAGAAGTATAGTATAGAAGTATGGCACACAAGTCCTATAGAAGTATAGTATAGAAGTATGGTACACAAGTCCTATAGAAGTATGGTATAGAAGTATTGCACACAAGTCCTATAGAAGTATGGTATAGAAGTATAGTATAGAAGTATTGCACACAAGTCCTATAGAAGTATGGTATAGAAGTATGGCACACATGTCCTATAGAAGTATGGTATAGAAGTATAGTATAGAAGTATGGTACACAAGTCCTATAGAAGTATGGTATAGAAGTATAGTATAGAAGTATGGCACACAAGTCCTATAGAAGTATAGTATAGAAGTATGGTACACAAGTCCTATAGAAGTATGGTATAGAAGTATTGCACACAAGTCCTATAGAAGTATGGTATAGAAGTATAGTATAGAAGTATGGCACACAAGTCCTATAGAAGTATGGTATAGAAGTATAGTATAGAAGTATGGTACACAAGTCCTATAGAAGTATGGTATAGAAGTATAGTATAGAAGTATGGCACACAAGTCCTATAGAAGTATAGTATAGAAGTATGGCACACATGTCCTATAGAAGTATGGTATAGAAGTATAGTATAGAAGTATGGTACACAAGTCCTATAGAAGTATGGTATAGAAGTATAGTATAGAAGTATGGCACACAAGTCCTATAGAAGTATAGTATAGAAGTATGGTACACAAGTCCTATAGAAGTATGGTATAGAAGTATTGCACACAAGTCCTATAGAAGTATGGTATAGAAGTATAGTATAGAAGTATGGCACACAAGTCCTATAGAAGTATGGTATAGAAGTATAGTATAGAAGTATTGCACACAAGTCCTATAGAAGTATGGTATAGAAGTATAGTATAGAAGTATTGCACACAAGTCCTATAGAAGTATAGTATAGAAGTATGGCACACATGTCCTATAGAAGTATGGTATAGAAGTATAGTATAGAAGTATGGTACACAAGTCCTATAGAAGTATGGTATAGAAGTATAGTATAGAAGTATGGCACACAAGTCCTATAGAAGTATAGTATAGAAGTATGGTACACAAGTCCTATAGAAGTATGGTATAGAAGTATTGCACACAAGTCCTATAGAAGTATGGTATAGAAGTATAGTATAGAAGTATGGCACACAAGTCCTATAGAAGTATGGTATAGAAGTATAGTATAGAAGTATGGTACACAAGTCCTATAGAAGTATGGTATAGAAGTATAGTATAGAAGTATGGCACACAAGTCCTATAGAAGTATAGTATAGAAGTATGGCACACATGTCCTATAGAAGTATGGTATAGAAGTATAGTATAGAAGTATGGTACACAAGTCCTATAGAAGTATGGTATAGAAGTATAGTATAGAAGTATGGCACACAAGTCCTATAGAAGTATGGTATAGAAGTATAGTATAGAAGTATGGTACACAAGTCCTATAGAAGTATGGTATAGAAGTATAGTATAGAAGTATGGCACACAAGTCCTATAGAAGTATAGTATAGAAGTATGGCACACATGTCCTATAGAAGTATGGTATAGAAGTATAGTATAGAAGTATGGTACACAAGTCCTATAGAAGTATGGTATAGAAGTATAGTATAGAAGTATGGTACACAAGTCCTATAGAAGTATGGTATAGAAGTATAGTATAGAAGTATGGTACACAAGTCCTATAGAAGTATGGTATAGAAGTATAGTATAGAAGTATGGTACACAAGTCCTATAGAAGTATGGTATAGAAGTATTGCACACAAGTCCTATAGAAGTATGGTATAGAAGTATAGTACAGAAGTATGGCACACAAGTCCTATAGAAGTATGGTATAGAAGTATAGTATAGAAGTATGGTACACAAGTCCTATAGAAGTATGGTATAGAAGTATAGTATAGAAGTATGGCACACAAGTCCTATAGAAGTATAGTATAGAAGTATGGCACACATGTCCTATAGAAGTATGGTATAGAAGTATAGTATAGAAGTATGGTACACAAGTCCTATAGAAGTATGGTATAGAAGTATAGTATAGAAGTATGGCACACAAGTCCTATAGAAGTATGGTATAGAAGTATAGTATAGAAGTATGGTACACAAGTCCTATAGAAGTATGGTATAGAAGTATAGTATAGAAGTATGGCACACAAGTCCTATAGAAGTATAGTATAGAAGTATGGCACACATGTCCTATAGAAGTATGGTATAGAAGTATAGTATAGAAGTATGGTACACAAGTCCTATAGAAGTATGGTATAGAAGTATAGTATAGAAGTATGGTACACAAGTCCTATAGAAGTATGGTATAGAAGTATAGTATAGAAGTATGGTACACAAGTCCTATAGAAGTATGGTATAGAAGTATAGTATAGAAGTATGGTACACAAGTCCTATAGAAGTATGGTATAGAAGTATAGTATAGAAGTATGGCACACAAGTCCTATAGAAGTATAGTATAGAAGTATGGCACACATGTCCTATAGAAGTATGGTATAGAAGTATAGTATAGAAGTATGGTACACAAGTCCTATAGAAGTATGGTATAGAAGTATAGTATAGAAGTATGGCACACAAGTCCTATAGAAGTATAGTATAGAAGTATGGTACACAAGTCCTATAGAAGTATGGTATAGAAGTATTGCACACAAGTCCTATAGAAGTATGGTATAGAAGTATAGTATAGAAGTATTGCACACAAGTCCTATAGAAGTATGGTATAGAAGTATAGTATAGAAGTATGGCACACAAGTCCTATAGAAGTATGGTATAGAAGTATAGTATAGAAGTATGGTACACAAGTCCTATAGAAGTATGGCAAGGAAGTGTGGCATAGACGTATGGTGTCTTTGATCAGATTAAACTTTTCCCAGGTTTTAACTTATATTAAAGGAGGATCAAGGAATTTCCTTATTTAGTGATAATTGTAATAATAAGGCGCTAAGACGATAATAAGACACCACTTATGGTCTAGAACCGCACAGTCCCGTCTGTAGTTTCTAGCTCCTATACAGTACATAGTCACATATTGCAGGTTACACCTTTGTTACACTCATAAATAAAATTCTTTTGCTCCACCGAAACATTGACAATCCCAGAACAAACAGCACATGGCTGGGATCACGACTACAATAGAAACTATTACCCAGTGTTTATGAAGTGCATGTAACCATAGCAACAACAGGAAAAGTGCTTCTTACAGACTGACAATGGGCCACAGCATGTTAACCAAACTCTCCATTCATGTGGTTTGATACAGCCACAGGGTCTGAAAGTGCAGAGCATTCACTGTAACTAACCCGGCGGAGGAGAATGTGGTGGGCTCAGCATCTTCTCTGTATTAGTCACAAGTTACAGATTCAGACAGAGCCCTTATAGAAACAGGATCTCAAAGGTCTTTCTTATTTCTTTACTTTCTTACTGTGCATAGGGAGAAAGCTGTCAATCAGCAGCAGGTGGGAGGGAGCGACCTGCAGCTCACGAATACCCTGGACTTCAGGTTAACACTGCTATGTAACTAATACACTGTTCATTTAGCCAGAATATAACATTTTATCCATAGAAAAAACAAACAAACAAAAAACATGTGGCTACGATCCTTATGGTTGCTACCTGCAGAGAGGGAAGCAGACACGTGCTGGTAGGTCTCCTCCATCAATAGACATTACAATCTTAATCCTACTGTCTACTGATTGTCTATGGGGGTGATTAACACTCCCCTGATGGCTACTGTGGGGGATACATGGATACCCCACCATTCCCAAGCAACCAGAGCTGTTAGTTTTGGTACCTAGTAAGCTCTTTAGGCAGCCTATCGAGACAAAGGACTGTCACCGCTAACATGGTTAAAGAAAATTTTTAAAACCTTGCAACATTTTAAATAATTTATATTTGCCGATGAATTATATTTGTCAATGAATTTACACAGTATATGTCTATATTTGTGGGCATACCCCTTTAAAGCTCAGTGGCCCCAATGTAGAATCTATAATAGGTCCCTTACATGTCTTGTGCCATTGTGTTGTGGCAAAGGGACTTTTGAGGCCCCCTCAGTGTTTAGTATCTACTAGCGACCACTGCGCCCCCTATGTCTACACCCCTGGCATCATGTGCCTTCTCCCCTTCCCTACTGAAAAAACATACATGACTCTGTGAAGTTTATGGCGTCTAACTTCTATAAAAGCCATACATTTATATAACAAGATTCCATTGATTCCTCATTTTGTCAGACCCTGAATACAGATATTAATATTCCTAAAATACAGTTGGAATAACCTTCACAATTTCATGGCCTCTCCTTCTTTCCTGAAGCAAAGCTTCAGGATTTTCCTGCTCCCTGCATTTATATGCAATGGTCTCCTGACAAATCGTGCTCCCACATGTCATGGAGGAGGCGACCACAGGAATGTACAGAGAGTCAAGTTTTTACATGAGCTGAGGCTAAAACACTCAGACTGAGAGCCGAGAAGTCGGCAGGTTAAGGGAAATGTCAATGACTTTATAGTGAAAGCAGTTCATGAAGTCCCTTTGTGTCTTACCTGGTTATTGTGAGACAGAGCTCATCCTCATAGGTCTTGATTTTATTTTGTGCTTCTAAGTGAGTCATCCCGTCTGTGTTCTCCCCATCAATGGCGATCACAACGTCTCCGCTACATAGATCGGCCAAGGCGCTCTTACTCCCTGGGGCCACCTGAAAGATATTGTATGTAAATCCATTGTATAGGAAATCTCAATCTCAGGTGAGGTGCCTGGTATTGGTTACGTCTTTGTCCCATAACACATGCATTCACAGTTTAGCCAAAAGTACATCTGTAATGTAAGAGGTTATACCTGTTCCTCGGCTTAAAGGAATTCTGCCACCTCCAGATAGGCTTTTAAACCACTTCCTCGGTCTAGTGACATAACAGTGTCAGATTGTGGTCTTGATGCTGAGAAATTCTATTTTATTCTGTATAAAATGTAACTGTTTGGTGCACTCAAGGCAGGCTCATACCTTTTGGAGCACCATCTTCTTTTGTGATCCCTGTAGATCAATGTCAATGTAGTGTGGCCCCGCTCAGATTGCACCGAACAACTTATTTGCATGTGGAATGAAAGTTAATTTTTTCAGCAGCAAGATTTCACTTTGCTAGAAGAAGGTTATGTTCACTATGTCACTAACCAGCCCTACAACAGCATAGAAGTGGTTTAGGAGTGGTTTTGGTGGTGGTAGACTCCCTTTAACAAAACAGTTCCTTTGCTATTTAGTGGTAAGAATATGTATATACTTTTACAAAGAGCAAGATTCCCTCTTTACATTGGCCCTATAGTAGCTGAAAAGGCCACCTTTATGGCATATATGTCTTATGGGGAAACATATAAATTTCAGGAAACAATTGCCAGAATCATTTTTTGTCCCTGAGACCCTAATGTTAACATTAGCATTATCCAGGTGCGTTCCCTATACTGGATAAGCTCTATTAATGATACAGTATATAAGCATGTTCCCCAAAGCTCTGAAGATTATCTTTGAGGGTGCCAGAACTGTATGAGCACGGCCTTCCCTGCAGCCGCTCCAACTCTTACTGACATCACCAACTCCGACTCTGCTCTACTCAGGCTGCAGAGTGAAATCAGTCATATGACCGAGACTCAGCACCTTAACAGGGGGCAGAGGAACGAGAGATCTGGTCTCCCCAGATGCCCTCTACAACGGTAAATTTTGGGTCTCTGAAGGACATGCTGATACACAGTATTAGTAATAGTTATCCAGTATAAGGAATGCATTGGTAAGCTTTATTATTTCTTGGAAAAAAAACAAACATTTAACACAAATTTATCCAAATACTGATATCTGAAGCATGGAAATGTGGTAAAGCTGGAAAACCTATTATCCAAGGCCCTACTCACATCTACCCCCCCCCCCCCCCGAACAGAATACTGAATGCATTAAAAAGCAGTTAGCAAAGAAAGCACATGGACCCCTAGTCTTTAATGGGGTCCGTGTGTTTTCCGTGCAATGTCTGCATGAATCATGAGGAGAAAAGTACTGCAAGTAGTATTTCTCTCCACATGATTAATGTGGACACCACGCCGAAAAAAAACGGACTCCATCATAGTCTATGGGGTCCGTGTGCTTTCTTTGCTAACTGCTTTTTAATGTGTCTGCTATTCTGTTTGGGGGTTCCCCAAGTGGACTCCCCAAATGGAATACCGAACCAGATGTGAACCAGGCCTAAGACACTTCAATTAAAAGTTTGCTGCAAGGCAGGTTAACCTTGGTGTTGCCCTTCTCCACCATAGGCCCCATTGCATTAGTATACTCTGCTACTATTGTAGGCAATATCATATATTTACACACAAATATTAATTCTATTTTCAGATAATTTTAATAAAAGGACTGTCACCTCTAGATGTATTCGGATTTTTATGAACGCGCTGTGACATTTAGCAGTCAGAGTCCACAGTGTCTGAATTACATTCCCTTTTCTACTATCCATAATGTGCATTAAACAAGAACAGATATGGAGAAGATTTGGCAGCTGGAGGCACAATATAAACTGAAAGAAGACATTCATTTCAGAGATGAGCGCTCCCTGACTGGCTGGTAAGTGTCAGAAGCACAGCGGTATGACAGAGTCATTACCCAGAAACTCAATAGTAATAAATCAGCTAAAAGATACTAAAACAGTCTGTCATATGCCATAAAGCCGTACAGCTCCTCCAAATGTTATCAACACACTGGAGACCATGGAAGAGGAATAGGCTAAAATTCCAAAGAAAGAAAGATGGAGTCATCATAGGTGAACTGGAAAGCCTTAAGACCGCGTTCATACAAGGGCGCACCATCACTATGCCAAAAGTTATACATATACTGAAGTTAATAGTGCAAAATATATAAGTTTCATTCCATCTCAGTGCGAAGCCATCTTATAACCAGATAAATTCCCAGACATTGAACATGCTGAAAAAATATGTTTGATTGATACAGATCCAGCAGAACATTTCTGTATAAAAGCAGCCTCAAGCTGACCATGTAGAAGATAAGAGCCAGCCAAACCCAGCAACTTTGGCAGGATCACCCGATGATCTAATGTATATTGGACCCTGTCAACTGGTCCATGTTAGTACTTTTACTTTGAGATATATATATATATATATATATATATATATATATATATATATATATATATATATATATATATCCATATCCTACTAATATTATAAATGTGAAAGTTTGTGTGTTTGGATGTTTGTTCCACTATCACGCCCAAACGGCCGAATGGATTACCCTCAGATTTAACACATACCTAGAATGGGACAGAAATCGACCATAGGCACCTTACCATCCCCAAACAAGCCGGGCTTGCCCAGCGGGAGCACCAAAATCACGGTCGGTGTACGCTGCAGGACCTGACATGACGTCATCTCAGGCCCTTGCGCTGCTATACGATTGGTGCACGTCATGAAGTGGGCTGCGCTATCTATGCTCACTCTGGACACAGAACAAGCGGCACAAAATGGCGTCGCATGTGCGGGCAGCCGAGTGCCTAGCATGTCGCCATGTGTGGAGGCCGCCACACGGCGTGCATCGGTGATTCTGCGGATGAGGGGGCCATGGTGAAAGTAGAAGGAGTCGGCGAGGAGCAGAAAAGGGGCTGAGTGCGCAGCAGTGGGGCCTCAGTCCACGATGGTATGGGAGGGGCCCGTGGCAGCCGCAAGGAAAGGCATGGGGGACCACGGGCCGTGCTGTAGGTGGTTGGCGCAAGGGTGAGGTTGCCGCGGACGAAGTCGCGGGTATTGCTAGAATATATATATATATATTACCCTCTTCCCATTGAAATAATTATGCATACTCCGTTTAGACAAGTGAGCATGTTTTTGATCAGATTCAAGCAAAATAACTTATACAAGTGTGTACGGCCTTACCTAACCATTAAAAGGTTTCTCCAGGAATTGTAGAAAACTCAGGGGTTACCAGAGTAGGTGTAAAATAAGAACAAAAAAGTCTCACCTATCCCCATCACCTTTCACCCCCCACCCCGTGCCAAGATCACCACAAGTGGAAAGGTTTACATGACCATTGAAGCCATTCAGTGGCGAAGAACCGGTGAGGTACCAGTCACCCCAGCCTAGATAACCCCTTTAAGTTATGGACTAGGGTCCCTTAGGCCTACCCTCTATCTATAGAGGAAATGTACAGGCCCAATTTTAATTTCATTCTAATCTTCACCTCTGTACAGGTGGACGTATCATCAATAATATCTAATAGATCATTTATAAATCAGCCATAATAGATCCAAGTTAAAAATTAATAGTATGGATGACATTGATCTGAACATACTATAAATTTATATGTATATGAAATAAGTACAAGTGAAAATACTAAAAATAGCATTTCTAAAACATTTTATTCATTGTACATAAAAACCCAGCCCCCGACCATTCTACGGCACTGCACAGAGGCGCCGCTCAGTTTTCATGTCTGTGATGGATTGGATTTTCTAGTTAGACATAGAAGTTGTGAGATGAACATTGCTTTGTACGGCTTTGTTCTAACCTGTGTTGTATGTCTAAATATGGAGCACAATGGCATGAACAGAGTCTGCACCAAGTATAGTCTGACTAGTATACAGAAACAGCAGGGCTTCCCTTTCCTAGGGACAATATGAGAAACCACTGACTAGTGCAAAATCTCTTTTTTTGCATTTTTCAACATACCATTTAGCACATCCCAATATAATCCTATAGAACCATCTGCAGCCAATAGGAATGTCTCCCATAATGTCTCCCATGTCTCCTGATCTCCCATGTCACAAATCTCAATTATCAATGATCAATTCCTTCATAGCCACTGACATATCAATAATTCGGATGATTTCCTTATCAGCCATACCAACCAACATCTATAAATCTTAGTGTTCCTAAAGTAGCACATAACCTAGAAATAAGGCCACGGTCATAGAAGAGAAGAGGATGTGCCCGACACTGCGTTTTATTCCATTCCTCTGTTCCTATGGAGCGGAGGATCCTAGAGATGGCTCCAGTACCTTACATGGAGGTCAAAGTGGTAAATCTCCAAGTCTATAGCCATCACAACAAGTATGGGAAACCAATTACTTCACTAGGACATGGGATGGGGATCATGTCTGTGTCTACAGTACAAAAAAAAAAAGAATGCAAATAACAAAAATTGACACATATTTCATAGAAGTATTCTAAATAAAAAGGGATGAAGGATTCCTTTATTGGGCCATGGACTGAATTGTTACAAAGTTCAGAAAGAGACCCTCTGTTTAGAAATCCAGCACTTAGTAGACGGGAAGTCAGAGCTGGAAGACAAAGGCTGCTGTGCTAATATAGGAAATACTGAACATATAACATCATGGGTGCCACTGTCACGCATGCACAGTCTATATCCAAGTGTATATTCCAAGAACAAAGTTCACATATTCGGCATTGTGGGATTTCTACTTTGAGCAACAATTTTCACAAGGCAAGGACCACAGTTCTAGTCCAGCTGTGCCCATACCTCCATGCCCTTATTCTTGCACAACTTCACCTTTCCTTTTCTTTGATTTTTGTTTAGTTATAATTAAATGGCTTACACTATGTTCACATCTGCGCCGGGATGTGTCTGTGGTTCAGGTCTGTTGAAGAACACACGGATCACGAAAATGACACCAATGGTGCCCAACAGTCATCCATGCTACAGATCCCCTTATCACTCATTGTATCAGTCCCTGTGGAGGACTGGACAACTAGTGGAGCGGACTACAGCCACCAGGAGCCCAACTGTGATTGACTACTACTCCAAACATCCCTGCCATCCTTCACTAGGTCACTGGCTGCATTAATGAAGTTCTCTGGGATATTGGATCTGCTAACTAAAATAAGTTATTAGGGAAAACATAGCTTTGATAGGATCTATTCAATATGTATTCTGGATTGGAATGTTACCTGCAGTTAACAAGAGCCATAGCCCCTTCATTCATCTGATCAGTAGGGGTGTCAGTCAGACCCCCAGTGATGCAATAGGATGATCCATCAATGGTAAAGTCCCAGAAAGCCACCTTAAAGGGGTTGTCCCATCACAAGGATCCTATCTATACTGCTAGTTTATGTGGATTTAAAACTTTTCCTAAATACATTGCTTTATCAAATCTGCTTTGTTTGGCCGCTATCTTAATTTATTCACTTCATTGTTTACACTCTGATTCTATGGCGCTTGGGATTATCTGCTCATTTGTCAAGTGATGTAGCTGCCTGCTCTCAGGGGGGGGAGGGGCTGGGAGCAGCTCTGAGCTATTTGTGTCTTTTAAGTATAGAAGCTTCTCAGAGCTCTTATCAGTCGGTTTAATTGAATTTGGCTGATAAGGGCTGAGATAGGGAGTCCTTTACCTCTGTATGTAATGCAAACTGACTCAAATCCACCTCTGCTACATCAGCTTCACACTGTGGTAATTCATTTACAACCAATCCCGTGCAAGTGAAACCCCGCCCACCTATGTGCCGAGAGAAGCAGGAAGTGAAGAGAGCACAACAGCCTGCAGGTTAGTGAACAAGCATGATGGGAATACCCCTTTAAGTCTATTCTGTGGACAGCAGATAGAAATAAATCTTAGTGGATGGATGTTCTAGAAGTTGTATCACATATGGAACAACTCAATGGCTTGGAATAAGGAGATCCCACCTGTTCAGTCCAGTATCATCCTGTGGATTATCACTTAGGACAACACCTCATCAACTTCCACAAAGCCAGAAACAAAGACAGCTGTCCAGTATGGACTGTATATACAGTGCGCTATTTATAAGCCTAAGGAAAGGTTAAGCCTTATGAAATATTGACGGCTACAAGTGTATTTGTAGAGTCTGATCTATGTGTCAACGGTGCTGTTAAAAATATTATAAAATGGGCAATAAAGTAGGGAAAGCTGAAAACATTTTGGTGTATAGGCGTTTTGGCACCAGTCCACTTTTTAAAATCTAATATTATTTGACGGAAATAAAAACTATAAAATCCACGCCAGCCCTTAGCTTCGGGTGTACGGTATAACGTTCTGGTGATAAATAGGATTACGTTCTATACCAAGTAACAATACCAGATATTCACAGGAAAGCGGAGATCACATAGGATCGCTTGTTATTGTTGGCAGCCTGGTCGCTATTCACATTGCTTACAGTTTAACTGTCCAACTGCAAATTATTTGCTAATGATATTTACTTTGATACTTTGTGAAGCCATCCAAGTTAGTTACGGAAACACATGGCCAAACTTTTCAGTGCAAGAATAAAGTTCTGCCGACCAGGCAGATTTTATCAGAGACACAAATAGCTTTTCCATAAGAACATTCTTCAGTCTAATCAAAGAATGTTTTCTGATACAAGACACAGGAACAGGCCCGACTTCTGAGAACTGCTGCAAAAGCTCGGAAAGTACCACAATCTGGGAAAACCATCTTCAAAGCTTTTCCTTGAATTTACTGCTAAGGTCACTGCTAAAGGTTTACTGCTGAGGTCCTAGTTCTCATATACATCATATCTACTACATAGGAGGTCCCGTAATAAATGAGGCCGCATTGTTTGTCTGGCCTAAATGTTATACGACTATTATGGTAATTATCTTAAGATGACCGTACATGGTAAATACATCATAATACAGATCTGACCAATTATTACTGTCAACGAACAAATGGTCTGTGATGCATGGTAGAAAATGATGGGATTGATCATTTATACATAAAATGATCCATGCTCGGAGTAGTACGATTATCACAGCAGTCAGGGAAGCCTTTGTCATGACAGCTCAGCATCCCCAGATCAGCAGACCCGCTATCATGTTAGCACAAAGCCTTGCACTGTTTGACTATTAGTGAATACACTTCATTGAATAAATCCATTAAAAATTATAGAAAGGGCTCAAACAGTGAGCCCACAAACTATAGGGAGTTTAACCTCAGTTGTGGGCAAATTGTTTGAAGAATTAGAGATGAGCGAGTAGTACTCGATCGAGTAGGTATTCAATCGAATACTACGGTATTCGAAATACTTGTACTCTATCGAGTACCACTCGCTGTTCGAATGTAAAAGTTCGATGCAGAACCAGCATTGATTGGCTGAATGCTATACAGTCGGCCAATCAATGCTGGTTCTACTCCTACCTTTAGAAGTCTTCTCCGTGCAGCTTCCCCGCGGCGTCTTCCGGCTCTTCATTTACTCTACCAGGCATCGGGCCTGGGCAGAGCCGACTGCGCATGTCTGCTTGTAGTGCGGGCATGCGCAGTCGGCTCTGCCCAGGCCTGATGCCTGGCAGAGTGAATGAAGAGCTGGAAGACGCCGCGGGGATGCTGCAAGGAGAAGACTGCACGGAGAATCCAGCCCGACCCTCACTCGTGGACTTGGTAAGTATAATTTGATCGAACGTTGCCTACCCCTGAAACGAGCATTTTCCCCCCATAGATTATAATAGGGTTCAATATTTGATTCGAGTAGTCGAATATTGAGGGGCTACTCGAAACGAATATCGAACCTCGGACATTTTACTGTTCGCTCATCTCTAATCTCTAATAGATACTGCAGATACCCTATATTCGGGGGGGGGGGGGGGGAACAGTCCTCAAGCTCAGGGAAGGGGCAGACAGACAACCGAAACACCCCCTCCCGTTCCCCAGCACCCAGCAACTACTACACCCAAAAACTCCAACCATTTTAATTTTTGAAATTTTCCAGTAGCTTCTGCATCCTCCCCCCTAGGCTTATACTCGAGTCAATAAGTTTTCCCAGTTTTTGTGGTAAAATTAGGGGCCTCGGCTTATATTCGGTTCAGCTTATACTCGAGTAAATACAGTATATTAAAAAAAAAAAAAGCTCTTCTGTTCTTCGATCAATGCCACTTGTAACATCAAAGCGCAATAATACGCTTATGTAAATAAATAGAGACGGCAATTTACATTACATAGATGCAATGGTTGCAAAGAAATGTCTACATGAAAGGTGACGGGGTTAATACAAACAAGTTTCACATTGTCAGGACTATAGCTAAGGAGCTATTGTCACCCTTCCTGTTTGTCTTTGTTCTGAACATTGTCACTTTTACAGTTTACACAATGACTCAGAGCTCTAAGTATCACAGCGCCATCCCATAATGGCGTAAAGAAACCTACAACTCAAGCATGAAACCGGCTCTTCTTACATATGGCCTTTTGTGCTGTCTTATACATTATCTATTCATCTACAGAGATAGAGGTCATTCTTTATCAAAGAATCACTGCAAAGCAGAAAATCCATATATGCAGTAAAATCCTTCTGTAGGATTAAAGGGATTTGTTACAAAAAAAAAAAAATTTAAATTCTAAAATGTGCCACAATGCAGCATTAGACATGTGTGCTTGGTGGTTTTGGGGGTGTCAATGAGAATCCAGCAGAACTAGAGGACAGACAGAAATACCTATAGTAAGGAATATCTGCACATTATAACCCTGAAGAAACATTTGACAATATTTAAACCGGGTTCTGTAGTTCCTTAAGATCCATCCACATTACAGCCATCTGAATGAATTGCAAGATATTTTGGCAATCCCCAATTTAAAGCCAATTGTTATAAGTAAATGTAGAATGCACCTGGTCATACACTTAAGATTAGGACGGTGAGAATGCAACTATTCATTCATACATGGGATTATTCCTATAAATTAGCCTGGTATATCCAGATTATTAACAGAATGCACCTGCTAGTTTCAGTCAATGGTGGCCTACACTGTTTCAACAATCAGTTGACTTATTGACCATTGCCATTGGTCTGTATAGAACTGTGGGCCAAAAGGACCATAAATCACCCATTTTTAACCTTAAAATTAAAATATACTAAAGACAGCCATGATCATGATACCATGTATACAGTATAAAGGACACAGCTATGATCATTACACCATATACAGTATACTGGACACAGCTCTGATCAGTACACCATATACAGTATACTGGACACATATGATCAATACACCGTATACAGTATAAAGGACACAGCTATGATCATTACACCATATATACTGAACACAGCTATGAGCATTACACCATATGCAGTATACTGGACACAGCTCTGATCAGTGCACCTTATACAGTATACTGGACACAGCTCTGATAATTACACCATATACAGTATACTGGACACACATGATCAATACACTGTATACAGTATACTGGACACCGCTATGCTCATTACATCATATATACTGAACACAGTTATGAGCATTACATCATATACAGTATACTGGACACAGCCCTGATCATCACACCATATACAGTATACTGGACACATATGATCAGTACACCGTATACAGTATACTGGACACAGCTCTGATCTTCACACCATATACAGTATACTGGACAAAGATATGATCAATACACCGTATACCGTATACTGGACACAACTACGATCATTACACCATACTTTCCAAAACAGTAGGATGTATTTATTTATTTCAGTACACAACTATATTGTATAAAGTAATTGTAGCCATGTAATATATAATAGCTGCATTTAAGAAGGACCGGTCACTATGAAGATGCCAGCAAGCAGTAGGCTATCAAGCAGAAGGAGCTCAGCAGATTAATATATAGTTTTATGAAAAATAATTCAGTAAAACCTGGCATTTATACATTTAAACCTCTGCTCATTCTGGTCTTATTAATCCAATCGGCGGTCTTATTTAGTGACCAACAGTTTCCTTTGTATGAGTGTACATATAGAGATGGTGGTCAGTCAGTAGGACCGCCCATTGGACTCCTACGCCCAGAATGAACAAGTATTAAAATGTATTAAAATGCAAGTTATATGATATGTAGTTAATTCCTACTAAACTACATATCAGCCTGCTCAGCTCCTCCTGTCTATAGCATGTAGCCTGCAGACCACAATACACTGACAGCTGGATGGGTTCTCTATAAATAGCTCCATGGATAATAAAGAACAGTAGACGCCATATTGACCCAACATTACTGGCCACATCTACAATTGTAATGAAACTTGTTTACAGCGAGGATCTGACAACCAGATGTTATTTCTCAGTGCTGAAAAGTCTGGATGTGCAAAGCAGGATTGTGCAATACAAATAGAAACACAAGAACAGACAAAACCAACAGAGAAAGTGATGTATGCCTGGGAAAATGTTACCGGGAGAATTTCTGGTATTTTCACACAATGAAAGACTGTGCACACCTGGAATAGCACACGCACTACAATAGTGATACAGGAGATGGAGGGTAGTCACCGACAATGGGTCTGTGCTGCCATTAGTTACATGGATGGGGCTAAAGGACAGGATTTTAACTGTGACTATGGGACTGTACAAAATACATCGGGGTTACCTGTTACAATACTGCAAAGATCCCGCTCTCAATTTGATTCTTAAGGCGACAAATGATAAAGTGATTTTATTAATTATTCCCTATAAGACTCCATGCACACAGACATGTGCTTTGTCCTAGCGGTGTCTGTGACCCATTATTTTCAATGGCCCCATATGCACATGGGTGAGTTATGACAGGTCCATGTTGGGGGCCCAGGGAAGTCAGGAACTCAGGACAAGTCCTTATGTTGTAGCCTGGGCTCACTGCAGGAAATGAATGGGCCCATGGTGGTAGATAGAATACAATGGCCATCCATGCCATTTTCCCACAGACCCTATGATGAACACGTCTATATACCTGTCGCCTTACAGTGATCATTGGACATTAGATCAGTCATCTCTATGCTGACAATTGTTGCCAGTGCATTATGTCTCTTACATATACCATAGATATTCCTTGTACATAGGTAAATCTGTTTCCTCTGCAAGTCCATAACTTTCAATAAATGACATATGAATACTACCTTGTGCATGGTAATGAAATATCCAAAAACTAATGTGGCAAAACGGCTCATGGATGATATTCATGTTTGAGC
Source organism: Leptodactylus fuscus (assembly GCF_031893055.1). NCBI lineage: Eukaryota > Metazoa > Chordata > Amphibia > Anura > Leptodactylidae > Leptodactylus > Leptodactylus fuscus. Next base: position 56,068,056 of record NC_134274.1, on the reverse strand, counting down.
CGTGCCCTATGCAGACCCATTCATTTCATGTAGTGAGCCCAGGCTGCAAATCAGACAGGAATGGGACCCATCCTTAGATTAGTCTCAGACTCACAGTGCCCAATACGAACCTGTGGTAATATATGGATGTGTGTATGTGGCCATAGAAAATAATGGGTCGGTGCAATAGCCATTGAAAACAGTGCGTAATTGAGTAGGTGGGAAGGAGGACTCCCAGAGGACAGGGATACAAGTTTTTGCTGCAGTAAAGTACTTAGTGCATGCTCCGACTCCTACTGTAAGATGGAGTCTGGTATGGAAATTTGAAAAACTTGTGCGAGTTTACAGTGAACACCCTCTCAGTAAGGCAAGGTTCACATCTGCGTTCTGGTTTCCATTTGTGGGTTCCACCTGGACCCCCTGAATGGAAACCTAATCCGCATAAAAAAGCGGTTACCTTAGGAAACCCATGGACCCCATAGATTATAATGGGGTCAATGTGGTTTCTGCTCAGTTTCCACCTGAAAAGGGTGAAAAAATTTTCATGTGGAGAAGGGAACGGAATCCCCGAACGCACTACAAGCGCTGGTGTGAACCCAGCAAAAGGTCTAAGCAAAGGCCATGACCAGAAGATGTGAAAGATAGCGCCATCAGCAGATTTACAGCTCCAGCAGAGCAAGGTGGTGGGGTCAGGATACCAATATGTCAAGTTTTATGAGGTTTGTTGTCTGGGTAAATCAATAGAGAATCCGGATATTGTTACATGATGGATATTTGCACATCTATTGATTATTAAGGTAACCGTCTACATTGATCATGTGATTGGCAGCCATATGCATTGGACCTAAAGCTGGCCATATGCTTCAGATATTGGCAGCCCTCGCAGACAGTCCTATACTCATGGTTACTTGGCTCATGTTTGTTTGTTGGTAGATCACTGGCAGTATCGCATTGCTATGGGTTTCCTCCAACAGATCTAAACATACTGATAAATTCATTAGCTTTCTATGAATTGGCCCCAATATGTATATGGATGAGCGCCAATGGAAGCGACAATCTCCATACAGTGCTGTGGAATATGTTGACTCCATATAACAAAAGGAAAGGTAAATAGTGTAAACAATAACATGGCGACTTTTCCAGAAGATTCTAGTTTAGAATCTTAAGACATTAAGGACAACTCCTTTAGTTTTACCTTGAACTAGTCTTCATAAATTTCCCGCCATGTGTATGCGTTACAGATAAGCATTTGTTAATGACGTAATAAAAGATAGATAATAATTAAAAAACCCTTACATTACCTCTCCAAGGTTGTTTCAAAGGTAATAAGACTGGAGTTATACAGTGCACCATGTTAATGGGTTAGCTGCACTAAAATAGGTAGGTACGTAGGTGTCCTGGGTGTTGTACGCCAACTAATCTCTCAATGAGCAACGGAAATGCAACAGAAAAATGCCGCAAAAAATTCTTTTATTTTATTTTTCACTCCCAACTCCCCCCAGGTTATAAATCGATGGGAATACACAGCTTTATGCAGATAAAATAAACATGCGTTTTTCAAAAACCATTCCCCAGCTTGTTTTTTTTCTGCTGCATTTCCGCAACAGCCAAAAAAGCTGGCTTTAGCCTAAAACACAAACACAAGGAATTTTTATACTAGTGTGTTTTTTTGTTCCAAATTAAGCCAGAATGCTGGAGATTTTCTCCTACATTCCACGTTGTGTCTTGTAAAAGCCTATGGAGGTGCTCAGTGTAGGGACACACCTGCCCCAGCAGCCACTATATTCTCCTTTAGAAGCAATTTGTGACATTTTTTTCCCAATGGTTGTCCAGTTTCTATGGAATATATATGAAGAATAAAATGTTCATGCCTTTCAGAATGAGAAATATGCAGAGGTAGAGTGCGGGCCCACACATTGCTAGGATGCAGCATTTTTCTCTCCGCATGTTTCATGCAGGAACTGATCGGAAACCACACGGACCCCATTATAGTCTATGGGGTCCCTGTGGTTTCTTAGCTAATCGCTTTTTAATGCATTCAGTATTCCATTGGGGGGGGGGGGGTCCCCAAGCGGACTTTCTGAACGGAATACCAAATGCAGATGTCAACCAGGCCTTACTATTGCGGTATTACTTGTATTTCACTTACATGTACAGAGTGTTCACATGATAAGTCCCGGCCTGTCTGATATTCAGATTTACACTTCTGTGCTTGTGAAACTGATGAGATCACTTGGATCTCTACCAAGTTATATTGCTAAATCACCTTCCGAAATGCAAGATTACCCTGAAGACACTTCAATAAAAAAAATTAGCAAGACATATTAGTCAGGATTTTTCCTGTAGAACCAACAGAGGCCTATGCTAATTTTATTATAATACGTTTTTCTTAATGACAATTATGACGGTATTTAAACATAATGAATGGCCTGGTGTCATAGGTTTCTGAACTGGTACGGATCAGACTGGTGCAGTGATGGACCAGGAGTCCACCAGATAAGATGATTCTGTAGGCCCAATCTCCATCAACCCCAAGGAAATAGACTCTAGTAACCTCCAACCTGAGGTGTCTTCTGCTGGAGCTCAGGGTCCATTATTGTGTTACACTAGTAGTCAAGTCTGGTGCACCGATCCAGGGTGACATTATTGGGCTCAAGCACTTCTCTCCTGCAGGTCTTTACACATAATCTCTATAGGTACATATGGGGCAGGGGCAACTCTTGTGGTAGAACAGCTTGTAATATATCATGTGCTGGATAAGACCACAATGTATTCCTCACAGAAGATGGTGTGGGGCCATAGGCTATAGGCAGGGTATTATGGACCTGTATATGTCCAGTGTCCCATGACCACAAAGCTAGTACATTTCTGAGCCTGTATAATTTTCACATATACTGCACAGCCAAATTCTAGGTTTACTTAAAGGAGTTGTCTAGAGAATATCCATATTAGATCTGGTGGTCTTTATTGGCACCTCCACCGATCAGCAGTTTGAAGGGATTGCGGTGTTTGCGTGAGTGCCGCAGTATCTTCAGTGCTCATACTTGCACAACATAGTCATATTTTTAGCTGCTATGAATAGTATTTTAGCTTTCCCCTACAGCCCCTTTAAAGTTTTAGATTTCCAGCCATTATACAGGTACAGAAAGGAGGCGATGTGTGAAATTTCCTAAGGCCGATGAGCTAGCCATGGGGAAGGTCATCAACTAGAGATCAGCAGTGGTCAGACATTTGGGCCCCTCAGCCTATCAGCTTTTTGAAGAGGCCACAGCATTAAGGTGGGAGCACTGCAGCTCCTTGAGTACTTACTAAGCACAATGTCATTCATTTGTACAGCAACTTGACGTTGCAGGTCTACCTATTCACTTGAAATGGACGTTGAGCCAGGGTTTTTATACTGACTGCCAGATTGGAGTTGGGAAGGAATTTTTTCCCCTGAAATGGGGCAATTGGCATGAGCCTCATGGGGGTTTTGCCTTTCCATGGATCAACACTGTAGGGGGACCATAGTGTTATGGGTTGTACTTGATGGACTGATGTCTTCATCCAACCTCATCTACTATGTAATACTATGAACTGCAACCAGGCCGAGTGACTGAAGAATGTGATGTCACATGGCCAGAGAACTCAACCACGGGTGTCCGGACTCCCATACATCTTCAATTAATGACCTATCATGGGGATAGGTCATCAATTAAAAAACCCTGGAAAACCTCTTTGAGTAAACATATCATATGGTCATGCATCAGTGGGAATAGAAAATCCAATAATAGCCATGTAGGGGTCTAAGAGGTATTACATAGGTCATGTTATTGGTGTAGGTTAACTCACAAGTTAGTTAAAGGGTACAAGCATTTTTATAAAATATGGGCATTTTATAAAATACTTGGTTAAAACTTCAATACTGCATTTTTTTTCACCCTGATAATAATGATTCTCGGTGCACAGATGTGGTCACTACAGTGTTTCACCACCATCAGACTTCTCATAAGAATGCGGCACATTATGTGGCAATGATTCTTATCATACCCTTCAGATGTATCCACATATCTGTAGCCAAAATACAGACAGTACTGGATCATCTGTATGGTTGTAGCCAAATCAAATGGTGAATAGCCACATGCAAGCTAAGGCCACACATAGTGGGTCTGCTGCGGATATCATTCTGTGGCGAATGCGCCCATGGCAAAATGCATCCAAACTTGGCTGACCAAGGTGAAGAGAGCATTATTGCCTCCAACATAGAGCTGTATAAGTGTAGTAATAGTATAATGGACAAGGGATTCTGAATGAAGGACCTCTATTAACAATGGTGCACTATAGAGCAGGGTTTCTATTACATAAGTGCATAAACAGATCACATGCCCTGTGCAGTAATATTCTATAGGCTTATAACGTCAGGTGTGACTTGCTATGTGATATGATACTATACTGATCACATAACAAATAAGACAAGGAAAATAATTGTGTTTCATGGTGAGTCTAAAGCACGCTCCTCAAAACAGTTGCACAAATTGGAAAAAGTGGCACAAGGGGATACGTTAACATATGCGATGTACAGTTAGCAGAGATCAGAGCGATGAGTATTATATAGGGATTACCACTCATGATAATACAGTGCATTGAGGCTCGATCTACATGGCAATTATTATAACACGACGTGAAGACTGCGGTGTCACATTGTCATATTGCATCAAATGATTGTCTATGGGATCCCATTGAGACTTGCGACCTTGCACAACCGCAACATGATAGTCGCAGAAAATCTGAACCTATTGGGTTTTTGATCAAAGGTCACAACTCACGTGACGCAATGTGATCGCAGCTCTAATAAAAATATGAAACAGCAAATCACACAAATTTCTGATCAGTCCACTTATTATATCGCAACATTGTCACCCTGTACCCCTCACCTAACTCACTATTAACAATACAATACTTGACCATTTATGATAAGTCCCTGACGCGTACATTCAATGACCTCATTGTCATTCATAGCTCATTTTGGAAAATACATCACAATGATACGAAATATACTTAATAAAGTTTCCGGGTAGTTTTAGGGTAATGACTATCGCTCGGCCAGGAAAGTAGGGTGCTGCCAGCTGATAACACAGGCCAGCATAGCAGTCTGTCCCCGCCCTGTCAGTGCATTGTATAAGCAACCAGGTGTCTGCGCTGTAATATAACCTTTCAATGGGAGGCCAGAACTAGATTACATTGCAAAACTCTGATTACTTATACAATACCCAAATATATAACCATAGTGAGGAACGCACAGAAAAACTGAAGTGTGAAGTTAGTTCATTGACTCCCCGAGAGACAGGACACAGCTGTTAGCACCGGCACTTACCCTAGAAATAGTTAATGGCTGTTCAAAGTCTTTTCCTCCCACCAGCCGGAATCCCCAAGGTGCTGGCCCTTTAATAGTGATGCGCTTAGTTGCCATTCTGCGGCTGTAGTGACTATATGGTGAAGCTTTCCTTTATTTCAGTTCCTTCCAGGCACAAGTTGTGGATGTTCCTGTAAAGCAGCAGCTTTTCCTGGTGACTGAGCCTCTAGCACAGAGGGGTGTGGTGTCTGACAGCCAGGAACACCCATACAAAAGCGATGAGGCTCTACAAAGTCACTGGATCTATGGGACTCTCTTTGTTTTGGGATGGCCCCGTAACATTCCCTCCCCTCTCTGACACTGCACTGTTTCCTTGTATGGAAGAGCAGGGATCCCAAACCAAAGGACTGTTTACACAACCCTGCATTCCTGCCCCATCCTACCTCCCTTATACATGAGATTAGTCAAGAGCCCCTGCTGCACCTACAAAGCTCCCTGCCCAGTAAGATACAGAGGGGTAGTGACATCATCAGAATCAGGGCGATTGTGAAATGTTAGTCACTGCCATATCTACAAACTGTTACAGCTTATGTGCAAAGGGTGAGATAAGTAATGGTCGCATTAATATTCTAGGGAGTGAATAGCAATGACTAAATATTGTATCTAACGTGAACAATAATGGCCGCAACAATTAAACAGTGCATATAAGTAGACTTTTCTCTACACCGATTTTAAGGAATTCAGCGGCATTGCTAGTGTGAATCCTACCTTAGGCTGCAGTCACACTAGTGTTCAGGAGTAGAGATGAGCGAGTACTGTTCGGATCAGCCGATCCAAACAACACGCTTGCATAGAAATGAATGGATGTAGCCGGCACGCGGGGGGTTAAGCGGCCGGCCGCCGTCAAAGCGGAAGTACCAGGTGCATCCATTCATTTCTATGGAGCGTGCTGTTCGGATCGGCTGATCCAAACAGTACTCGCTCATCTCTATTCAGGAGCCTTTCAGGGACCCCATCCCTCATTTCACTTAAAATATGTGGAGACAGACCCCATTATAGTTTTGGGCGGAAACTGGACAGAGCCTATTATTGTCTACAATTTCCACAGGTAACCGCTTTTTAAGTGGATAGGGTTTTCGTTGCAAATGAGCAGCCCAGAGCACCAAGGTGGTTCCATTGCTCCAAACTGCTCTAATAAATCCAACTTTCCCCTTCCCTTCCTAGAGTGACAGGGAGCTAAGCTGAAATCTCACCGGTGTTTGCGCCACCTGTTTTATAATCAGCGCATGCGCAGAAGCGTACAGATGTTCCCAGTCCGCTGCAACTGTACTGTGCATGTGTCACAGTATACCTGAAGCAATGGGATGTCATCTAGTCCCAGATGAAGAGGGATGAGCAGCTTCAGAACCGGGCAGATCCTCCTCAAGCTCTGGGCGTCAACATCCTATGTGGATCTACATTAATAGTATATTTACATGGTATCTTTTTGGTGTATATTGCAACTCCAACTACACTGCAATATATAGTTTTATACAAAATAAAAAATCTAACCTTATTTTCAAAAGTTGCACTTGTAGAGGGATACAACAGCAACATGTGAACACAGCCTTACTCCAGACAGTCTCAGTCAAGCCCTAGCCTTTGGCTCAGTGCATTTGAATAACACATGCCTGGATGAGAAAGAGTTAATAATGACGGGATATAAGAAGCACATGGCACCCGGCTTCAGAACTATGCTGCAGGTTTGCAGATGTTACTTTGCATACAGTATCACAAGTGATATCATGGAGGAAGTGGAAGGCTAAGTTACTGTAGCTATTGTTAACCCTTTCACTCCCAAGAGCATGAATACAATCGCTCTCTGCCACTTTAAAGGCCCATGAAGAGAGTACAGGGCATCATGGATGGCTATTCATATTCCCATTTTTATGACTGGCTGCTTTAACAGACCATTGATAAATAGGACATGTCCCATTTTTGTCTGTTTTCATGGATGTGTCAGTAGCTTCGGGGCTATGAGGGATCCATGAAAACAGCACTTTGATGGATGCAAAACATGGATTAGGGTTGAGCGCTCGTGTTCGGAAAAGATCGGAAAATTTCAATGAATTCTGAACATGATCTTTTTAGGTGGGATCGAGATCGGTGATTATTTCCCACAATGCTTTGCTATTGGCCAAGCATTGTCGGAAAAGCTAACAATGTTAGCCTTCACATTGAGTATATACTCCGCTATACTCAGTGTGAAGGCTCCGCTGCGGTTCCATAGGAATGAATGGAAGCAGCCAGCACACAGCCTTAACCTCCTGCACGCAGGCTGCATCTATTCATTCTAATGGGAGACTAGCTAACATCTCTATTAGCTACTTACCTGCAGAGATGGCTGGTCCGGTGCCCGGTGTTCTAGTTCTTCTTCACCTCGCTGCCCCCACCTCCCAGGTTAGTGTTAAAGAGCTAGGAAGAAGGTGGGGCTTGTGGCTTAGGAGAGTGTGGGCGGGTACTGGGAGGGGAAATGTCACGTCTCCCCACCCTGTACCCGCCCACACTCTCCTAACCTGGGAAGCGAGGCGAAGAAGAACGAGAACACTGGGCACCGGACCAGCCATCTCCACGTTACTCCGTGGGAACGGAGCCTAAGGGGTCACGGAAAGGGAGTGTAGGAAACAAAAATTATGTCCTAGCCTGGCCAGTTCACTTCCACAGGAGTAGGCACCGTGGAACACTTCAGAACACGATGAGTAGATGATTCACCTCTTGGACAACCTCTATGTCTCTTGCAGTTTTCCCACATAATTCAGATTATTTAGCCTTATTGGCAGGGCCTAATGTTTTCTATACTAGGTTTAGTCTGTAGATCTGGTTAGTGGTTTTACCTCCTGTTTACTTTGAAATCTGACAATACAATGGCCTATTCATATATTTCCTCGGGGGCCCACTTTCTTCTATGCCACTGTGTACAGGGCCTATGAATACCCTGACCTATACTTCACATGCGTCGTATTTTATATTGAGGCATAAAAAATATTTTTTGTTCTAAATTTCAGCCAAAGCTGTATGCAGCAGACTATGATGTCCGTGATATGGAGCGTAGGCACAAGGCAATGTATGTTGTACAATATTGCACTTTATTATAAAGTCAGATAGAACATTCCACAATATGTCCGGAATCTGACTAAACTTGTATACACCTCAGCATGGAATTGGAGGCATATGGAGATACATTAGGGTTACATAGGGGTCTATATTGCCCTGATGTATATGACCGCTAACACTGAGCTTATGAGACATTATCTTTATATTCCAGTGAGTGGTTGCGTGTATTCCTCTTCTATTACGCCGCACGTTTCCGTTTGTGCTCCAGTAGATCCTTTCTTGAGGGAAGCAGCAACCAACCAGACACATTGGAGGCCCAATGACATACATCATCCGATAGATGCTGTCACCCTGAGCATTCTGGGGTTTTCTTTATCTAAAGATATAATCGCTTTTAGGCCTTATTCATACGGCCACTCTAAGAACAGTGAGAGTGTATGAGTCTATTTATATGTCCATTTTTTTGACGGACAGAAAAAATGGTCATTTAATAAGGGACATACCCTATTCTGATGGACACATAGACTCGATAGGAATTATTGGACCCGTTATTAACAGATGTAAAATGGATGGACGTCTGAGTCACATACATTGCATTGGACCATTAGAAACGGATATCACTTGGTCATCAAAAACAGCCATGGGACGGAGACAAAATATTTTTTAATAATGGAAGTGTATGTCATTCTTTCACAAATGTTTGTCCCATCAAAGACATTGCATTCAAAGGCCACACGGTGGCTCAGTGGTTAGCACTGCAGCCTTGCAGCGCTGGAGTCCTGGTGTTCAAATCCCGCCAAGGGCAAAAAAAAAAAACCCAAAAAACATCTGCAAGGAGTTTGTATGTTCCCCCTGTGTTTGCATGGATTTCCATCCCATATTCCAAAAAACATACTGCTAGAGAAAAATGTACATTGTGAACTTTATGTGGGTCTCACAATCTACAAAAAAAAAAAGATTATTTATGTGAATAAGGCCTTAGTAAATGCAGATTAAGGTCTACGAGACAAGTGGGTGGTAAAACTGTGTTATTTCTGGGGCCAGGGTCTATGTGTGCTGTATGTGAGGCAGGGTTACCACTTAACTTGCATCAACACTAAAAGGCCTTATATCTTTGAAATAGCTGAACGGATTTGGAAAATCGTATCCCGAAGAGTGAGGATTCCTTTCAGACCACTATCTGTAGAAGGATTATGAGGGTCCATAGAATGGCATCCTCTCCATGCTATTGACTTCTAGAGTATGTGGGGCAGCCATAAAGCTTTCCTTGGGATCGGAGTTCTTCTGAAATAGGAGTAGGTTACGCTTCAACACCATCATATGTATCTAGCCACAGATTTCCTTTACAGCTGCTGTGCAAGGAAATTGATAGGGAAAGCTGTCAAGTTGTTCATATAGATACAAAGAGCATCGTAGAAATACTGTATACCATGTGTGTGACTAAAGGACATGGAAATAATTGGAGACGTCTCACTATGTCACTATGTCTGCTATGCCTTTAATAATTCTTTACGCAGCGAGTGGCTGATCTGCATTATACAAAAAGGCTGAATCAGTGATATCTTAAAGCTTGGTTGCGTGGAGCCGTGGTGGAAAAGCCCACTCCTCCAATAATGCCATTATACGACACACTGTGTGAATAGTGTAACATAAATCTAATAAATAATATAAAATAATTGACACAGGACACAATGGCTCCATCTAGCATACAGTTATTGGGGGAATTTCTTTATATTTTTTTGTAATAAAATAATTTCAAATTGGCGATCTGTTACATTTTCACATCACTTACAACTAAAAAAGTTGCAAGAGCTATTTTTGCGCAGGCCAGGTCCAGGCATGGTCATTGGCTGCGCCTAGGCAAGGAGCTGGTGTAGATTTTCATTTAGGCACAAAGACACCAGAGGGTGCACCTAACTCATGGCGAATGGCAGCTTCATCATGAAGTAAGCACATTCTCATTATGTCAGTCTTTATAGATTCCCTCTCATTGTTACCTTCATATAGATCTTCTATGTTCTATATCAAAACAGTATAGGCCTGATTTATATCACCCGATTCTCCAGTTTGTATCCATATTCTATACTAGTCAATGCAACTATGCACTGGGAAAAACAATCTGCTGCAATGGTTCTTTCCCCATACACAAGGGTACATCTTCCATGAGGGGACTTGAATCGATGATCTCCGGCGGAGGGGGCAGCAATTATAATTTTTTTTAATTAGCTGCTACTTATTATGTTGTTGCAATAGGTAATGTACGATAATTTATACTGAAGAGCCACTTTAATGTTGCGGCAAAAAAAAACCGCTGTGTATTACATTCTGGCTATTCCAGTCCACACATTACAGAAAAAAATACCACAGTGGAAAAGCTGCGATTTCAAAAACCGTTCTTTCTAGGGGACAGTACAATACACCACATAGGCCTTTCAATACATGGTTATAAGATAATTAATGTGATTTTCTTCACAGGTCCCTGTATATATAAGGCATATTTTAAGTGCTTTTCATGACTTGCAAGGCTTACCACTAAATGTTCAGTCATTTGCCTTTTGTTACAGTGAGTGTACATGTAATGTAGATGGCGGCACAACGCCTGCTGGGAGCGTCTCACAAAGAACTGACTGGTGAGCAGGTGACTACTCAGGAACATAACTGACGCTGCAGGGCCCAAAGTCACATTTCTGGTAACTCTGCAAACAGACTATAGAAAATCCCTAAAGCTCTCTTCTGTAATGTGTACATTGTATTAATACATTTGTATGACAATGACTCCTGACTGGGTTTTTTTTTTTTTTTTTACTGTGTTTTAGGTGAGGTTTCGTTTCCCTTGTTTTCCAGGACTTTGTGTCTCTGCAAGGCCAGGGAACAATGAGTAGCTTGACCACATGTAGTCTTGGGGATGTGACTGGTGACTGTCTACAGTGGGTGTATCTTGTTTGTTAGACCCTGAATGCTAGTCTTACCTTTCACAGTCTCTATTCAGCACTTAGGAATATGCTGGCACTATGTAATTGTACCGTGTAGCCATTTTCTGCAGCACTTTACAATCTTTAGTCATTTTGTATTATAAAACCCACCACAACATCTACTGCATCATGTCCTGTCCCCTGGTCAGCCTTCTGATCACTAAATCAAAACTTGTAACCACTTAAAGAGGACCTTTCATGGTTTGGGGCACTGGCAGTTCTATATACTGCTGGAAAGCTGACAGTGCACTGAATTCAGCGCTCTGTCGGCTTTCCCGATCTGTGCCCCGGGTAAAGAGCTATCAGTACCATAGCTCTTTATAGTCAGAAGGGCGTTCCTGACAGTCAGTCAGGTACATCCTTCTCCATAGCAGCGCCTATAGGGCTGTACAGTGTGAGCGGGGAGGAACGCCCCCTCCCTCTGCTCACAGTGTTCGTCCATAGACGAGTATTATCAGGAGGGGGGGTTTCTCCCCGCTCACACAGCACAGCACGATAGGCGCTGCTGTGGAGAAGGACGTACCTGACTGACTGTCAGGAACGCCCTTCTGACTGTAAAGAGCTACGGTAACGGGATCGATAGCTCTTTACCCGGGGCACAGATCGGGAAAGCCGATAGTGCGCTGAATTCAGCGCACTGTCAGCTTTCCAGCAGTATATAGAACTGCCTGTGCCCAAATCGGTGAAAGTTCCTCTTTAAAAAACAGTTTGGAGTGTGCAAATGTACCTGGAACCAGTCAAGGTGAGTGGGCTCTTCAGCTTGCTAGACATGCAGCCTAGTGGATATTTTGGCGCTACAAGTTTTCCTGTGTCAGCCATCCCTCCTCTATCCCCAACTGCATCTTAAACCATGTGCAGGACCAACTCTGCCCAAACTCCTGCTGGAGTCTTCTATATCTCTGTGCTTGTGCCCAGCTCATTGTTGAGTTCATCCACCAAGGGAGACAAAGTTCATGCAGAGCTGGCCCTAAGGCCGGTTGCAGACAAACGTACCACAACCAGCTGGCTGTAAATTAAAAACACGGACTACACACATGGGACATAGGGATGTCCTCATGTACTGTCCATGCATTGGCTGTATTTCTGTGGCTCCTTTCATTAATAAAATAAGAGCCACGAAAGCATGGGCTGCAAAATAGGACAGGAATAGGACCTGTCCTATCTGATGCGGCCTGGACTGTCGGCCTGCACATGGGACTGTGAAAATCAATGTCGTGTATAGGGGCCCATAGAAAAGAATGGGTCAGTGTGCCATCTGTGAAATATAGGGATAGCACACGATCCCCACCAAGGTCATCTGCAAGGGGCCTAACTGCGTAAAAATTCAGACATGGCTACAGAGGAAGGTGGATGATGTTGGTAAACTTGACAATCACTCTGAGGCGTTATTTTATTGTATAATTGCCCAGGCTGCATGACTATGAAGTGCCCGTCCACGTGACTAGTTCAGGTACAATTGCATACTCCATCAGAGCAACACCAGGAGTATCCACTAAAAACAAGTTAGTCCCTATCCACCGAACAACTTATCCATATCTTGTGGACATTTCTGTGGTGTAAAAACCCATTTGAGGCCAAGGGTCACATTACAGAAACACTGCTTTTTTGCTGCAGATTTTGCTGCCTTTTTGAGCCAAATCCAGTAGTGGTAAGAGAAAAGTATAAGAGCTTCCTATATATTTCCCATTCCTCCTGTACACACTAGTAGGTTTTGGCTCATAAAAATGCAGCAAACCTGAAATAAAAGAAGCTACATTTACACAACGTGGGGTCTCAAACTAATGGGGGTTTCTAGGTTTATCAATCGATGACCTATCCTTAGGATAGGCCATTAATTGAAGATTGGTGGGGAAGAGATTGTAGCGTTCAGGTGACTGCTGCAGCCTCTTCACAGAAAACCAAGCACAGCGCCATACATTTTATAGTGGTTGTGTTTGGTACTGCAGCTAATCTCAATTCACTTGGCTGAAGTGTAAATAGGCCATATGACCCACAAACTTGAAATCACATGTCCAGGGCAGTCGGAGAGCTGATCTATGGGATCCTGGGTGTCTGATGTTGCTGATCTTCAATTGATGACCTATTCTAAGGACAGATCATTAACTGATAAAGCCTGGAAACTTTTCCCTTTAACCATTCACACCCTTATGTTTCTTTATTAACTTTACATGTCACCAGTTAATCTGTAATATTTCATAAGCAGACGCCAAAGTTCATTTTGCATAACCATCACATCTTAAAGAAGATCATGGGACGCAGATTACTGAATGCTTCCTTTTATTATGATTCAAAATATAATGCACTGCAATAAGAAAACAACACAACATAACTTTATGTTAAAGTGAGGAGCAAAGTGGTCATTCTATATGATGTATGTGTTCTCGACTATAGAGTCCATTAGGTAATGACTAACGCATTGTTACCGTGTGGTTCCCAATTCTTAACATAGTTCTAAATACTGTGGCGTAAACGCATCTGCAAGATTAAAATATTAATAAAACAATGAAAAATTTTTCTTAAAAGGTGGTCAGTGTCTTGTCTTAACCGTGTTATAGATATCTTGTGCTAAACACACTGGACCTTGTGCATAAAAAATAGGCAGAAAAAAGTGACGGGTTGATCGGGACAACTGCTCCACTTTTTGCCTTCCCCAGTTTTTACGCCTCGGCCCATTCAGTGAGGTTATAACAAATCTCCTTCATTTAAATTAAACCTTATAAAAGTAGCGCCTCCATTTGTCCCAGTTGCTGAATTTTTCCTTTTCAGTCAATTCACTTAAATTAAATTTGTTTTTGTTTTTTTGTTTCTATACAAGATAACGTACATGTTCTTTACAAAGTCAAATATACATATTTACAGTCACTATCCTCTTAGAAACCATTTCGATGTGTACGTAACATGGCAAAAAAAATAATCTTTAGTACTAGGAACACAGATAATATATATATATATTTATGTATATTTATCAAAACATATTGCTAGTCATGCCAACATAGCTTTGTTAATAAATCGGTAGAAAAGCGCCAGCAAAAAATAGTCATCTTACATTATTAAATATACCTTATTATGACAAAAGAACATTCTAAATTCTGAACTGCAAGGTGCAAACTTACAGTGTAGTTCACTTTTTTAATAAAGATTTTGTAGGTGTGCACAGTATGTGATAGGGGCAGGAAAGCCGACTTGGCAGAGCTCATTGACTTTTCTTGACTGTCTAACATAGAACCTGTCTTGTGATATTTTAGGTACAAAAAAGGTAAGGGGGGCTCATTTTGAATCCAATTTTACACCAACATAAAATATTGTTTAATGAGAATACGTTGTATAAGGCCTGGTTCACATACGCGTTCAGTATTCTGTCCAGGGAGTCTGCTTGGGGACCCCCCCCCCTCAGCTTATGAAAGCACACAGACCCCATAATGTGGTCCGTGTGTTTTCTTCACGGTGTCTGAACGGAACATGCGGAGATGAACTACTTTCCTCTCCGCATGGGGTCCGTGTACTTTCATAAGCTCACCGTTTCTCAGTGCATTCAGTATTCCAAGCGGACTCCCCAAAATGGAATACCGAACGCAGATGTGAACCAGGCCTAACTTGTCTTCCATCAGTCTTGAGTTATGGCCTGGTTTAGGATATGTCCACGCAAACCAATTTAACACTGTAGTTTTTTTTGCCACGGATTTTCCTTTGTTACGTGCAGGTTTGTTGCAAATGTATCACATCATTCACCCAATTCATTGGAAAAGGTAAAATCCATGCTCAGCATACATTGATATTCTGCAAATCTAATATCTGTAACATGCTGCCAATTTTGTTCCCGGAAATCTGACTTGTATGAATAAAGCCTTATAGCACACCTGAGCTACTTTCACTCGATGTATTATCTATGTGTGCCAGATGGACTCCTAGCATCATATATGGGGGAAGGACTCCTAGCGTTATGGTTGCTAGATCACTATAATGCTAAGAGTCAGTCTCCCTGCATAGTGTCCCAGCCGTGGCATCTTCTCTGAGCAAGCTATGGTTAGGACTAGCTGTTTTATTTTGTTTTGCTTCTTTACATGGGACTAGTGTAAAGACATTTAACCGAGTGTAAAGTACTAACATAACTGGTATCCAGACATTGACCAGGCCAAAAACAGTTTAGCTCTGAAACCTGATGAATAGTGAATGCAGCTCTGGATTATAGTACAGGCTGAGAATCAAAACCAATGGAAGAGAAGTATTACAAAGTATCAACTTTTTTTTGTAGATTAATTATAAATGTAAACAAAAATGATATAATTTAATGGTCATTCATCTACCATGCAAATGTGGACTAAGTTCCTTTTAGCTTACTCATAATACTCATGCTAGATTCAAAAGACTCAAGTCTTTGCGTTACGTATGAAGAGTTTTCTTGAACAAGGCTCAGTGCTCAAGGAAAAAGTCCATCCTAAATAACGCATGGCCACAAGATAGGATAAGATTCCTCTCCAAAGCTTACCCTAGTACATAGGACAGATCTACTGAAAATGTACCGTCATCTACAAGCCATAGCAGCAGCCAACGTTGGGCAGAATCTCTTACCGAAGTGTCATACCTCATTGTGGTGTTACATTTTGCCCACCTATGGCATGGAAGAGCGGCAGTCATAGGCAGCTTTACCAAATGGTGGTATTTTCCAAATATTTTTGACCAATCACAAAAGCTGATATATAGTATAAGGAGAGTTTCTGGACTTCCATTTATTACAAACATGAAGTATTGCCATGATAGTTGATACTGCCACTATGGAATATATGTATATGTATAAATATGTGTAATACAGCTACAGTGTCCGCTCCTGTATCTTATGTGTGTTCAGATGTAATGGACTTGCTTTTCAGCATATGAGGTATTCTAGGCATGGAGTAAGTGGACATGTGTCAGTATTCTCAACTCTGGTTACAAACATTTGGAGGAAAACGTAAAATATCTGATATTGTAAAAACACTGTACTGAAAATGGATTTCTCCAAATCCTTCTTGGTGGTCCACATGGTATGCCATGTTAGTTTTATAAGATACAAACTTAACATCAAGACTCTCCATAGTATAGTTGGTATGATCTATACACTCAAACAGCTTTAGAACCAAAAATAGACTAGAAATATAAAATCTGTATTCTTTTTCTTACACTATCCACTTTTCTTTCCAGACCATTGTAAGCTAAATGACTAGTCTTATAGATATTCTCCAGGTAAAATCAGACTGAACAAATGTGGAACATATTCTCCATGTTGGTCACAGGGGTGAACCATTGGTTTCTGCCGCCTGAGGCAGACGTCAGAAAGCCGACCCCCCCCCCGGGGGCGGGGCGGAGGGGGCCTCGTTGAAGGGGTGGGGCCTCGTGGAGGGGGTGGGACCTCGTGGAGGGGGCGGGGCCTCGCAGAGCGAGCGTCTTGAGCAGGCAGGGAGAGGACCTGCTCTCTGCCTGAGCATGAGGGGCGGCCGCTGGAGCAGCGCTGCTCCAGCGGCCGCCCCAATCCACCGCTCAGTGATGGTGACCCTAAGTCAGTCCAGGACAGCTTGTCCTGGACTGGCTTAGGTCAGCAAAAATGCCGCCCTCCCCGAGGCCCTGGCATAGCGCCGCCTGAAGCGGTCGCTTCAGGTCGCCTCATGGGAGGTGCGGCGCTGGTTGGTCACATGTATGTTGCTACCTTAAAACCAATACATTGTACTATGCCTAAAGCATAGTTTGATAGGAGGTCCATGACACAGGCATTGTCTAGGTGGGGTGTCTTGGATCCCAAAAATATGACAGAGTGCAAAGGGGCTAAAGATGTCACATCATTACAGGAAATTACAATTCAATGCAAGGCCCCTATGCAAAGTGACATTAGATCAGACTGCCCTGTCCAGACCACCATTCACATACAACTACAGACTAATGTGCGAGCAAGCCAACAAGACCAGCCATCTTTTAAGCAGATCTGTATGAGCCGCCTAACATGTACAGGAGCTTACAGCTTAAGCAATGATTTTTTATTTTGCCTGGAGAATATCTTTATAAATCTACCTCTATCTACATTGCTAAACCCTCTGCAGTTCTTGGATTTTACATTATCTATATACATTAAATACTCCTGAAGTTATAGAACACTGTCATTTTCGTTTAAGCTTGTCTCACATTCAAGAACGAGGATGAATACGTGTCGGGACCTGACAGACAGAATGGTAGATATTTCTTTGTATTAAACGGTTGCCATGGATTTCTTACCGTACATATGCATTATACCTAGCTGCACATTAATAACACCGCCTCCAGGAACCTTCAGTATACTTTTCCGAATATATATATATATATATATATATATATATATATATATATATATATATATATATATACACACACACACACACACACCGGTATATATATTAGTTGAACCACCGCCAATCCTCCTGATTCAAGTGATGCGGCACTGTGGACCATTCTCTTCCAATAGTTTCTGCATTCATCATATAAGTCCACATATACCCCTGCATGGTGCGGAGCTATGGCTATATGATATGTGACTGCTTTATTCAGATCATGCAAGTTATAAGGGTGTATAGTGGCGGAGCATTATGGGAGTTGTGTAATGATTTGCAGAGTGTGCACATTTTTTGCACGCTATTTAACTATTCTGTGATAAAGTGTATCTGGAGTTATACCAGGGTGGCAGTTAAAAGAATATATTAAAATAAAATATTTTAATAGAAGTTTTTGCAATTTTCACATTGCTTAAGAAAATCCAATGCAACCGCTCTGTAGGCCGGAGCTGATCTATGCGTGGATTTACTAAAACTAGGGATCTCAAAACTTCCTGCGCTATGTGTAGGAGACAGGTACACTTTCAGTACATGGTAAGTATCAAATGATAGATTCTCTGCCATAAGGCAATATACTGGTTAACTCTTCATTGCCCTTTGTTAGAAATTTCGAGAAGTACTTTTCAGACAGTACTGACACATGTAAACCTCTTTGTGTAGAACCACATAGCTAATACATTCAGCAACGGCCTTCATGTAGCATAATACCAAGTAGCTTCAGAATTCTGTAGCTGTGATTTTTAATATAACACTGATTTGACATAGTTGCCAGGAAACGTTCCGAACAGCTTTGTTCTTCTCGATGTACCTGTAGCAGGATGAGAGTAAAATGAATACATTAATGTCGCTATTGTACCACAATTATTATGCACAAAGGAATTAAAAGGACACTAAAGCTAATAATTATTTTTAATTATCTAGTATTTATTATCTCTATTTGCCGAGCAGGTACGTGCAATTTGTTGTACCCCTTTATTAGTCATCCAAGCAGGAGAGAGACTGACCAGAATGTTCTTCAATGGGGTTATTAACAGGATATAACAAGGATATTTGTCCCTATATTCTTATTTTAGTCTAGTTATAAGAATCTCCAGAATATGTATAGGAAGTCAGGCAGGTCCTCCAGATGGTCCTCACTAAGTATTATCACCTAATGTAAGGAGGGTTTGTTATAATATATAAGAATCATTTCCCATATACCTATGTATCAATCTGCTCTGGTCCATAACATGCTACTGGCACATCAGAAACATGACAGGTTCCCTTTGGTGTTGTTTATGGTGATAAATCTTACCTACAAACCAACCATCATCGCACTTCTCCATAACATCAACAATGTCTCCTTCTCTGAGCTCCAACTCATCATCATTTTGGGGTATGTAACTATACAGAGCTTGAAAGGTAAACCTAGGATGTGGAGCAAAAATCAAAACTGTATTAAAGGTGCAGAGAGACAGATTAAATATAGATAAAGAACATAAAAGATCATGACCAGGGATGTAGCTATGAGGGGTGCAGAGGTAGCAAACATTACCAGGCCCTGGAGCCTGAGGGGGCCCAAAGGCCTCTCTACAACATAAGAAGAATCTGTATTATAGATTTCTCATGGGAAGAGGGGACCCCATTACAGATTTTGCATTGGGGCCCTGGAGCTTCAGGTTATACCTCTGAACACATCAAATTCACACATTAATAGCAATAATGAATAGATTTATAGAATGTATAGACCACCTACATAGTCTACAACCAACATTCAGCATTAACCCTATTTCTACTGGGATGTTTCCACCTTACTGTGACTAGGATAAGTTCCAAATGTCTGTTAGTAAACTACACAAGTGGTTGACCAGTGTGGAGCGCTTTGATACTCACTGGATCTGAGTAACTAAAAATATAAAAATTGACCCATGGTGCATATCAGGCAATAAAAAGGGTGTTATGTGATCGGCTAGTGAGGACTGACGTAAGCCAAGTGTCAGTAAATAGTAGATAACTGAACATCTGTTATGTTAGGAAGGCCACCTGAAACACAATGCAGGGCTACCGCAAATAGCTGTGGCATCGCATGTCTTACTAGTGACATAGTGTCCAGCAAAGAATAATGATTTGACATCTCCTAATCTCGTATTCCCCCGGGCAGCTGAGCGAGTATTTAGCATTTCCAGCCTGCCTCTCCTTTAATCTCTTCAACTCGCTGAGACACATTCCTCCTGTAGTCATGTAGGTAATGGAAAGAATGAGGCAATACCGGAGGCTAAGAAAAGGCCTGCCCCAGCCGCTGCTTCCCACAAAGGGGGCAAAGGGCAAGCCATGCAGGATGACATCATGTCTTTTATATGTTGCAGAAATATTACATATCCCATGTACATGATGAATAAACTGTTTTGGTATGCTACCAGAGGATTCTATTACAACCTTTTAGCTGTTGTGGTCACGGCTGAAATGTTAAAAATAACCTAAGTAATGATCAGTAGCAAATAAAATGTCTCTATCTATCTATCTATCTATCTATCTATCTATCTATCTCATATCTATCTATCTCATATCTATCCATCCATCCATCCATCTCATATCTATCTCCTATCTATCTATCTATCTATCTATCTATCTATCTATCTATCTATCTATCTATCCATCTATCTCATATCTATCTCCTATCTATCTATCCATCCATCTATCTCCTATCTATCTATCTATCTATCTATCTATCTATCTATCTATCTATCTCATATCTATCTCATATCTATCTATCTCATATCTATCTATCTCATATCTATCTATCCATCCATCCATCTCATATCTATCTCCTATCTATCTATCTATCTATCTATCTATCTATCTATCTATCTCATATCTATCCATCCATCCATCTATCTCATATCTATCTCCTATCTATCTATCTATCTATCTATCTATCTATCTATCTATCTATCTATCTCATATCTATCTCATATCTATCTATCTATCTATCTCATATCTATCTATCTCATATCTATCTATCTCATATCTATCTATCTCATATCTATCTATCTCATATCTATCTATCTATCTATCTATCTATCTCATATCTATCTATCCATCTATCTCATATCTATCTATCCATCCATCCATCTCATATCTATCTCCTATCTATCTATCTATCTATCTATCTATCTATCTATCTCATATCTATCCATCCATCCATCTATCTCCTATCTATCTATCTATCTATCTATCTATCTATCTCATATCTATCTATCTCATATCTATCTATCTCATATCTATCTATCTCTCTATCTATCTATCTATCTATCTATCTATCTCATATCTATCTATCTCATATCTATCTATCTATCTCATATCTATCTATCCATCTATCTCATATCTATCTCCTATCTATCTATCTATCTATCTATCTATCTATCTATCTATCTATCTATTTATCTATCTATCTATCTATCTATGAGCAAAGCAAACTAGAAAGATATCAGTACCTAAAAAGCAGGCCTTAAGACATCCTGCATACAGGGAAAATAGTCTGTGCATCAGACCAATCCAAATCCAGCATCATTGAGCTCTACTATTCTATAATACACTGTCTACCAATAAGTATTTGGACACCCATGCAAATGAAGATATCTGTGGTCGTGATGTACGTCACGCCTTTTGCCATTAAATAGGAAACGGCATTGGCATTAGTGCATTGGCATTAGTCGCATGCAATATGCTTTGGAGTGCAGAGTTGTTTGGAGAAAAAGGTAATTGTCGGGTACCGCAGAAATGGTCGATCCTTAAGGGTCATAGCAACCGAACTGAATTACCCAAAATGGACAGCGACCTATGTGATTACAAATTGGAAGGTGAATGGTGATTGTTGGAATGTCCCCGAGTCGGCAGACCCCCGAAACTGGGAGATGAAGACCAATGGGTGCTGGCCAGAGAAACCGCACCCAACCGATGGCTCACATACACCATGAGTTTTACCAGGTATCCAGGAGTATTGTGTTGATCAATACCATCCGTAAGGAAGCATCTGCTGGGTTCTACCAATTATTGGGTATGAAGAAATTTTGTTTTTCTATTCTACCACAGGTGTCCAAATATTGGTAGACAGTGTATATGGACAGCAGAACTGCACAAAGGCAAAAGTTTTATGCAGGTTTGAAAAATTGCTGCAAAGTAAGAATGCTTTTAGAAATATAACAAAATAAAGTGAACTATCAAAACAGAAATCTAAATCCTATCTGTATTTGGTGTGACTGCCCTATGGAGGAGGAGTCCTGGAAGTGTTGATACGGCCCCCACAGAGCCCTGATCTCAACATCAGCCAGTCTGTTTGGGATTACATGAAGAAAATGTTTGTTCTCGTAATGTGTTAGCCAGTGGGTAGGAAATATAAAAAAACAAAAAACCTGATAGTCTTCAGTAGTTGATACCTTTTTAATGGCTAACTAATAATGATGACAGATTACAACGTTTCGGAACTCTAGGCTCCTTTCTCAAGTAAATTTAAAACCATTTGGTTTTTAATAGTTTTAAATTTACTTGAGAAAGGAGCCTAGAGTTCCGAAACGTTGTAATCTGTCATCATTATTAGTTAGCCATTAAAAAGGTATCAACTACTGAAGACTATCAGGTTTTGTTTTGTTTTTTTATATTTCCTACCCACCGGCTATCACATTACGAGAACAAACATTTTCCTTGTGTTATACAGGACAGGGCGGATCCTCCATGGAGATGGTCTATCTGTGTACCCATTCTCTACATTCAACAAGAGATTGGTATCCCCAACATGGAATCCCCTCTATTAACTCTGAATTCCTGAATCGATAAACATCCCTTTTGGTTATATGGATAACTGTGGTCCTCAAGAGATGACCATCTTCCTGATACAGCTCCCGATCAAAGAAACTTCTATTAGCTGGTATTGTTACTGTATGGATGCCATTGCTGAACTAGTGAGTGCTAAGAGGTACGGTCATAAACTTCTCACAAACACAATTTGGAAGGGCTGTATACTGGCATAATCTGCCGTTAAAAGCCATCATGGTTATATTTGTCAGCTGGCCTTAACCAATCATAATTGTTGAGAAAAGCGATAGGTGACTAGCTGCAAATACTTCACTAATACCTGTAAGCCACCGGCTAAATGTCCTGTTGAGCTGTATGATAGACAGAGCAGACAGCCCCGAGATTCCAGTACTGGGGGATATATGGCGGGAGATCTGTTTAAAGGGTTTCTGTGTAAGACTAGGGCTACACAGAGGATCTGGCAGTAATGATGCCATAATGGTTAAAGCATCCCAAACCTGAGATCTATAGGCCTTAATACATATTTTTTCCTGAAGACATATAGATGTAGCAGAACTAGATTTTTACAGATATGGAAAAGCTGACATTGTTGCTTCCTGTGAGATCACATAGCTTTATCTTTAGTTACATAGGAATGTATGTAAGAGATACGTCACAAAAGATCCAGACAATAAGATGGAAACTTACGCATCTTGCGGCGTCTGACTCCTCTCTAAGCTGTCCCTTCTCTGCTGGGCCTGAGGTTGCTGGGAAATGATTAAACATTGTTTATTGTCATAGGAAGACACTTTGTGTCGATAGTCAAAGGGGTGAGAGATAGTACTGCAGTAACGGACTGATTTCTCTGCAATGCTTATTATCTCATTGCAGACAGCTTCCTGCCGACAGTCAACAAGAGAAAAGAGACAGGAAAAGATGGAGACATTCCAGAGTGCATCAGACAAGTCCAGTATATAACAGAGGTGTAGATCCCGTTATGTCCATGAAGTGGAGTGCAGGATATCCCAAGGGTAAGCATGGAGAAACAGGCAAGATACAGAAGAAGGGAGAATTTAGTACAGATATACAAGAGACACAGAGGAGAGCCTGATGCATTAGCATGTCGCTGTTAGAAAATGCTCTTAATCTAGCAAAGAAATGTTGTTGGCTCTGTCATGCATTATAGCGGTTAGGATTCAAGGTGCAGGCGTAGCGAGAAAGAGATTATTATTGGTATTGAGAAACAAAAACACACGTTAACACAGACAGGAGTCAGATCAATGCACCAGTGGCCGCTCTACATCCAGCCCATCAGGATCTCTTACCACATAGCTCCTTTCAGACTCTGTGAGGTCTGGTCCTGTGCTCACTGTGTGATGAGGTTGCTGTAGTCATCAAGCAAATTATAAGGGACACATTTAGCATGGGTTATTTGGTTATAGGGAGACATAGAAAGGCACAGAATACTTGTAGCTAAGACATTTCCAATCCAGTGGCTGCTAAAGGAAGAAAAAAAAATTCATATCATGGCCAATGCGGCTTTTGTAAAATATCAGATACCAAAATGGGACACTGTCTTGGTGGTCCTACCCATTTACTTGCTCTTACGTTAGTCGTGTTGTTACTGTGCCTAAGTACTGAAAGAGTAGATATATACAACACTAAGTGGTCAGACCCACTTTAGTCCCAGATTTCCATCTCTTTCACTTGGCTTTAGTGGCACTTTACTGGGATGGTGCCAGAGATCTGCATAATGGAGGTCTCTATTCAGGAATGTTCAACTGAATGGCTATTATGTTCAGGACCAGTCCTAGCTTATGGACCCAGTAAATATCTTTCAGGAGATAAATGTAGGTGGAATTGCCTATAAAAATTAAGGCAGGGACCCCATGTTCCAGAAGCACCGCAATTTGCCTGCGGCGGAAATGCCACAGGAAAATAAGCAACATTTTACAGCACTTGCAAAGTGGATGGGATTCATGAGAATCCCATGCTCACCTTGCGGTAAAAACCGCAGCGCGGACACGCTGCTATTTCCAAAACCGGCGTGGTTTGGGAAATTGCACCATGTCAATTATATCTACGGAAACGCTGGCGGCTTTCCCGTAGATATAACGGTAACAGAAAGTCTGCAGAGGAAAACTCTGTGAACTTTCTGTTCAAAGCGCTGTGCGAAGAACTGCGATTGTTCCCGCCACGTTTTTTCCCGCAGTGCTAAAGCACTGCAAATCGTCCTGCGGGGCCTTAGGCTAAAGTGGTTTTCTTATGAGCAACATTTATTTCTTATGTATAAGAGAAGGAATAAGTTTGTGACAACTTGGCCCCCAATCACGAAAACAGGGGTCCGCAAGTGCCCAGTACTGCACAGGTGTGACCACTGCTCTGTTTGATTCTATGTGACTGATGGTTTGCTGTGCTGAGCTATGTCCATAAGTCCTAAAGAGGTGAATGGATCATCGGTCTACATACACACTGTTGCTCTGTTCACATGTGGGACCTGGGC
Organism: Leptodactylus fuscus; assembly: GCF_031893055.1. Lineage (NCBI taxonomy): Eukaryota > Metazoa > Chordata > Amphibia > Anura > Leptodactylidae > Leptodactylus > Leptodactylus fuscus. The sequence continues at coordinate 56,043,075 of NC_134274.1, read as the reverse complement.
TTGTGGTCCCCGTGACTAAGGGATAAGTATTGTTCATGGGAATACCTTTTTAATAGAGCAGACAAATGTTTGGATTTACACGGATGAAACCTGTTGTGGCCTTAGCCTATCTGTTCATTGGCCGTTTTTATACTGGGCGCAACATGTACTCTGTAAAGGTACAACACTGTACTGGTGCTACACTGCAAATAAATCACCATTTCAGCTATTACTATTATTTTACCTTTCAGTGAAAAAGGCAATGTTATACATTTAGCCACAGGAATAATCGCTATATGGAGAACCCGCATTATCATATAGCAGGGCAGGGTATATCCAATAATATATATTATAAATTGTTTAGTATTATAGAAGAGGTGAAAAGTCACCAATAAGCAGACATGTCATATATACCAATGAAACCAGAACAGGATCAGAACCATATATACTAGAAACTTTCTGCACTTTGTTTTGCAGACTCCATATAGGTAATATCAAATGCTGTGTATATGCAAATATATGTATATAATATGTATGAATGTATGTGTATGTACATATGTGTGTGTATGTATATATACCAATATACTAAACTGCACAAATATGAAGGATCACTTAGGGACCTGTCAATAAGTACAATAACCCCATTGTCTAGACTCTACTGTATATACACAGTCCAGTCATATTAATGTGACCACCGCCTACTTTTGAAGTCAACGTTAAGTAACCAATCGCAGAAACCACGTGTCATCAGCAATCTGGGTGCACTCATCATTGTGGAAGGCACGATGGATCAACACAAGTATGCATCTATCCTTGCGGACCATGTTCACTCCTACATGCGAATTGTTTTTCCTCAGGATGATGGCATCTACCAGCAGGACAATGCGACGTGTCATAAAGCTCACAGTGTACGTGCGTGGTTCGAGGAGCACCAGGATGAGTTTACCGTACTCCCTTGGCCAGCAAATTCCCTGGACTTGAACCCAATCGAGAATCTGTGGGACCACCTCGATCGGGTTGTTCGTGCCGTGGATGCTCAGCCGCGTAAGCTAGCGCAGCTGGCAATGACACGGCATGGCTCAACATCCCAGTGAACATCATCACAACATCCCCTCTCTTCCTGCATGTCTCGCAGTGGTCCGCTCTGCCAAAGGTGGTTATTCTGGATTTTGACAGGCGGTCACATTAATGTGACTGGACTGTGTATATACCTCAGTTATATGTGTACTGATGAGCTGCAACCTCACATACAGCCTACAGATACAGTGGGGCAAAAAAGTATTTAGTCAGTCACCAATAGTGTAAGTTCCACCACTTAAAAAGATGAGAGGCGTCTGTAATTTACATCATAGGTAGACCTCAACTATGAGAGACAAAATGAGAAAACAAATCCAGAAAATCACATTGTCTGATTTTGTAAGAATTTATTTGCAAATTATGGTGGAAAATAAGTATTTGGTCACCTACAAGCAATCAAGATTTCTGGCTCTCACAGACCTGTAACTTCTTCTTTAAGAGTCTCCTCTTTCCTCCACTCATTACCTGTAGTAATGGCACCTGTTTAAACTTGTTATCACTATAAAAAGACACCTGTGCACACCCTCAAACAGTCAGACTCCAAATTCCACTATGGTGAAGACCAAAGAGCTGTCAAAGGACACCAGAAACAAAATTGTAGCCCTGCACCAGGCTGGGAAGACTGAATCTGCAATAGGCAACCAGCTTGGATTGAAGAAATCAACTGTGGGAGCAATAATTAGAAAATGGAAGACATACAAGACCACTGATAATCTCCCTCGTTCTGGGGCTCCACGCAAAATCTCACCCCGTGGGCTCAAAATGATCACAAGAACGGTGAGCAAAAATCCCAGAACAACGCGGGGGGACCTAGTGAATGAACTGCAGAGAGCAGTGCAATGTAACAAAGCCTACCATCAGTAACACACTACACCGCCAGGGACTCAGATCCTGCAGTGCCAGACGTGTCCCACTGCTTAAGCCAGTACATGTCCGGGCCCGTCTGAAGTTTGCTAGAGAGCATTTGGATGATCCAGAAGAGTATTGGGAGAATGTCCTATGGTCTGATGAAACCAAACTGGAACTGTTTGGTAGAAACACCACTTTACGTGTTTGGAGGAAAAAGAATACTGAGTTGCATCCATCAAACACCATACCTACTGTAAAGCATGGGGGTGGAAACATCATGCTTTGGGGCTGTTTCTCTGCAAAGGGGCCAGGACGACTGATCCGGTACATGAAAGAATGAATGGGGCCATGTATCGTGAGATTTTGAGTGCAAACCTCCTTCCATCAGCAAGGGCATTGAAGATGAAACGTGGCTGGGTCTTTCAACATGACAATAATCCAAAGCACACCACCAGGGCAACGAAGGAGTGGCTTTGTAAGAAGCATTTCAAGGTCCTGGAGTGGCGTAACCAGTCTCCAGATCTCAACCCTATAGAAAACCTTTGGAGGGAGTTGAAAGTCCGTGTTGCCAAGCGACATCCCCAAAACATCACTGCTCTAGAGGAGATCTGCATGGAGGAAAGGGCCAACATACCAACAACAGTGTGTGCCAACCTTGTGAAGACTTACAGAAAACGTTTGACCTCTGTCATTGCCAACAAAGGATATATAACAAAGTATTGAGATGAAATTTTGTTACTGACCAAATACTTATTTTCCACCATAATTTGCAAATAAATTCTTACAAAATCAGAAAATGTGATTTTCTGGATTTGTTTTCTCATTTTGTCTCTCATAGTTGAGGTCTACCTATGATGTAAATTACAGACACCTCTCATCTTTTTAAGTGGTGGAACTTGCACTATTGGTGACTGACTAAATACTTTTTTGCCCCACTGTATAACTGGCGCTGTTTCTCATAAAAGGCAGAGAATTATCTCTAATCCCTTTTAAGCAGGTGCAACAACATGGACTGGGCCTGGTAAAGATGTAAGGTTCAAAATCCAGAATGTCACATATAGAATGAAATATCCAGTATATGACCATTGGTGCTAGATGTTGGATTACAAAGGCCATTGTAGACTGTGCATGGTAGGCTTTGATACTCTGTGGAAGAACATGGATAATGACTATATAACCTGTTCCCCATTGGGAAAAAGCACTGTAGTGAATGACTCCTATGGATACCATAAGTGAAAACACAAACATGACTCTAATGAGATAAAAACATGAGCAAATGTGCATGTTGTAGATGATGTAATGTCATTATGTGTCATGGCAAACAGATAACACTATGTTACAGAGAACCTGTCACAGTGAAGCAATATGTACAGAGTAGGAGGAGCTGAACAGATTGATATATCGTTTTATAACTCAGCTGTGGGCGTAGGAGTCCAGTGGGCGGTCCTACTGAGTGACTGACAGCGATATCTGTATACAGGCTCATAGCTGTCCACCACTGAGTAGCACCACCCTGGCAGTAAAGCAGGTTCAATGAGAAAGGTTCTCTATAACTTATTATTTCAGATATATTGGCAGATTCTGTTGGAGAACACGGGTTAAAATATAAAACCCATCTATACAGATCACATAGTCCTTAATAAAATAAGGTTACTACAAGATATATCTTGCACTATACAAAATCACCCCAAGTAAATGGGAATCTAACAAATAAATATATCATTTATATATCATTTGACACAAAAATTAAAATATGTCTCAATATGTCCTAAGACAGAAGTAACAGTATCGTCTTCACGACTGCTTTAGAGATAGGGATAGAAATGTAATTTCCTTGGGCTTACCACAATAGAATTTGAGTTCAGGGTATTAACCGGGGAGCCTGTAAGCTTTACGGGACTTTTAGGTGTCGGTGTTGTTTGTTCACCGTCAGATCTGCAAGGCTAATGAGATGATGTAAAAGGACAAAAGATGCAATGAGAATGGGATGAAAAGTGAATACACAATAAACAGATCACATAACTGCACAGCGGATGCCGGAAGCCATGCTGCCTTCTGGTTCACACTCTCACACAAAAACTACTATATGTCTGCATGCAAAAACATAATGTACAATAGCAGGCACTGTAATACATAAAACATATAGTGGATTGCTAAGCAAGGATTGTTCAATGCTTACATAGTACACTATGACAAGGGTACAGATTGGCAAATATGGGACAAATAGAATATTTGACTGAAGGTCACGGCAGGTCCATCTGGAACTGACAGTGGAGATCACTGACTTCTGCATTATTTCACATATAACTTATATACACTCACCGGCCACTTTATTAGGTACACCTGTCCAACTGCTCGTTAACACTTAATTTCTAATCAGCCAATCACATGGCGGCAACTCAGTGCATTTAGGCATGTAGACATGGTCAAGACTATCTCCTGCAGTTCAAACCGAGCATCAGTATGGGGAAGAAAGGTGATTTGAGTGCCTTTGAACATGGCATGGTTGTTGGTGCCAGAAGGGCTGGTCTGAGTATTTCAGAAACTGCTGATCTACTGGGATTTTCACGCACAACCATCTCTAGGGTTTACAGAGAATGGTCTGAAAAAGAAAAAAACATCCAGTGAGCGGCAGTTCTGTGGGCGGAAATGCATTGTTGATGCCAGAGGTCAGAGGAGAATGGCCAGACTGGTTCGAGCTGATAGAAAGGCAACAGTGACTCAAATAGCCACCCGTTACAACCAAGGTAGCCAGAAGAGCATCTCTGAACGCACAGTACGTCGAACTTTGAGGCAGATGGGCTACAGCAGCAGAAGACCACACCGGGTGCCACTCCTTTCAGCTAAGAACAGGAAACTGAGGCTACAATTTGCACAAGCTCATCGAAATTGGACAATTGAAGATTGGAAAAACGTTGCCTGGTCTGATGAGTCTCAATTTCTGCTGCGACATTCGGATGGTAGGGTCAGAATTTGGCATCAACAACATGAAAGCATGGATCCATCCTGCCTTGTATCAACGGTTCAGGCTGGTGGTGGTGGTGTCATGGTGTGGGGAATATTTTCTTGGCACTCTTTGGGCCCCTTGGTACCAATTGAGCATCGTTGCAATGCCAAAGCCTACCTGAGTATTGTTGCTGACCATGTCCATCCCTTTATGACCACAATGTACCCAACATCTGATGGCTACTTTCAGCAGGATAATGCGCCATGTCATAAAGCTGGAATCATCTCAGACTGGTTTCTTGAACATGACAATGAGTTCACTGTACTCCAATGGCCTCCACAGTCACCAGATCTCAATCCAATAGAGCATCTTTGGGATGTGGTGGAACGGGAGATTCGCATCATGGATGTGCAGCCGACAAATCTGCGGCAACTGTGTGATGCCATCATGTCAATATGGACCAAAATCTCTGAGGAATGCTTCCAGCACCTTGTTGAATCTATGCCACGAAGAATTGAGGCAGTTCTGAAGGCAAAAGGGGGTCCAACCCGTTACTAGCAATGGTGTACCTAATAAAGTGGCCGGTGAGTGTATGTCATTATTGCTTATGTGAACTGCAAGCACAATAATGTAACATCATACTAAGATATGACCGTACTTATTTACGGTACTTATTTACGTCAGTAGTAATATTACATTTGACATTACCTAAACTAGGGTACCTGAGGAAGTCTCAGTTGACAAATAGGGTAAATGGATATCCCAGAAAACAAGAAACACCAAGTTGAAGGATAAAGGATTACAAGGGTCCACAAACTTATTGCCTAATGCAACTTCATGCACATGAGCGAGTGTGTAATCCTAAAGTCACGTCCTATTCTGATCTCTTTTCATGGAGTTTGTACATTTAACGTGTGCCAGTAAGAAATTCTCAGGAAATAATTGCCGGATTTAATAAATTACTGGTTACTTGCTCAGTTACTGAAGGACCTCTATACAATACAGTTAGATCACAGCCTGGTTCAAACAATATGGTTAAAATATTTGAAACAAACTAATATAACATATGACTATAAACCATCCAAAATGGTAAAAATTCTGCAGGTGCCCAAGTTTGCCATCATTTGGAAATTCTGGTAATTCTGCCAAATCTTTCCACTTTTCTTGTCATCAATATTCATGTGAATATGTCAAAGATGTGCCTAGTTGTAACTTCAGTAAGAGTCTACGTTCATGAATAGGATATGACTGCTTCCATGTACCATGGTATGAAGACCTCTGCATAACTGTATATGAAATATAAAAACTTTCCTTGTAAAATACATGGTTGGGACATACAGTATGCATTATCCATAGATTATTGAAAAAAAACAACCCTTTTTAATATATGGAAATGTTCTCCTGGAACAACCTTTGTCAACAAGACACTAAAAGTTTTCTCAATTCCTTACAGCCTGTGAAGTATACATGAAGAACCTCTTGTAGCTTCTTCATGAAATAACAATTCTGACTCATCTCTTTCTTAGTAATGCAGCACACTGTTCCTCTGATGTTCCTCCTGCGTGTTACCAATTGAGGGGATGACCCTACACAGTCTGATACAGTACACTCAGTGCCATCAGTATCAGACTATGTAGGTTATACTAGAGGAGTGGCACATTGTAGCGCTATGAACAATGATGTTCAACTTTGATTTGGTCTTCATCCAGCTTAGAGGATCATTCCAGACAAGAGAGAAGAGCTTCAGACCAAACTATCAGTTTAATGGATTTGCTAGTGAAGACATTCTGCAGCTTGCTATGTAGTGTGTACACATGCCAGCTGCGGAGGCCAAACAGGCCAAATTTTTTGGAAAAAGTCTATGATAAATGTGATCTTTTTCTCAAAATACAAGCAATTAAATAAAAACTATCAAAAAAACACACATTATCTAAAGGTGTCAATGTAAGTACTTTATGATGGGTCATAAGTCTGAAACATGAGTTACACAAGTCTACCATTAACTGAATTATACTGCTGTTAAGGTAACCTAGCCATATATAGTATATACTGTACACTGCTGTCCAAACAACCTTTCACATTCACTCTTATTTCATTGGAGCTGTGGAGATGAAAGGTTACCCAGTAGCTTATGTGCCATCTATAGTGAAACAAATAAAACAAACAGATCCTTCAACCAGTAGCTTCCACCTTTGACCAGCCATCAGGTGAAGGTCTGCCAGCCCCTATACACATAGCAGTGTGGAGATAATCTCCAGAATCACAAGAATATACTTGGTTATGGGGATAATGTCACTCCTTGAGGAGAGACCACCTTGTCAGGTATGTGGAGTCTTACAAAAAGCCATTTTAGTTCCACTGGGGGGTTATGGGAAGAATATGCAAATCTGTTTCCCAAGATGTAAATAGGGAAACAGTGCCTCTGTTTGCTGCCCTCTAGGGGAGACTGACTTTGCAAAAACCTGCATCACTGCAGCAAAGGCTTGTGGGAAAATCAGGCAGGATGTTCAAGGGAGCTTCCCCTAGAGGGCAGCAAACAGAGGCACCGTATCCCTATTTACATCTTAGGAAACAGATTTGCATAATCTTTACAAGAATATACTTGCTGAGTCTATGGGGCACCCTTTGCACTGTTCTTTCAGAGTACTTTGTGTAACCTACAGTTTGTTAGGCAAAGTATTTTCCAGGACATAATGTTCAAAATGATTCATACACAACTTAAATACTGAGATATTAGTATGTAGACTTGCAAGCGATTCTCAGCTCACATGAACATGGCGCTATTGCAGGGTTGCACATGCCCGATCACTGTTAAAGGGAGTGCATGCAGCTTGAGAGCCAGTGCCTTGTCATGTTGATGCAGCAAGCTACACGCATCCAGCAGCTCATTACCTGTGACACACTGACCCTGCCTCTAAGTCTGGGAGGTGGCTGGTTTGTGACAGGACAGGTAGACAGTGCAGAAGGATAGACAGATGAAGACAGTGGCATTGTGTCTGTGGTCTTTAAAGGAGAGAAAGCTTGTCAGATTTTTCAGTGCAGATCACCATAATATGTTATTACACAACCAGCACAATAAGGCGCACCAGATATCCAAGCACAATGGAGACGACAATAACCAATGTCTACAGGTACACTGGTCGCATCCACCAAGCTAAGACGAAAGGTGACCTTAGTCTCTTGCAGTGTTATGCCTCATTCATAAAGTGACTTTCTCAGAATAAAATACTTGCTTATCCTTCTTTTACTTAGATGTATCCAATAAATTGGATAGTTTCCTAAGTAACTGCTGCCAATAAACTTATATCATAATATATGGTAGGGCTAGGCAAGTAATCGAAACCTAAAGTCATCTCACTTAGTCTTTGTGAACTTCTTCACTTTGATTATTTCAATTATTTTACCCCATAAACCATCCTGTCTCACGCTGCCATTGGGTAAAGGATATGTTACTAGCTGTATACTGTCCCAGTGAGGATTATTGATCAGTATAGCCAAAATTCAGTGACATGGCATGGTATATACATAAAAGGCATGGTATGGAAATATAGATTAGGGGGATGGCATGGTATATACATAAGGGGTATGGCATGGTATATAAAGAAGGGGTACGGCATGGTATATAAATAGGGATGTGGCATGTAAAAAGGGGAGTGTCCAAAAATAACCGCTCATTAATCATAATCAAGGTAAAATTTTCAATTAATGGTGATTTTGATTTAGGAATCGTCCAGCCCTAATGTATGGCCAAGGAAATCGATAAGCTGGCCTATGTCTTATAAGTTAAAAAGCAATGGCGATAGATCAGATTTCCTCACGCCTGCTCTCATCTATTACTTACCACTCCTAACCACAGATACAAGATCTGAGTAATGGCAGTATGGCAGGGAAATGCATATAGAAAGTCCTAATATGCAAGTAGAGATTTACATTGTTTGAGCAAAGGGATAGATATGCAAGTCTATAACTTTCGGGTTATATTTTGGCTTTATGCATTAGACTCAGTTCACATCTGTATTGTTTTTTTCCCTTGTTCTGCTCCATCATGAGAACAAAACAAAGAGAGTGACTTTGTGCCGGATCAATCACTTGATACCAGTTGGACCCAATCGATGGCCCATCAGTGTGAATACAGACAGACATCAAGTGGAGACAGTTCCGTCTGCATCAGTCACTGACATGTCCATTGCTCTCATCCGTTATAGTCAATGGACATACATAACAGTAGTGTGAACCTAACCTTATAGCCAGGTACTTTATAGTACTCTGTAGTAGATTTTCACATACTCTTGTTTTTTATGATCAGCTACTTTGAAATAATAAATTACAATCAGTATTAAATATTTCTGATTACATTACATAAAGTCATCAATGTGAATGGGCTATAACACAATATTAGTTAGGAAGACACATACGCATTGGTTTTTAATGTAGTAAAGTTGCAGTATACAGGAGCTGAGGTGAGAAACAAGTGTTAGTAGAAGAGATGATGTGTCTTACACGAAAATTCATCAGTAGAGAGTAATTCTCAAAACCTGGAAACCTCACTCTTATGGACATGAGCCCAGAGCACACACATGCACCATGTACCTTAATGGGACTGCCCTGAGACCTTTTGCAATCCTCCTGGACATCACTGACAATGCTAAGACGCTCCTTACACAACTGTCTCTCGTCTGAGGAATGGGCGCTGGCTTTAGGCTCTAGGCCTACACATCTGTTTAAATACGACTTTCCCTGATTGTCTCTAATCTTATCATTTGATGCTTTCCAGTGGTCGTGCTCACCATTTTCTATAGAACAAACATCGCTCTTGGAGGCATGCTGACTACGTAAGACGTCAGTGAGTTCTGAAATCAGAATATCATGAGGTGCAGCCATCTGCACTGGAGAGCCTCCATAACTGGAAGCTGAACCGGCAAACTTCTCATCGCTGTGTGGAGAAATGACATAGCTAATTCTAGTAGAAGACTGTGGCCTGGATGGGTAGGTGGGCAACGAAGACAGGCCAGAGTTTGGGGTGGATCTACCAGAGACATTGCAATAATGGAGACTGACAGATGGTGTTAGAGACAATGTAGGGCTGGCGGCTGCTGATGGAGTTATGTAGTCTATGGTACAAAGCATGGCTTCGGGTAAAGGAGGAAGGGGGGGCGTTGAGGTATATCCGCTATTACGGGAAACACCCATTGTGAGAGAAATCCATTCAGATGTGATAGCCTGCACTTCTGGAGAGAAAGCTCTGCGAGAAACATGAGGTGGAGTAGTAGTACGTGGCCTGGTATAGCTAGGAGACTTAACAGAATGGAAGGAAAACAAAAACAGAAGAAAACATAAAAAGAAGAAGAATGTGATGGAAAAGAAAAAGCATAAAGGTATCACAAAATCCAAAACTAGAACTACCATAAGCCATAAAACAATATCCAATAGACGAAATAAGAAAAGGCTACAATACCACTTATGTCCACTAGGTGGAACAGCTGACTTGAGTCTTGTATTTTGTCTCTTAGGTCACACCCCTAATTTGGTAATGTAATACAATGCTGAGAAATATCCGAAATAAATGCCATAATGGCCATTGGGATCCTGCCTAGAAAAGAACTGGCTGAACTACTTTGGCTAGGTATAAAAAATACCTGCATAGACCAAGGTTGGCATCTGTACAAAGACATATATATATATATATCCAGTTACATGTTTATCTGCTATTCCTGCAGACATAATCTAATTAAGACTTACGTACCTATTGCTCTACTTGTCAGAAATATATCCAAATCAACAACTTTATACTTGTGGCAATACATAAAATAGTAGAATACACTATAATATTCATACTGTAGATGATATATTATAATAAAGATCCATACCTGTGGGGAAGCACTTGTGCTTCTATTTGGAGAGTACGTATATGGCAGATCCATATAATCTGGTGAATTCTTTACACGTGGCCTCTTGAGAACATCTACATAGGTTACTGGAAATATACCTTGACGACCGGTGCCAGATATCTTTCCTTCATACCAGTTTTCATCTACCCTACGGATCAATGTTATCCTTTCACCCTGAAATAAAACAAATCCATCTTTCAATCTAAGGCAGCTGTAGAGTTTTCCTTTGCGGCCTTTCTGCCTCTATTATAGGTATGTAGAAATTAGCAACATTTCCATATGTATATTTGACATGCTGTGATATACAAAAACACCACGGTTTATAAAAATCGGAGCATATCCGCTGCGGATAATGCAGATCAATGTGGGGCCCCAGCCTAAAAGGGGATTTCAGGCTAAATAATTGATGACCTAGATAGGTCATCAAAATGGGCAGGGGGCTGACAGCTGGACCACAGGCCGATCGGGTGTTTGAAGAGTCCACATTGTTCATGAGCATTACAAGCATTGCAGCCTCTTCAGTACTTACCAACGCCACACATACGTACAACCACTGTCTTTGGTATTGCGACTCAGCCCATTCATTTAAATGGAACTGAGCTATGATCAGGCCATGTGACCAATAAACATGACATCACATGGCCTGTGAAGTGGAATAGGCATTCAGGGAACCCTAGCAGATCTTTAAGGATAGATCATCAATTAAAAAGTCTTGGAAAACATCACGTGACAACTTCTTACACTATTAAATATACCACATAAGGGTTTAAATAAAATGACTAAATAGAAAGTGTCCATTCACTCATCCAACCATATTATTCCTACCACACTGCATAACATTTTGTGCATCCATCCATTACTCCATTTATCAGACCACCATTTGGGTCATCATAAGACGTTTCCATCTTCTACCTTTTTGAAGGACATTTCTACTGCAGTATCTCCATTAAAGTTAAACTTGGCCACAGCGTCTCCATATTCCAGGACTTGCACCGGTGGAGGTTTTTGTGGCTGTGCTTTTTCTGTTTGTGGCAGCATCTGAAATGAAACAGTTTCAACTATTAGATAGTGACAAAGAAAAATGGCTCCTTAGTTTTCACATGGGTCTAATGGCCTTACCTCAATATAAGAAATAGGGAAGATTCCTGTCCTGCCATGGTGCTCTCCTTCAAACCAGTTCTGATCTATTTGCTTGTAAATATAAACTATATCACCCTTCTGGAGCGGCAACTCCCTATAAATGGAGATAAAATCGACTGTTAGTATAATAAACTGGACATTACATTTTCGTATTTTGGTCTTTAACCCTAGTACATGCTTAAAGGGAGTCTGTTAGCAGTAAATTGGTTATAAACCTAATCCCAGTACCTTGTAGAGGTGAATCTACAGTTTCCAAATAAACCTCCCTTGTCTGTCTTCGGAGCCCCATTTTCATATAAATCGCATTTGTATTCATATGGAAATGACACAAAATGGGGCATCTTTGGTTTCTGCTCTAGATTCCTAGGCAAACCTTGATACCATTCAATTGCATATTAATAAAACAGCAATTTACATGAACGTAAAGCTCCAAACTGTAGAATCGCCACTACAAGGTATTGATATTAGGTTTGTAACCAATTTACTGCTGACAGTTTCACTTTGAAGGGGTGTTTTTCCAAAAGAAGCTCAGATTATTGTAAAATACTACTGTTACTACAAAGAAAGTCATACTCAACGCTCTCCACCCCCCTCCCATCACCGCTGGTCTCTCCCTACACACAGGATAGGGTGCTCATTAAATCATTGGCAGCGGGGTCAAGGCTGTACCCGATGATAGGCCGGGTGGGTATCTCCTGTATGGAGGAGGGCAGTGATCACCGGGTGACATAGTTTTTTTGTATAGCATTCATTGGCTGGACAATCCAGATCCGGACACAAACATGTAGGCCTGTATTGAAATTCTCCTTTCACACAATGTATTTTTTATTTTTCAAATTGATGGCTATCATTATTAAAAAGGCGTAGCCCTTTATAAAGCCTGGTGACAAAACTAAGTAGTAGTGATAATAGTGCGACTTGACTGCTACGTCTAAGACTTTTACTACTACTTAGTTTTGTCACCAGGCTTTATAAAGGGTCAATAGGGTCAATAATATTTTTTAGGATGTATATTAGATCCACTGTCTACTTTTGGTATTAGGAAAGTAGTGGACTATAATGTTACTATATTATATTGTTACTGATGGCAATACCTGCTCTGCTTGCTATTACTGTATATTCAGTCTAACAGGATGGTTTGCTATGTATAACCTCTGTACTCTATTCTTATTCTTTATATGCACGCTCCTATGTACTTTGGAGAAATAACTGCTGAATTCCTCATTGCCTATATCCAAGATACATTACACTAACAGTGAAGGTCATTTCACAAATCTATACTTATGTTACCCCAAAACCAGATTCTCTGGCGACCCCAGGGTTATCTTAGGCTTTGTACATAAGATGAGACAACTATACTTTTCCTTTTCTTTTCATACTCACTTCAGAGACTGTGCTTTGAAATCGAACTTTGCTCTTGCTTGTGTCATCTATAAATAGGATAAAATGGAAGGACACAGCAAATGTTATAACAGTGTACAAACCGCACAAACCCATGGATGACAACACTTTGTAGATATTAAGAATTGATTTAGTTACAGACAGAAAAATACATGTACGGAGAAAATTAGCTCTACTTGAGACACAGCACATAGAATATGGAGGATTCACTAACATCTTGTGAAACGGAGTCAATTGGATATTTTAGTTTGAGGTGATGTTATGTTAATACCGCCAGGACGTAATTAAAAGAAGAACACCGCTTTTATCAGTACCATTTACATAGTAATGTATCATCCCCTAAATACATTTACTGAGACTGGCCTACTCCTTACAATCTTGGGAATTTATAGTGGGACTGGATGTGGTAGAATCAAAGCAAATCTAAGTAAGTGAAAGACTTTGTCGGCATTAATGCCCATGATGTCTGAATCTGTGTAAATATAATGAATAATGTACGGCAGAGAAATAAGCCCTTCTGTAGTCTTCTGATATACCAACGTATAAGGGTAACATGTATTATTGATATCGTAGCTGTAGGCCTCGCCTACATATGGGATAATGAGAAAAAGGGCTTATTATGGGTCCTCGATTTCGTATAGACAATCTCTTGTGTCACCCCCCTCTACCTCTAGATTGTAAGCGGGACCCTCAATCACATTGTGTGAATTGACTACTACTCTGTAATGTCTCTTTGTCTGTACTTGAACCCTACAAATTGTGAAGTGTTGCGGAATATGGTGGGGCTATATAAATAAAATCCCTTATTATTATGAGAACCAATAAGAAGTGCCAAGGGGCAATATAACAAGTCGATGGGTGCTCAGTTAAAGGAGCCTTTACATCACCTGAAGCAGACAGTATATAGGATGATCACTCACCCCTATACAGTTTGCATATAGTCAGCAGTACATCCCCTGTGAATATGGGAAGATGCACTGCTAAGAATAGCTATTTCCAGACCTGGTATAACAAATGCTCTGTTTCCACTGAGCGATGATCAGGAACGAGCAATCTTATGGATGCTTTTTTTGCCCTATCATCAGACTGTGTAAAGGGCACCAAGAGTAAACCAGTTCCTTCATATATCTTATTTATCATCTTGGAGCTGCATATGTCTCAGCGGTAATTTCCTCGCATTAGGAAAAGGATCAGAAGCAATATGTTTTTATATTTTGTGTCTAGTTTCAACTCTCTATGAGGTTCTATGTTCGGTGAATGTGTCCATTCACATCTATGGTTCCAATGAATACCAAAAGAATATCCTTTAGTCATTTGCCCGGTTTGTATACCATTTCTTGTATCGTATACAGTTTTTGGCCAATGGGCAACATGTGGCGTTTTATAGTACAAATCTAGAGACATGTGTCGGAGATATACAATAGGAATACTTCCCAATATATACATCAAAACATGCTGTAAATGTCATGTGAACAGAGAATTTTTAGTGCTTCACTTTCAATTACAATAGTGACACAATATTCAACTACTACATTACATTGTCTAGATGTTTTTGCCTAGAAAAGCGGCCATTTTGAATGCGAGGCAAATATACTATAATATCTATCCCTTCACCAGGGTTCATATAGGTTCATCAAGCCTTCAAAGTGGCTTCTTGCTCTGTATATATATATATATATATATATATATATATATATATATATTCACGAGTTGGTTAAAATGTCACAAAGTGTCACACAAAATATTAAAACATATTGCAATGAGTAACCAATTACTATTAATTATATAACACATATATTAGAATCAGGTTTTAACATGAGACATGTTAGTTTGTTAGTTTGTTACATTCTATTAAAAAATTTGAATTAAAGTAAAAAATGAAAAAGATGATGTGCTCTAAGAAATAAGACACAATGATACAGAGTGAATTATCTAATGAATTCATGCAGGGGACACCATCTCCCAAGCCAACATGCTGCTAAGTATGAGTTGTCATTGCGTTTTCTCTACCACCCGAAGCTGGTGCAAAGCAAATAAAAGAAAGCTGATGGATGGCAATTGCTCGGCTACTAATGATTGGTGCTATTGAATGAAAGTGAATGGAAGATATTGCTATGGGCCAAGCAGCGGTTTAAGGTTATCAAGAACAGACCTCAGACCGAGATCTCCTCTTTGCTGAATCGTCTACATTAAGGAGGTCTCCAAATCGTTCATTAGTGATAAATTGGTGATGAGAAGGGACAATCCCAGTGTGCCTCCTAGCAGCAATATCAGCTTCTTCTTGCTCACGCTTAAGTCTTCGCTGATCCTCTAAAAGTTTCTAAGATAAAAATGCCATTATTGGGCTTGTGAATAACCTGGCTGTCAGCGCAGGTCTGGGCATCAGAGCAAGCAGTAAGGGTTCAAACAATGAAGACAATAATAATAAAGCCTGTGACACTGCCACTAACTCATAGCTGCACCACCGGGCACAATATACACATGGCACTGGGAGAAGAAGCATCAGACAAGGTGGTCCGATTTCACTGAACGCCCAAAAGTTTCACCTTCAAAGTTCCAATTGCTTCGGCAATCACACTTTATTCAAAACATAGAGTTCTTAAGTATGTACCCCAGCCACTGGACCACCTTGTTTACTGCCAAATCCCCTACTCCCAGAAGAAGAGCAGAAATACTTAGTGTCAGTGTCACTTTAATAAATAAAAAATAGCTGTTGCATAATGGCTCCCTTCTACCAACTATAGTAGTATAGTAATAACTATAGACCTAACCCTTGTATACTGTAGTGTACAATCTATCATATTTTGGACTATAAAATGCACTGGATGATATAGGAACAATATAACCAAGTTACAAACAAGAAACACAATTTGGATTAATAGACGGTTTTTTCCAAATTCAAAGACAGAAAAATACTATGTCTTACTAAGACACCTAGCTGTGGTAAGATATTCTGTGCCATCAATATATTATGGCATTACTTTTGAGGTCACCTTAAGGCTGCATTCACACGGAGTAAACGCTGGCGTTTTTTGTGTGTTTTTTGCACATAGCGCCGCGTTTACGCCGCGTAGCGCCGCGTTAACGCCGCGTATACGCCGCGTTAACGCCGGGCAACGCCACCGCTAAATAGCGCGGCGTTAACGCGGCGTATACGCGGCGTTAACGCGACGCTACGTGGCGTAAACGCGGCGCTATGTGCAAAAAACACACAAAAAACGCCAGCGTTTACTCCGTGTGAATGCAGCCTAAGGGTTTTCTTGTCTGATTACCGGCCTATGGTTGGCTTTAAAACTTCAATACTCGGAATCTGCCCTACGTCAGATCAGACTATCCAAAAAGTTGCACATTTATTGTCAATCTCTTAAAGAGATTCTCTTCCGAAATATATTTTCTGAAAAATCTGAATAGGTAGCAAAGCTATATTGTTCAGATTTTACAAATAGCATCTACGGGCTGTGGACAATTTCTGCATGCCGTAGATTTCCAAATCTGCAGAAATTTGTTAAGTTCTCAAAGATTTTCCTTACAGATTTTATCACTCTCGGTGTAGTAGGGTGAAAAAATCTGCAAGTATCCCGGAAATCACCATTGTGTCAAAAATGCTGAGTAGGTTTTATATCAATAGTGCTGACCTGTAACACTACACGGACATTCCAGGAGACATATGAAGAACCACTTGGTTCAGGTTAATCATTAAATCTGCAGTAAGACATTCGATTATATGACAGGGCAAGATGAGATACAAAGATTTTCTGTTCCCCTGGAGAAAGTTTTAACAGGTTTACGAATAACCCAGTACTATAAATGCATTATATCATCTCAGTTTGAGACCAGATCTAAAAACATAAAGGTAACGTCATGCTATAAAAATATCATGTCATCCCCATGCATTTGATGTAGCAAAAATTCGTAATGGGAAGAATACCTCTTTGCTGTCATAACGGCGGCGGACGTATTCTTCAGGGTGATCCATGTATTCGAGTGGTGTAAAATGTCTTGGAGATTCAGAATCTACTTAAAAAAACAATAAATGTTTAATTAGTGCAATAAAATGTTAACTCTGGTGGCACACAGAGGCCGAGACAGCAGACAGGACAGTCTAAAACCAGTTCTAAAATACTATGTCACTGCAACCAAACTCTTCAGAAAAGCTTGTTTGTGATCCCGCTGACATTGAGTCAAACGGCATGAGAAGGGATAAGAGCTGATGGACAGAAATTTGACAAAACAATTATGATGCAGTCTCAAACAGGACAAAACTGAATCGAGCAACGAGATGTCTAATGGACAAAACTTGGTTCAGCAAATATTGCCCCAATTCAAGATCTTAACACCAGCACTGGTCTAAGCCAAAAATATAAATTTCATATTAACTATATAAAGCCTTTATAATTATAATATCTAAATTAAATGGGGAGATCACCTATCTATTGGATAAGTGACAAGCGTCTGCAGGGAAATCTAGTCCTGGGCCTCCTACTGGTCATGAGAACTTGAGCCATTATTTCCCTTTATAATGGATTGGCAGTCATACTGGTTCTGCACTCAAAATCTATTAGAATAAAGAAGATGGCCAAGGTTTGCACTGGGATCTCCAAAATGGAATACACCGGGATCTCCCGAATTCAGACACGTATCATTTATCCTTGGATGGGTAATAAAAGTGGCGATCTTAGGACTACTCCTTTAAAGATTAATTTTGGGCAGGACCTGAGAACGGAATTTGCATACAGCTACTTGTTAGTCAAAGGCTACTAGAATATTGGAAATTTTGTAACAAGAGTGAAATCTAAAATTTGACCTAGTGCCCCTTCACAACCTTTGGGATACTGGAAATTATGTAACACATGCAAAATCTAAATTTGACCAAGTGCCCCGTCACAACCTTTAAGATACTGGAAATTATGTATATAAATTTGACCTCGGGCCCCTTCAAAACCTTTGGGATACTGGAAATTATGTAACACATGCAAAATCTAAATTTGACCAAGTGCCCCGTCACAACCTTTGAGATAGTGGAAATTATGTAGCACGTGCAAAATATAAATTTGATCAAAGGCCCCATTCATAAGAATTGGAAACGGCCAAGAAGATTGCTGTACGTATACTTCAGTGCAGTCCTAAGTGAGACAGCATTAAAACCATTGCCTAAATGAGATCTCTACTCCGATCTACAGGTCACTGGATTAATAGCCAAATAAGAAATATAGCTTTGTGTTCAACTAAAATACATCCAAGGCTGAATATATAAAAGTGGCTACGTTTCTTTATGCATTGCACTTAGGAACAAATCCATGTACATGTCAGCTCAGAAGGAACACAGACGGGAAGCACAAATGTGGATTCAAGAGGAAATGAAGGTGGATGACAGGTAGAGATGGTCGGTCACACAGATGAAGTGTCACATATTGGCAAGATGCAGAAAAACTCCACCTCCAGTGACTGCTCCACCATCACTCGGCTGATTGTTGTTTGTATCCAAATCGTAACATAAAGGAAACGAGACAATATCTCCATTATTTAGAGAGTCAAGACAATCATGTTCTAGATTAGCATTATCATGATCTAAATTGTTAACGTTTAGGCAGCTCAGTCTCTCCACAATGTCAAATGAAGACTGCCGCGTAGGAAGACAAGGCTTCTCTTCCACACCTTCTGAAGGCTTAAGTAGGTGATCTACATGGCTTTCCTTGGATGGCTCAATAAGGTCACAGTTTTTTTCTGAGGTATCTGAAGACTTTTTTGGACTGTCCTGTAATGGCTTCTTTAATTTGAAAGGCAGGGGACTTATTAGATATATATTCCTCTGAATAACCTGCCGCTCAGAGTTTGCAGAGGACTTTGAGTTCTTGGCCATTTTCTGTTCATGCCTCCGTATAGTGGTAAATCTTGTGTAGGAAGCCGGACAGGAACTCTTGCAGGTGTTCATTTTGTATTTTTGGGATGGTTTAAGGGTACTGGTGCCACTGTCATTGGAAGTGTTAGAAAGTTGGTCAGTCTCATCTGTGCACACAGAAAGAGTATCAACTAAAGCAATGTCACTGAGGTCAGAACTCATCTCTTCTACATTACTACTAGGGGTGGAGGTCTTGTGTATCGGCAACTGCATATTTGTATCCTCATTTTTCTTCAATGGACTCTCCACAAGAGACTCGGCAGAGCCAGTAGTCACCATTCCTGTTCTTGGCTGTGAAGGAGTAGGGGAAACACTTTGTCCATTGGATAAATCTAAGGACGGCATCGACCGGGACCTTTGTATGAGTTGCTCAAATGCTGTTACGCGTGAAGATACTGTGTGTTTGGGAACATGCTCAGATCCTTCAATTCCAAATTTAAGAAAGGCCCCATGCTTTCCTTCCTTCTCAAAGTGGTTAGCGATATCTCTGACGTTGGAGCAAGACAATGCACTCTGTAACGAAGATCGGTTAATGTGGTGCATATCTCTGTACATCATGTTGAACTCTTTGCCACCTGACCTGAGATTGGATGTGAATGAACATTTTGCGGAGTTCATGGTGTACTCTTGCAGGCTCATGGCGCTACCAGATTTTACCTTATAATCCTTGTAGGATTTTCCCAGCATATTATCTACACATCCATCGGCTTGCATTCTACACGATTGTTTGCTTTCAAATGATGTCAAAGGTTCAAGCAAGTTCTCGCAGCTCTGTGCTTTCTGCTGGGACAGAGACGCACTCTGCTTGTGCCGGTCCTGGGCAGCAGCTATGGGTTTGAATCTGGATGGTAGAATTTCACCTATGCAAGCTTTTGCAGCTGACAAAGATGACTTCTGCTTATACAAGCTGCCTAATGAATTACTACCACTATATGATCGCTTGTTTAATGTGGAATGAGAAAATACATGAGCATTCCCACCTGTGGGGTCCATATGCAAGCATGAAGAATAGAATAAAGGCACTACGTTAAGATTATAATAATTATAGTAAATGTAAGCACGGATATGTATCACTAACATAGACTCTATAAAACTAAAGGCAAGATTCCTGCTGTCACTTTCCCTCTGTGACTTCATGAAATCACTTTGCATGGAAATAATACATTTTGGAAAATTTTTGAAAACACATGGATATCATGAACGCAAGAGTTGTTGTAAAGTACACCAAATTTATTTAAAGGGGCTATCCACTTTCTACAATTCTTGTAGAAATACAAATGTCTTTCCTTGGGATAGGCCATCAATATTAGATCTGCGAGGCTCTGCCACCTGGGACGCCCTGCAGATCACCGATACTGCGCAGATCTATTATTGATGGCCTATCCTAAGGAGAGGTGTCTAATATGTTAAGAGGTGCATCCTCTGACCTCCACGTACCAGAATCTCCAGTCTAGGAGCTGGTATGGATCCACGCTATAATTTAGGCCAATTTCTGGTGTAAATTATAGTAAATCTGTTAGGCTGCAGAGGTAACACCCTCTTCCATCAAGCTCCCCACCAGATGCGACCAGAAAAGTGGCACTTGAATTGCAAATTGGCAGAAAGTCGCAATTTTTGAATGATTTTAAATGACAGACTTTTAGCCAATTTTTTACACCATTTTCTGGAGTCCAAACAATGATACGTATCCCAGTATACTTTCTATGAGCCTATACATGCTCTACTTGCCTCTCCAAAGAGTGCAAAGCAGAACAAAAAGGGTTTCAGTACTTCTGCCACTTTGTTTTGGGCAATGGTCGGGTCTCAACAACTGGACCACCACCATTAAAAACTTCTGATGTGTCACTATGACGTTTCAGAAAATGGTTAATGTTTTACCCTATATGAAAAGCACGCCTTAGACAAATTTGCTACAGTTTGCACAATTTTTGCTGACCATGCGTCTTATGTCATTATTGACATGTGACTGCTAATGACTCCTAAGACATCTTCAAATTTCACTTTTTAAGATGGGTGTGGATTAGCAGTCACAGATATTTGACATATACATCACCAGAGATATTATTAGTCCATTGCACTTGTTTTTGTAGGTGAGGTATCACCATGTGAGCTTGCCTTCTAAAGTAAACCTAGTCATACTGACCTATGAGATCATCTCCTATTATAATCCAAATTCATATGTAAGAACTGCACTCAGCTACACCCAAAAGTAAACCTGATAGGGTCACAAAGATCTTTATGGTTCACGCACCTTTATTGGAGGCAGAGCTGGAGGGGCGTCTGTTCAGGCCGCTCAGTCCCTGGAACGGAATATCTCCTCCTTCTAAAACATTTTTGTAGATCTGTCTTTCATTCTCAGAAAGTGGAGGCTCCGGGGAAGTCTCTTTGGCGCGGTTGAAGTTGTAGCTAGGTGTGTATGAGCTATATAGAGACACAAAACATGAACACACAGTAAGACAGACTTGTTTCCCAGCTATTTCAACAGTGAAGAGTCTTTTGGCAAATCCTATTTTCCAGTCCATTAGTGTTTGTTTAATCGCTTTCATAATCTTGAAAGAATGCAAATGTTTGCAGGCAGTGAAAATCGTGGAGCAGTCCCCCTGCAGGCCAGGAGAATCAACAGCAATATTCACTTAAATGGGTCACTTCCTGCTAAATTAGGAAGTTTAACCCATTTTTAACACAATGTAAGAAATTTATTGAAATTTTAGGAAATGTAAAGTATTGCTCATATATTGAGATAGTGTACATACAGCATTCCCAACATTTATTATTGAAACTGTTAACCTCTTTATCAGGTACAATCCAATCAGGTGTGGACATACGCTATAGGAAGCTGCATAGGGGCCCTTCAGACCAGGGGGGCCAAGTAGATAATACTATATGAGGGGCTATGTTTATTCCTATAATATCTCACAATTACTGGTGGATTAGTAGAATGTTGGTGATTTTCTGGTGAGTCTTAAATGAGGTGGTCTATAGCTGGCCATAGAGTAAGCTGCTGTGACATCATATGTGGGTTTCATGTAGGTAAGCTGCAGTGACATCACAACTATGTTTTAGATAAGATGCTGTAACACTACAATCCTGAGTGGTTCAGACATCTCAATTGTGCTGTTATCAGTTTAAGGCAATGTGTCACCAGAAAATTACCTATTTTTTTAAACCATATTTTCATATCAACTCAGGAAAGCTGATGTGACATCAAATGAAACACCAGCCATGCAAGCTTAGGAATGAACATTGCATATGTACCATCAAATTAGGAGTTTAAAATCCATGGGTCTATACACTGCTCTTGGATGGTGGTATCTACCCCTCAATCCAATAATATTGTAAGAAGGAAAATTCTGTAAATAATGTCTAACAGCAGACTACAGGCAGATGCTTGCAGTAGCCTGTACTCTCTCTCTCAAGCCCCATGCACACAACTGAGTGTGCAGTACAAGGCGGTTTCCAATGACCGAGCAACAAATTCAATGTAGGACGGAAGGCACTCCAATGTCATCCAAGTGTCTTCTGTTAAAACAATGGAGCCCCTCAACCTGTGTACAGTCATATGCATGAGGCCTAGGGTGCAGCATATACGAGCAGTCATAAAACAGCAGCTATCCTGCTTTATTATAAGATCACTTTCACTTGTAAATTCCTCCAAACGTCCTAAAAAAAAGAGACTTTTTGTGTCCATCATTCATTGACACATTGAATCTTACTACATTTCTCCAGATGAGTTTCACCGCAGGACAAGCAGACACATTAGAAATATCTGCGAGTGGTTTTATTTATGAAATTTTCCACCATTAGTCACCTGCAGCCTGTATGTATGTATGTATGTATGTATGTATGTATGTATGTATGTATGTATATAGGTATGTATGTATATGTACGTATGTATGTATATATACTTTTCAGAATGGTTAATGTGAAACAAGTTAGAGAGCGCTTGTCTGATTGCTCGATTTATAGCCCCTCTCTCTGCTGTCCTAAATACTCATGAAGTTGACATTTATTCTGATTCCAGTTTATTTCATTTGTTCCCACAGTTGTCAGCTTCAGGTTAAGGCCATATTTGGTGGAGAAATTGCTTTTTTTGTTTCAGATTTTTTTGAGCCAAAGCAAGGAGTGAACGGAGCAGAAGGGAGAAGTAGAAGTCCTTTCTTTATATTTTCAATTCTATTGGTAGCCACTCCTGGATTAGGCTCAAAAAACAGCAACAAAATCTGCCAAGTTGTCAGTCAGCTCATCTCACAGATTTCACAGTAAAGGGAACTTATCAGCCTGCCATGTATCAGAATACATATCGGCTGCAAATCCAGCCAAGGACAACATCTGCAAGGAGTTTGCGTGGGTTTCCTCCAGGTACTCCACTTTCCTCCCACACACTGATAGGGAATTTAGATTGTGAGCCCTATATGGGACAGTGGCCACAATGTCTGTAAAGTGCTGCAGAATATGATGGCGCTATATATAAGCTAAATAAATAGGACAAATGTAGCAAAATTCTTAATACTACCGTGTTTCCCCGATAGTAAAACACCCCCGATAGTAAGACGTAGTGGGACTTTTTGGGGGTGGGCTAATGTAAGACATACCCCGAAAGTAAGACATAGTGGGACTTTTGGGGGTAAAAAGAATGTAGGATACTGTCTTACTTTCGGGGAAACACGGGTATATAAGGCGCACCGGACTATATGGCGCAGCGCTGTCCGGTGCGCCTTATATGTGATTTAAAGCGGCGGCACGCCGACTTTGCCGGAGGCCGCTTAACACCCCACGTGCCAGCCGCTTCTATTCATTTCAATGGCACGCTTCCATTGAAATGAATGGAAGCGTTCGGCACGCGAGGAGTTAAAGGGATTCTACCATTAAAAGAAGTTCTTTCCTCTGACCACGTCGGAATAGCCTTAAAAAAGGCTATTCATCTCCTACCTTTTGCCATAGCCAGCGCCGCCTTCTTCCTGAGCTGTGTCCGCCCCTTCTGTGTTCGTCTTCTTTGGGCCTCGTGGATGACGCATGCGCAGTCGGCTCTAAAAGGCTCTCGCAGCCAGAGCCGACTGCGCATGCGTCATCCATGATGCCCAAAGAAGACAACACAGAAGGGGCGGACGCAGCTCAGGAAGAAGGCGGCGCTGGCTATGGCAAAAGGTAGGAGACGAGTAGCCTTTTTTAAGGCTATTCCGACGTGGTCAGAGGAAAGAACTTCTTTTAATGGTAGAATCCCTTTAAGCGGCGGCCGTCGGCAAAGTCTGCCTGCCGCTTCCATACATTGCAATGGGAGCGCGCTATTCAAATAGTATTCACGCATCTCTAATTTCAATTGTAAGAAGTTACAATTGAAATTAGAGATGAACGAATACTATTTGAACAGCATGCTCCCATTGCAATGTATGGAAGCGGCCGGCGGCCACCGCTTAACTCCTTGCGTGCCGCCGCTTCAATCAACCCCTGTCATTTTTTTTCCATTTTTTTGGGGGGGTGGGCTAATGTAAGACATACCCCGAAAGTAAGACATACTGGGACTTTTGGGGGTAAAAAGAATGTAGGACACTGTCTTACTTTTGGGGAAACACGGTATCACTTGCAAATGTTTTATCCCATAATACAGCCTATACAATAAAAAATAAAAATAATAATTTTCTAGCATAGCATGGTGTCTGTCATTACTGCCTCTTGGGGTAATAATGCATTTTATTTATATAGCACCAACATATTCTGCAGCACTTTGCAAATCGAAGACAAAATGAGACTTTACTGAGTAATAAATCAATAGACACATCAGCCAGATTCAGTCAGGAGATGGGGACTCCTTGTATCATAATGATCTATGATGCTAAGAGTCCCTGCGTACCTACAACATTACTGTTCCATACTGTATACAGTCAGGACAGTGAAGCAGGGACTCCCGGACTCAGAAAGCACTATGATACAAGAAGTCTTAGGCTCTTGACTGGGCTCGGGCAGGGAAATCCAGATGAAATACAAACCAGACTGGTCCAGATTCCACCATGTGCATGGGGCCTAAGGGATTCGGAGTGGAAGCTTTATGTTAAACTTCTGACGTGGAACTAGGAGTCCCAATAGTTTGTGCATGGGGTGCACATGGAGGTAGCTGGAACTGTGCTCTACTCATAGTTTACAAGTCTTGTTCATTCTGTCTAAATGATTTAGAGCTGCCAAACCCACACACATTCCAGGGCTGGCAGATACTTTACATATCCGAACACTGTAGCATTTACAAGATGCATGCACATTACATAGAAGCATAGCAGATATTACCTGACAGCAACCCCACCCATCACCTAACAGACACTGCCCTATACACCATACACAACAGCAACACTTACATAGGTCACAGAACGCACAGACAGCTCCTTCTCTATTTATGGGCATTTTAATACATTCCTACAAAGCAGTCACCCTTGCAAGTTACCAAACCTTCTCCTTGGGGGGTAGAGATGGTGTGGCCTGAAACATTGGATGAAAGCAATGGAATGCAGTTAACTCATTGCTACCCAGTGTTTATCTGAGCGATTTCAGGATAATACCAACCACACAAGTAACACAGATTATTCTGCTGACTGTGGGGTGACACAACCAAGATGTGGTCATTCAATGCAGAACCAATGGAGATCAACATCAGTAACATGACTTTTGGATATGGGATGTCCCTCACTCCTTCCTAAAACCACCCAAACTACAGTAAGTATTGACTTTGGAATAAATGCACAAAACACTTTATTTTGGGTGTCAAAATGGCCACAGCTTTATTAAACTCACAGAAGTAAAATAATGACAGAAGGAGTCAGGTGAAGTGCTAGACCATTGGGATTCACGAATACTGTGAGATCCCCAGCTGTCTGACATACAGCACCCGGCCAGACAGCAATAAATAAATAAAGGGGGCGGCACGTTCCGGCTTGCAATTCTAGCAGAGCCAGTACACTTTAAGGGCACCAACGACCCTGTGCTTAACCACTGTGCCCGCCCCTGGATGACGTTCCTATTCCGACATCCTTCAGGCTGGCCATTTCCAAAGCTCAGCCTGTTCACCACCATGAGGTTTAACCTCCTCTATTAGTTAAAATAAGTCCACAATAACTTGCCTGCAACTTCCACCTGACTCCTCAACCGCAAAAGTAAAGCTGTGACAGTTTACCAGTAGTCCATGTGACAAGTAACACTTTATCACATTCTACTTGACTATCTTTATTTCATTTTTTTTTTTTATTATTATTATTTTTTTTTTTTAATACTTATTGAATTAATTTACTTCCACACTCATTGCCAATGCCATGAACAATTAACTCCAAAACTAAACGTTCAGGCAAATGACAAAAATATGGACCAAACACGACAAACCCCCGACTCACGAAGAGTCATCCTACAGCACTCAGGAGAGGAAAAACCCCCTGTGGAGGAAACCTCTAGGGAACCATGGCTGGAGGACTGCCCTTCCCTTGGGCTTAGAAGGATAATGCCAACAACAATTTGTGAAACTCATCTCAGAATTGTATATATAGATCCAGATACACAATGACAGTAACAAAGAAATGATACAATAATACATTATACAGGAAAATGTAAAAAAAAACAAAAAACAAAAAAAAAAACAATTGTAAAATAGTGATTAATAGAGGGCGGGCGGGAGGGAAATGCTTCATCCAGGTCTTGTGATGAGAAAGAGGATGAAGGTGGATGAGACAGGAAGTGACATCTATTCCTAAACTCCTCCCTCCCTACAGTGACACACTAAGCACTACATACTCCTAAAGCTGAATATACCCAGATATACCGTTAAAGCTGAACCATTCTGTATAAATCTACACAACTACTGCACAAAGAAGAAACTGCAGGAGTTATTGGTTCCCCCATCCCAAAGTCATGTCCCCCTTTGCCGATGGCTCCGGGGGTGTCTCTACAATACTGCAATAAATACAGTACAGAATGCAGACAAAAGTGCAAAAATAGATGGTAAATCTGGCAAAATTCTGCCCCACTACAGCAAGGAAGGATGCTCAGAAAGGTGACATTTATCAGCTTGCCTTATGGACGAAGCACCGCTATATGGGCAGCATGTTGCTGCAGAAGTTACTACTATTACATTGCAGCACTGAGTGGACTTATCTGTTTATTTGCTTGTACTGCTTTCCATCAATTGTGCATCAAACACCCTATTCTTGTATAAATGTGCGTTCCTTCAGATAGTGTTATACCAGCCTGATGAAGGGACCTTATAGCAGTCCCCAAAGGTCATTTTTTGTTAGCCATTAAAAAAGGTATCAACTACTGAGGACTCTCAATCTTTACATTTCATTGCAGCACTGGGGTCATGGGTTAAGATTTAACCAAGAACAACATGTGCATTTGTATGTTCTCCCCACGCATGTTGGCATGGATATCTACCACAATGATTCCTACACTACAAAAACATACATAGAAGTCAAAGAGGTTAGTAGGGCTAGAAAACGGGGTCTGCTGGTTTTCCAAAAACATTACCACATCTGTCCATGGCTTATATCTGGATTGGCAGTTCATCTCTAGTTATTTCGTATGGGATGAACAGCAATACCAGATACAGCCTATAAACAGATGTGGTGCTGTTTCTCAAAAAGAAACCAGTTGGACCCAAATTTAACTTTGGTGGTTCATTACTCATGATTATGAACCATTATTATACTCTGCGGTCTGAAGTATAATAATTGGAGGCTGGAAGAAGACCCCAAGGGAGGGCATAATGCTTTGAGGATGCCCAGGATGCGAGTGAGAACAGAGTATAACGGTTTATCAGGTTTCCATACCTCCACGTATTATAATCTGAGGTCTGAAGAGAGACTACAGTATAATAAAAGTCATTCCACTTTGTGATGAATAAGTTCAGCCCAAAATGAATCCTTGGACCAAACCACCAGAAACAAATCGGTTTGGCCATCTCTAGTCATGGACAACCCCTTTAATTGGCTGTGTAAATAAAATTAGATCACAAGACCGGCTCATCACAAGGGCTATATACATCAGATGTAGGTCACCTGAACCTATCAAATTTATAATGTGTATGGCAATGTCATTCCCAATTATAGATAATAGGGCAAAGAAGGATCTGCCATATTGTGCCTAATACTTTATTTTCACATCCCACCAAGCCAAGCATGCATGTGTATCTGAATATCCAAAGAATAGCTATCAGAACGGTATTGTATGTGTATGGGCAGATTTAGGCATTGAACAGAAATGTGGAATATATTAGCTCAATATATGAAAGGATAAATAAATTATACCATATCAAATATAATAGAAATAAGTCATGGAACTGATGTATATGTAATACCATAATATAAATGTGTAGGTTCACCAAAGCTATATGTTCTAAATGAATCCTCCATACATCCTGCACAATATTCTCTCTAAGCTCTACAACCCTGAAAAGAACGTGTTAAAACGTTAATAAGAACAGAAATTCACCCCGAAGTGCTGTATGCAAATCCTGGAGATATTTCCTGCATAACTTATGCTTTTAACAGAATAATTTACAGATCACTCAGTACACCCCCACCCGATTATGACGACCGAAACCCCTCCAGATCTTTAAGGGATTTAATATTAGGTCAAAACATAGTGAGATCATCTAAGCTGCTCCACATCAGCGACTCAACATTTCCTTGGCCCTGTCAATCACAGAAACACCTCCTCCCTCGGTACACAGACATAGCAGAGCTGAGGTTGTCACTTCGCTCGGTGGCTCCGTCACTTATTTGTGATATTATAATCATGAGTTTATTTAGTAATTTCACCTGTTACGCTGATATAGCACCTAACCTTACACCTAACTATGTGATCCCTTAACATGCTGTAGGTACAACCTATAATGTAGACATAAGACATGAACAGAAAGAAATGATGAGCTGCTATATCTATATGTAAAACCACAGGCATCAAGAATTGTGGTCCGCCTGTTCTTACCCTGTTAGTACCAGTTGATATGAAGACAGTCTTTGATGGGTTTTGGTGGTGGATAGGTGATAACATGTTTATGTAGTGTATTTAATATCAAATTCTATTATATAAACCCATTGCAAACGACAGAAATTGTAACCAAAGTAGGACGGATGGGATGTTATTAATACCAATGTACACAAGGTGGTAAACACACATGACCTATTTAGGGGATAACTGAGGCGCATTAACGTAGGGTATAATTGTACATAATAAGGATAGCAAGCACGGGAAACATATATTGTAACATTGTAACTTACTAGGATGGAAGGTCGTCTGGGCGGCTCACAGCAGCATTCTGTAAAAATCCAAGAAAAGTAGTCATTGAGATGGAGAAAACGCAGACAATATCCTTTGGTATGCTGTGCAGTTTGCCATTGTACCTCCATGAATGTATGAAAACTTTAGCTGCTACCGCGGTGTGCGCTCATGTCTAGAGACAGCCAGCATTCAGGGCAGTCCGTTTTCTTTACAATGACTAGTCGCTTTTTATGTCTGTAAATGAGTCACTGCCTACAAAGCCAGCACAGGCAGATAAGCAGCTGCTAGAAGAATAGCAAGCCTGGAATTGTTTTCACACAGTTTTTCCTTGAGAGGTGCAATCCCACATCTGAGTACAACTCATCCACAGAGACTGCAAGTGTAGAAGAAAATCTCTGGAGGGAGGGCGCTATCTGAGGCGTCTCCAAGACTTTGCATGTAAGAAAGGGATTAATAAAACCGCGTAATAAACGATGATAACAGGAAGCCATTGCTATATTTTGTAGGTTTATGTAAGTAAAGCAACAATGGAGAGGCCTTACCAATGATTCTCTAATTCGATTTGCTCATTAGAATTATTTTTACTGGCCACAACATTAAATCTACATGCTTTATATTCTGCACTATGAGGCTAAGCAGTCTCATAGGCAGCACGTTGCAATGCATGATTTGCCCGGAAACCTCCCTAAGCATCAACTTTTTCATTAACCTGTACTACAGTAGAATTGGACCACACGGCTTAGCCTTCAAGTCTAGTGCTTTCACTACTCATCCTTGGACCACTTTTTGTAGGTACAAACCACTGTATGAGAAAGTTCCACAGATCCTTATGCTTATTTGACCACCTTTCACCACCTTGACAGGTACCATTGAAGTAAGATAAATCAATGTTTTTCTCTCCATCTGTTTTATGGCGGTTTGTGCAGAAAGATGTCCCTGAACAAGTACCAAGGAACTCTAAACTTAGATAGGAAAATGCAGTAAACTGTAGTAAACCGCAGCTATAAAATATTTTTCTCTGTGGTTTTATTAAATATATAAAATATAAGAAAATGCTTGTGTTTCCGCAGGTAACATTGACCAGCAGCTTTTCTGCACTGTTATTCTTACTATATGTGGATTAGCATTTTACCGTATCAATAAAGTAAATGACGTCCCTACTTAGTCTAACCCCTTTTTCCTATAAAAGTGCTGCATTTCCCCCATACACTCAGATTGGAGAAGGCAAAAATGCAAAGCAGTGAAAATGCTTTTTCTGCAGCATTTTTTAGCTGCAATTCGATACATGTGTCCTTAAGCTAAAGGATCCCCCCCTTTTAATGGTCGGCAGGATGCCCTCTGTTTCTGTATATACTGCCTTATATTATAGGTTGGATTGATCCCTGATGTTGTTCTTCTTCGATCCTGCCGACTATGAATTACACTATGTCAACTTGCTTGACTGTTTTTTCCCAAATACTTCCAAATTCTCCATGTGCTAATATAGCATTTGTGTTTTAGGTATTATTTGGCCATATCTATTTTCACTTCCTAATATTTCCAAAACTTAGGGTCCATTCACAGGGAGTAACATGCCACGTCACCTGGCATGTATACGGCGTGTGAGATTTTGAGCGCCGTAAAAGCTTCCATTGATTTCAATGGGAGCCTGGATCGTATACACCGCGTTATTTTGCGGCCGCAAATTCACGGCCGCAAAATAACGCGGCGTATACGATCCAGGCTCCCATTGAAATCAATGGGAGCTTTTACAGCGCTCAAAATCTCACACGCCATATACGTGCCAGGTCACGCGGCACGTTACTCCATGTGAATGGACCCTTAATGATGAATTTCCCTGAAAACAAGTAAATCATTCCATAGAAAATATTCTTATTGGAGATATTAAAGTATCTAGAGATCGGTAACTAAAATCCCTACAAAATACTTAATAGAGTATCAAGCAAAGTCTATAGGATGAGGCTCTTGGAATTCATTAGAGGCTCAAGTCTTACGCCGGGAATTAAAGCGCTTTGCTTGTTAACCCGGTAACTAAACATCAAAGTAGATACCTTACCTTACCAATGGTAGGATTAAAGTCCTAATTTTAGTCCTGTCTAGTCTATGCTGCCTGGTAATGCTAAATTTAGCTAGGTAAAACCAGGGCGGATTTGGCACTTCTGGGGCCCCAAGCAAAGATGTAACTAGGGGGCATCCTAAAACCGCTCCTTTTACTGTCTCCACACACAGTATACAACTCCCTTAGGGTGACTGCCTGTCTGTATGTGATCTGGGGGGGTCCCATGCACTTGCTTGGGTAGCTCTGATCCTGGGTAAAACATAGGAATACCTGCAAAGGTTGACTTGAGGTACCAAGGTGGGAAGAACCCAAATTGTTAATATAAACTTAACCTTTATGTAAGTGCTAGCTCTTAGTGGTGTACCCAAAATTAATATAGGGGGCACCAGTTCAGTGGGATATGGTGCTCTATTATGCCTCTCCCAAGCACCAGGTATGTGTTTTGGAAGTATTGCTTAGATAATCTGAACTCCAGCCTATACCAGGATATATCGTTCCAGAATTTTAAGTCTATGGAGATACTGTATGTATAGGTGACTTTACACATGAGCTAGGACCTCTTTTGGGTACACAACTTGTCTACAGATCAGATGTAAAGTCGTAAGGAAAAAACATCAGATTGCAACGTTCCAGGTAGTGTCCAATTACACAAATTGAATGGGACATTTTCATTTTGGTATGTATACCTACAGTACATTCAACATGAGCACCAACTGGCAATGTGCATATTGGAAGTACGTATCAATATCATCATCAATATCATGTATTGCTTAGTACATACAGCAGGTCTGGAAGCGGATTATGAAAGCGATTGTACCGATCAGCCAAAGCTTTGCAAGCACAAACAAGCAAAGAGCGAGATGGCTAGACGACATAACATATATGTACAGATTTACAATATACATCAGAGGTGCCTCTTGTAGAACCAACAACATGGTGCACCAACAAGACAGGGTGAGCGCCCAGGTGGGTTACATTTTGGCAGATCTATAGTTCTGTGGGAAGGAGGGAGGTAAGAAGACTTTCAGTAAAAGACTAATAGTACCCTGACCAACACCTTCTCATATTCATCAGTGCAAGGCCCAGGCGATGCTGCTCCAGTACACAGGCTTGATGGGAAGAGAATTAATTATTCTTCTAAACTGAGATTTAACATTGTGAAATGAAAGCGAGCGGTGGGAAATCATTTCCAGGGTGTTAATTGATTCCAGAGAATCTGAAGATTAGCTTTTAATAAGATTCTGTTACGAGGCCCTGCTGATACAGGAAAATATCTGCCTCTTCGGGACACTGTAAAGAACATTTTAGTGAATTCTCATTCACCAATTTCATTTTTTTTTTTTAAAGCAGAAATGCAATAACGTAGTGTTGGCAGAGATTTCAGGCTGAAGGACTGGGGTGAACTTTATATTCCTTCAGATCTAAAGGTCTATAAATGCAATGGCACACTTGTTTAGGTTTCATTCATTAAAGGAGTTTGTCAGGTCTACGACTTCTCATAGATGATCTCAAGAACAGGGATCCCTTGTAATTGCCAGACATTGCCAAGTGCTATACTCTGCTTCTCTTCAGCAATCCCAAATAGCTGAATACAGAAACTACACGCGCGGGCTAGTATTCAGTTCAGATGGGGGTACCCATTTTTACGATCAGTATGCATCCCAGTGAATGGACCCCCACTGATCAGACACTTAATACCATTCACAGGATAGGGGGGATGTGCCAAGATTAGAAATTCAATTTTAACACATGTAATTACTTAAAATTAAGAATTAGGAATAGGATAATCCAGATAGAAATTAGGGTTTTTGCATGGTCTCCCAGATGCAGGCACAGTGTAGTATAAGTAGCTATCACCATGTTAGATGTGGTCTAACAGATAGTGATTTAAAGGGGTTTTTTTTCTTAGTAATGTCTGATCTAGTTAGGACTAGGAGATGGTGACTCTTCATATACTATAAATATATATTTATTACAAGCCTAAAAATTATGTACATGTCCGCAATACCAGTATTGTGAATGGTGCTGAGCTGCAATTCCATGTAAGAAATATCTAAAGCAGGGGCATAGCCATAAGGGTTGCAGGAGTAGCATTCACTACCAAACCCTGGAGCCTGAAGGGGACAAAACTCTCTACAATATAAGATCACACTAGAATTATAGTTTGCACCACTAAGTAAGTGGGGGCTAAAACCTCTCTACAATAGGAAATGACACCAGAATTGTAGATTTTGCACTGGGACCTAAGAGCTTCAAGTTACATCTTTAGTCTAAAGTGATTGTCCATGACTAGAAAACCGGGGCTGTCCATTAGTTCTTACATTTCTCCTTCTCATTTCATTAGAGCTGCAATACCAGATACAACCCATAGATAAGTAGGGCGCTGTTTCTAAAAGAAGACAGCCATGGTTTGCTAATCTTGTGCAATCTCTTCAAGAACTGTCAATTCAAATTTTCTATGTAACATTGTATAATGGATAGAAAGCTGCACTAGCAAGATGGTGAAAAAAAAATCTGGGTTGGGGTTGTCTGGTTCTACATGAGAATGCACCGTCGCAGATTCACAAGTACATGCCAGCCAGATGTTACTGTTCTCCAGGTCGACACATGCACAGACATATTATTGTGGAATTGTATGATGACAGTATGTATAGGAGAATATTGTATATAGTAAGATGAAGCAATGTCACATTGTCTGTACTCATTCCACAGGCCAGCTTGCAGATGGGATTAGTGTTGTTATGACACAAGCCTTTCTTCATTCCATATCTTGCAGACACAGTTTGCTCTATATGCGAATTGACAGTAGAAAGAACTTTCATACCATTTTATCGGAAGCTTTATAACACTTGTCCATTCTCTCTAAATCTGCATCTAACTCAGACTCGTACTGATAGAGGTCTTTCTCTAGCTCAGTCTAGTTGAAGAAGAACAAGACAATAACAGAACAGACATTACACATTGCAATAGGTCTCCAGAGGTCATTGTAGGACACACATTCAAGCTATAGGACGTGTAGATTTGCTCATCTGTTTGGTAGATGAACTATAACAAATAGAAAAGCATTAACGGAAATTACGTTTTACATTACAGACTTTTTAAATCTTTCAAGAACACTTTGAAAACTTCATTATCTTCCTTAAGTACGTAAAACAGATGTCAAAAACTTGTTTGATTCCTTTATTACTCTCTATTACCTTGACAACACACTGCTAAAAGCTTTAAATGCATCCATTTAGCAGAAACCGTGCTCAAAATTTAAAGGGGTATTCCAGGATTTTTTTTTTGTTAGGATAGTACACCTCAACATAGGGTGCAACACCCAACATGTCGCACCAGTCAGCGGACTGGGGAGATTGTTGCACATAGGCAAAAGCTTTGGTCTCTAGTGCATATATCAAGGCGCAACAATACACCTAGCATAGTGGCTGTGTCGATATAGCAGTTCAGTCCCATTTACTTGGATGGGACTGAGCTGCAGGAGAAAGTGACTGACAGCTGAGAGCTGTAGCCCCTTCAATCAGCGGATGATAAGCGTGATGGACCCCACTGACCTTATATTGATGACCTATGCTAATCCCGCAATACCCCTTTTAGTCCCAGACCCCATGTTGTGAAAAAGCGCTGTGTTTTGCAATACCTGCAAACTGGTTGGAATTCTGGCTAATCCCATGTACACAAGTGCACCATGGATGCAAACCATCCCTTTGTTACAGACATTTTGTATCATGGTCATCTGAATACAGCTTTATAGGATACCTGTCATCTAAACAGATTTCCTATAGAGTAGGATATTTTATTCATGTCTAATCATAGGTTATAACTGGTTTCAGTAAGTGCCCCTGCCAAAAAACAATCAGGGCACCTTCACAAATAAATGGCACCATTTGAGTTAGGGCTGCAAGGAAAGGAAATGTAAACTTTCTTGCGTCAGAGAGCGCACAGAGGACTTAGAGAGGAGGGGGATGTATAGCAAGATATTTTCTGATGTCCCCAAAAATCCATAGGATCCTACATACACATCATGTGCAAAATGATCATAATTTATATTTTTAGAGAAAAAATATCTTCATGGCCAGAAATGGCTGAAATAACATTGAAAGAAATGTAACCATGAATGTGACACTTAAGCTCTATTCACATGAACAAGGTTACCTGACATTTTTTACATTTCCGTCACGTGACTGCATTTCTCGCCAGTTTCATAGATCCCTCAATAGACTCTATGCAATCTGGAGCTCCTTGGATGCAAAATAGTCATGAAGAATGTCCATATTTTATGGCCATATTTCTAAGTGAGCCATGTTTATAATGGCTCACTTAAAGGGATGTTTCAACAATATATTTTTTATATTCTATGTTTAACACATTATTATGGAGACTGCCATCTTGCCTAAGATTCTCCTCTTCTTATGTTAGCAGGATTTAGTGATATGCTTTAGAGCAGTCTCATGGCCACAGGCAACAAACCAGAGAGATGTCTATGCAAGAGTTTTCAAGACATGCTATTTACATGGGGTGGGGGTAGATAAACTGTGACATCATCTATTGTCATTTGTGAATGCAATGATGGGTCAGTATTGACATCTAGAGAGGTGTATCTTCTATTCTAATCCTGTCTATGGCTCTGTTCCCACGGAGTAACACGCCGCTCATTCTGACGCGTAAACACGTGTCAGAGTGAGCGCTGTAAAACAGAATCCCATTGATTTCAATAGGCTCTTTATTACGCGTGCTACACATTGAAATTAATGGGTTAAAAAGCCTTCCAATGTGTAGCGCGCATAAGACGCGCATGGGATTCTGTTTTACAGCGCTCACTATGACATGCGTTTACGTGTCAGAATGAGTGGCACGTTACTCCATGGGAACGGAGCCTATGATATAAATGGGTAGACTGCTGCACAAGAAATCCCTACAGAATTAGCAAAAGTCAGTTTATTATTATTAGGCTTAGTGGCCAAGGTGAAAATTGCAGCTTTGAGTGCTAAAACAAACAAACAAACAAAAACTTAAATAAATAAATAATTAAAATAAATCATTTTCTCTCTCTCATGGAATATTTTAAAATATATATTTAAAAAAAGTATTTTTGTTAAAGCTACAGTATCTGACAAGTAACACAGATAAGGATGGCTACCTGCTATACATACAAACGTACACATATGGTATTAGCTAAATATTAGGGTCACTGAATCAAATGGAGCTAACTGGTAGCTGCAGGCATTTGCTGCACTTTGTTTTTTTTAGCTTATTAGCTTTCCTTAGTCTTTTAATAATTTGCAATATACTGCTTTGTTTTTCCATATAATTCTACTCTACTCATATTTTACCATCTGGAGCTGTGTGTGTGACAGAAGGAGTAGATGGAGGGATGGTTGGGTGTAGTGCAGAGCTGTGTGTGTGACAGGAGGAGTAGATGGAGGGATGGTTGGGTGTAGTGCAGAGCTGTGTGTGTGACAGGAGGAGTAGATGGAGGGATGGTTGGGTGTAGTGCAGAGCTGTGTGTGACAGGAGGAGTAGATGGAGGGATGGTTGGGTGTATTGCAGAGCTGTGTGTGACAGTAGGAGTAGCTGGAGGGATGGTTGGCAGTAGTGCAGAGCTGTGTGTGACAGGAGGAGTAGATGGAGGGATGGTTGGGTGTAGTGCAGAGCTGTGTGTGACAGGAGGAGTAGATGGAGGGATTGTTGGGTGTAGCAGAGCTCAGCTACATCTGAGATTGGACCACAATGGAGACTGCTGTGGACCGATCTTAGACTCAGTCTCCTCACAGACGAGCCTCCGGCAGAACCAGCGTTGATTGGCTGAATGCTGTACTCTGTA
This sequence comes from Leptodactylus fuscus, assembly GCF_031893055.1. Classification (NCBI taxonomy): domain Eukaryota; kingdom Metazoa; phylum Chordata; class Amphibia; order Anura; family Leptodactylidae; genus Leptodactylus; species Leptodactylus fuscus. The sequence continues at coordinate 56,005,761 of NC_134274.1, read as the reverse complement.
TGGCATTCAGCCAATCAATGCTGGTCAATGCATTCCTATGGGAAAAAGTCAGTTCCTGCATATCGCAAGCTGACAGGGATCCCGACCAGATAGTGGCGTAATACAGGTACTTGGGCATGTTAAATGCCCCCGTGCATGCTTCCCCTGCTGTCCCAGTTACATTCCAGAGGTGTTGTCCTCATTTCCTGAGGTGTCACAGTGGACTTCGGGACTCTCCTGAGTCGAAGTGTGGCTTCCCCTGAAACTAAGCATTTTTCCCCATAGACTATAATGGGATTCGATATTCGTTCGAATAGTCGAATATTGAGGGGCTATTCAAAACGAATATCGAATCTTGCATATTTCACTGTTCGCTCATCTCTATTTTCACTCAACAAGTTCTGGGAATGTTCAATGTTCTTCACACTTTGTCATCTTCCCGCGAATCTGTGAGTTCACTAAAAAATGGTAGATTGCCATAAGGATTCCAAATGTTGCCAGCTGATGTGACATTATGAAGAGAGAGGCCAGCTACTGACAATGATCAACACACAGCTAAAGGTGTCACTGACATGCTAGAGCTCAATTTACCATTCCCTAGGTTAGAATCTGTTCTAGGTTTTTATTAAAAAAAAAAAAAAAAAAAAAAAAAAGGACCCATATGAACACCCGAATGGGTACATCAATAAAAGAAGGCTGACGTAACTAGTGAAATAAGCCAGACAGCCAGTCCTCTGTGTGCACATCACTGGTCAGCATGTGTGCGAGTGCGGAAAGCTCTCTTCTGCGATGAAACAAATGTAGAATTGGAGGTTCTGGGTCCCAGGACTATTAATACCATCAGGACAGTCAGCATTTATACTTTGACTACAGTAGTAAGTTTTATGAAGTCACACTTCCTATCCTAGACAAACTCTTTACTCTGATCATACTCCATAGACATGAGCAATAGTTGTTTAGCCAACAATTATCTTCCTCAATCATATGTATGAGATAAATCACTGCCAACTTATTTCTGTAAGTGCTCATTCACACTACAGGATTCAACAGCCATGTGCATGCGGCACCATAGATATTAATAAATATGTTCACATGTGGTTTTAATAGTCCATGTGACTGGTCAGAGATCCGACAATTTCACAATTTAATACATTCAAGTCTATGAGGGATCCCATGAAAATGGGTTACCCTAATGTGTACACTTGGCCATGAAAAAAGGCCTTTTTCAGGACAGAGTGCGTGACACATTCATCTGAATATGCACCAAAAGAAGGATCAGATGAGTTTAAATGTAATTGATCTGATTTTGGTATCATGTCTGGTACAGTTGAAAGCAACAAAATTCAATATCTATGGCCAGCATTAGGTGAACCTATCTAAGGGTCCATTTGTGGTCCATAGTGCCTGTTTTGTCCGATTGTGACCGTATCTAAGCTCAAGATCCTGTAGTTTCACCCAATCCATTCAACCAATACATAGAAAGGAGTACAGGACAAAAACAGTTCATGTAAATGAGTTCTACTATAAATCCACAACCTGCTATTCAATTTGCTCTAACATAATATTATTCTGTAAGGGGTCTTCTGGGATGTGTTCATTAGTACCTATCCTTAGGATTGGTCATTGGTCAATTAAAGGGGTTGTGCAGGACTTCAAAAACATGGCTGCTTTCTTCTTCTCAAGAAGTGACCTCACATCTGTTGGTCACATACCATTGCCACAGCTACTTCCCATTAAAATGAATGGGACAGAGTTGCACCCTGGCCATGTCATCAATGGACATAATGAGGAGAAGAAGAAAGGAGCCATGTTTTCAAGGTCCTTCACAACCCTTTTGTAGCTTGTGGGAGTCTGACTCCTGGGCCTTAGGCCAATCAGCTATTTGAAGAAGCTGATTTGAATGGGACTGAGTCATAGTCAGGCCATGTGATCTATAAATGTGATGTCACATGGCCTGTGAAGTGGAAGTGGTGCTCAGGGATCGTGTGAACCCCTAAGGATTTAGTCGTCAATTAAAAAGTTCAAGAAAAAAAAAAACCTTAAAAAAGTTCAGACTAAGAAATGGTTGTGAAAATTTGTGCAGAAAAGCATACAGAGATATCATGCCAATACAAATAGACTAGCATAATAAAAAGTAGCTTAACAAGATGCAAAAATAAAGCTAACCACACATACAGCACACACAGACTGTCAGAAACCGCACCAGACTGTCAGACAAAATGAAGAAAGCATCTTTACCTTCCTATCCTCTACTTTAAGGATAGAGCAATCCCCCGGAGTATAATCCCAAATCTTTTTTGGAGGCTAATGGAAAGCAGAGGAGGAAATAAGGAAATGAAAAGAGAAAGAGAGACAAGATATCACAAGGAGAACGGCTTTGGAAGTAACACATAAGTTGAGGCATCTGCACGAGAAGGAAAGTATAAAGAAGGAAACAAGCAAAAGCATGTTCCATACCAAACTGGGGGGGTTAAGCAGCCATGCAGACAGTTCTAAGATCTTAGAAATTAGGTTAGTTTGGAGAGGCTGGCAGTTCATTCCTTGAGGAACATGCTAGGGCAAGAATCTGCCTGAGCACAGGTGACTTCACAGTATTTGTGGATTTTCACCTGTAGTCAAGAAGGAGAATTCTAACTATGGTGGGTCACTTGGTGACCATATAACATTCAAGTTCATTGGGTCATGAAAGGGTAGAAGCTTGCAGACTCTTGGTATCCAGAAGAAAGGGGAGAAAGTGCTCACTCAAAGGGCTTGAAGGCCACAAGTACCTACCACATTTACAAATGGCTGAAATTCCATGATGGCAATATAGGACAATGAGACAGAGCCAGAAACGTGTGAGCCATGAAACGTGTAGAGTGACAAAGTAGCTGTTTAGTACAATTGAACTATCTTTTTTATGAACTACCTGTGGGTAGTTGTAACACTCTTATATGACTGCCATTTATGAGAGTGCAAGTTACATGACTTCAGTATACACAAAGGCAAGCATTGCCAGGCTCTGACACCATAAGAACAGATTTGGACGTGGCCGATTTGTTCCAAACATTTTTAGCAGAAATTTGCTTTGGTAGCAAGTACATGGATGCTTGAAAATCCCATTTGATAGCCCAAAAATTCCTGCAAAGAAATCCCCACCTGACAAAAATATATTCTGATGGAAGACCAGCAGAAGACAACCCATCTGGAGCGGACTCTGGAGTCTATCACGTGTCACTAGGCTTTCTCTCTTATATTCTAAGCTCATGAATAACTTATTAGACATTATTCATGATACATTTTGAATGTGACATAATAAACCATATGATGCCATTAAAGGGATTGGCTGTTTTAATCTCATTTTAGCCCAAGTGAAGGGGAAGGCTGTGAGACCCATACTTCACCCTAACAAGGACTAGTTTGACATCTGCAGTGCTTTTCTATGGAGGTGGTTGATGGAAAGGTCTTATCACGTGACCACATGATCCTTCATCTACCGCCTTTACCAGCCAGGAACTCCATGCAGCCTGAGGAGACTATTTCTTGAATACCGACAACATTTTGGAATATAAGACAGCATTTACATTAGTAGGTTAGTTACACAGTATTCCCCTTCGCTTGTGCCAAGATGAAAGCAGCCAACCCCAAGTGAATATGCACATGTTCTGTATACTGTACATCAAGGATGGGCCCTTAGAATCATTTTCTCTGGCTGGCCCAAAGAACCTCAGTCCACTGTAATAAAATGCTACAACTGGCGTCATAGCAACTAGAGACTGAGAATGATTTCTTACTAATTTCTATATGCGGCTAATTAATGTTTTGGTATCGGGCTGGAATTTTTTTTTGTCTGTCTGTGGTCGAGAAAATGAGATATTTGTTGTTAACTGAACTACAGTGTTTACAACTGATATAAAATACTCAGAACCAGGTTCTAGTGGAGCATGGTGTATATATACGACTGTGCAAGTAGAGAACAGTGTACACCAGGCTGTTCTAACAGAGCATGGAGTATATACAACTGTGCAAGGGGAGCACGCTATACACAACTGTGCAAGATGAGAACAGTGTATACAGGGCCGGCTCCAGGTTTTCATGGGCCCTTGGGCGACAGAGCCTCAGTGGGCCCCCTTGTGGAGGAGGCGGGAGTCAGGACACTGCGCGCCACTGCGGCTGGACGAAGCGAGTGATGTCACGCAGGTGCGCGGCATCACCTATGCCATACCTCCCAATTTTTGAAGAGTAGAAAGAGTGACAAAATGTGCGTCGCGCTCCGCGGCAAATTTAGCTCCACCTACTTTTATGTTGACTCCACCCATTCTCATTCATTTTTCATGTGCTCCCACACAGTATAATCCTCCTACAGTCACCCGTAAATTATATGACCCCCCTCCATCTCTGTCCCCAGTGTCATGCCGTTTCCCCCCTCTTCATCTTCCCCAGTGTCATGCTGTTCTCCCCCACCTTCATCTGCCCTAGTGTCATGCCGCTCTCCGACCCCTTCTCCGCTCACACTCCACTCACATAGTTGTAGGCCCGATGTGACGTCATCATATCGCGCCTACAAATGCAGAAGCCGTACCGCAGCGTTAAAGCTGGAGCTGAACTGTGACAGCTCCTGCTTTAATCGCCTATGTATTCAGCTAATTGGCGTCTGACGGACACCGTTGAGCTGAAATCGGGACAGGCAAGTGCTGGGGGGCCCCCAGAGGCTCTGTGGGCCCCGACACTTGCCTGACTATGCTGTGTGCTGTCGCCAGCCCTGAGTGTATACTGGTCTGTTCTAACAGAACACAGTGTAAATACAATTGTGCAAGGGGAGAACGGGGTATATACAATTGTGCAAGGGGAGCAGAGTTAATATACGACTGTGCAAGGGGAGGACGGTGTATATACAACGGTACAAGGGAAGCACAGTGTACATATGACTATGCAAGGGGAGCATGGTGTACATATGACTATGCAAGGGGAGCACGGTGTACACACAACTGTTCTAGTAGAGCATAGTGTATGTAGTTGTTATAGTGGGAATTTTATATAAGAGGATAATAGTATATACATCTGTTAGTGGTGCACATGTATATGTTTGATTCAATGGAGTGTGGTGAATATGGTTATTCTAGTGGAGCACGGTGTATATAACTATTGTAACAGAGTATGGTGTATATAACCGTTTTAGTGGAGCATGGTGAGGTATATCATTGCTCCAGTAGAGTGTGGCGTATACTAGTGTTCTGGCAACGCTTTGTGCTTATGGAGCACGATGTATATGACTGCTCTAGTGGAGCAAGGTGTATACAGCAAGGCTGATAATAGCCTTAGCACAAATGTAAAGCTATCCCATACAAATGAATTAAGGTGTAAAGTATAAAGCCATCATATCACACCTGAGTCTCTCTGAAGTTACAATTTCACAGTATTTTCCATGCTCCAACCAGCAGCTGCTGAATTCATTTATAATAAATGCAGTAAATCCTTTTTCCAGTGAGAAGCCAGCCATGTGGTTGAAGAAAGACGTTAGAGGTAAAAAAAAAAAAAAAATCTAATGGCACTGGCATGGCAGAGATCATTGCCTGCTATATTACAATGGCTAAGGGGGCGATAACAGTCTGCAGATTCATAGCCCAATGTGCACTGATATATTAACCACAATGTTTCATTCTCGTACTGAGAATATTTTAGATGGGGGATGATATCCCAAGCACCTAAAGTGTAAATTCACAAAGCCATCAATGATAAAATCACATGTATTATTGGCGAAGGCTGAACGTCTGTTCATAAATGATGCACACAGTAGCTGCAGTGGTGTAAATATCCAGTTTTATGGATAGACCTAATAGAAAATTGAAGCATATCCTGACATTGCTTCCTGACTCTGATATAAATGGACTAATGTGATATCTACACTCCAGCAGACTCTGTATACAAACACTACTTGCTGCAAATATCTGCAACCATAAATTGGAAGATGGCTGTGCAATAATTGAATTGGGAGGCGGAATCATTGAGGCAACCGGATGAAGGAAATCTTATCACAATAAGTGGACACCAGGAACAGAAGGGACTGGAGAACCGAACAACAACAAACAGGGGATTGAATGAAAGTCTATATCCAACCCTGGGTGGCTGAACACTTACTATATGTTAGTATAACATGACAACCCACAGTCGTTTTAATAAAAAAAACAAAAAAAAACACCCTGATATATTCTATTAGATGGTATCTAAAACCTAAGATCTGCTATGACCAAGAAAAGGACCTTTGTTCTGCCCGCAAACAAAATCACAGCTCGGCTATTGTTAATCTATTTGCAGCTATAACAAAGCACATAGTAGCTGAGAATAGATCTATCCTACTTACCGGTTTCCCAAATTCCAATTCCGAAAAGAATTTATACCAAGGTTCATTCTTTAAATCTATCTCTTCTGGACTTTTATCCCGAGTCTACAGAGTTGATGACAGGGGAATGGAAGGAAGAAGGAGAAGAAGATTATGAGAAAGAAGAAGGAAAAGGGACTGTTAGAGATGCAGAATTTCCAAGCACGCCTTTCCACTGCCAGGACTGGAAACTAAGAGGGGAGATTTATTATCTGTTACAGTGGATAGAATGGCATACTTCATTATGCATCTTTAACACAACATGGATATGCAAGAACCAGAAGTCCCAACACAGTCAGGCAGTCGGATGAAACAAAAGACAGAAAAATACAAGAGCCATTTCAGTAAGACGCAAAATACAATGAATAAAGTGACAGCATAAACAATATATAGACATGTTGAAAAGCACACAAAAGGAGCAAGGCTGGCAACATAGAACACAGTGTTAAAGTTGTGTGGGTTGTTTCAATCTATTCTAAAGCTTTCAATGCCTTATATATTTTTCTTTCCTACTGGCAGACTAATGTACTGTATATTGTCTGACGCTGGGTTCACACTAGCGCCCGGACTCCGTTTTCAGGTTTCCATATAGAAGACGCAAAGCTGTCAGACCGGGTCCAGCCGTGAGCGCCGGTAAGCGTTTTATGGTCTCCGCTGCGAAACCACTTTTTTTTTAAAACCGGACACAAAGAACTGCATGTCCGACTCGTGTCCGGTTTAAAAAAAAACGGTTTAGCAGCGGAGCGCATAAAACGTTCACCGCCGCTCGTGGCCGGACATCTTTCAAACCCATTCAAATGAATGGGTATTAAAGAGTCCTGCAGTTTTCCGTCTCCTGCTCTGTTTTGTGCAGGAAATGGAAACCTGTATGAACGGAGACAAGGCACAGATGTGAACGAGCCCTTACAGGTAAGTAGTCATCACTTACTTTATAAATGAACTAGACTGAGATACTAGAAAGCCGATACCAAATGCACGTTAAAGGGAGCTCCTTCATATAGCAGCACAATGTAATGTTCAGTCCTTAAGTAGCGGGGCCAACCACTGTGGTCCAGCGAACTGCGGTTTTTACCGCATGTCATCTGTAGGTTAGAAACTGCTGAAACTTCTCCCCCTGATGAACTATATTCTAGGAAAACGCGTAGGGGAATACCTGTTAGTGTAGAGGGAGGACACAGTGATCCGGGGCAGTATTTGCTGCATTTGAGCCAGCTGGCATTAGGATCGACAGGATGGTGCCAGATTACAGACTGGTTTAGGGAACACAGCACTGACTCCTAGATTCAGTCACCTCACCTGAGCCATTGTGAGCAGTATAGTGTTATACCTAATAGAGTGGTGAATTATTAATGAGTCGGGGTTTGGGAGCGTGCAGGGTAACTAACAGAAACTAACTGCACGCTTGTTCAACATGTGATTCTACCAAGTAACCACCTTGTTACATTACCCCTCTGAGACATCGTACAGAGGCCATTTTAGGACTATTTATGGGGATTGGACAGGGACAATAACTGTGACAATAAAAGTTATATTTTAAGATTATTGGTTTGACAAAGAGTAAGGACCATTGGTGTGTTCACAATGTAGGACAATTAGCAAATTAGAGCAAACCTTCGCTGTCAGGAGGTCAGTGGGCTTATATTAGAGTAGGTGGGCAGAGGCTGGTGACAACATTCAATAGTATCTTTTGCACATTCAGCACAGCAGCACATTTGGTAAGTTTGAGGTTTTTTGGTTAGTGTCTTCATGTAGTATTTTGGTTTACATGGTAAATATATTGTAATATTTAATAACTCCATCTGTACCATTATGGCAATAAACATGCCAGGTGATGGCTACTTGATGGGCTTCTACTTATGCAAAGGGGCTAATCTAAAGAAGGAAAGATGCATGCAGTGTAACATGTGGGATAGGGAGAGAAGGAGAAACAGAATAGGAGCCACCATCAGAAATGAGACAGGAGTTGAATTTTAGGGTTTGAGAGTTGAGTAATCGCTGTAGATACACTGCTGTCCTAATGGAACAAAGCTAATAATTCAGCCATTGTAGGAAACTGGGACCAGATAAGGATTCACCAATGAGATTGCTTAAAAAGGACCTTTCCCAACCTCCACCTCTTTTCACCCTTCAATAGGCACTGCCTATTGCGGTTAGGGTCAGGACAATTATACTCTCTGCTGTCAGATGGGAGGTGCCTGTCTATCTGCTCCAGTCCAGGACCGCCCACCTGACAGTAGAAAGCAGAATTGTGCTGTAACAGCAATGATATCTTGGAAACAGTGGGGGCTAGAGAAAGAAATTCATGCACTGGAATCATTAAAGCAGCGACTGTTGAAGGAGTTGGGGGAGATGGTAAAAGGTTCTCTTTAATAGCAATTCCCTAATATAATGCTATAGTGTCACTTCTTTGGTCAAGGAAGTATTTCAATAATGACCTACCAATTGGCAGGAAATTTCACACTCCCCTAGTTCAGCCTTGCAGACCCATCTGAGCAAAACATAGGAAATTTCCATCCAGCTCTGCACAGTGTTATTGGGACACTCCCATGGCTAGTAGGTATGTAATAGCATTACAGCTAACTGCTAAATATACACAATTCTGTAATATATGTTATGAAGTGCCTCCAAAGTTGGATTTTCATCATAATATGCCAACAAACGCCAACAATGTGGTCTGTGTCTTAATAGTAATGAAACTGGCTCTACCATCCATTGAAACATACTGCATGTTGTAGACACCTAGCATGCCTCATGGGATAAGAAATTGTCTAATATGCAAGTTACAGTCACAAAAACAGTAAGCTAATTTTATACAAAACAATAGATTCTATTTATGGCTCTCACCCTTAGTTTTGATACCAGAGTTCCATCTGTGCACCATCTGATATCACATACAGGATGTGCATAGTTGGCAACGTTATAAAATTATCATTATCATTAAGGGACAAAAGATTTTTGTTTATTATAAGCTGTATCATGTTGTATTCCTGCCGCTTCCCTGACTAGATCTCTGCCTGGATGGTTATTATTAGAGATGAGCGAACAGTAAAATGTTCAAGGTTTGATAATCGTTTCGAGTAGCCCCTCAATATTCGACTGCTCGAATCGAATATCGAACCCTATTATAGTTTATGGGGGGAAAATGCTCGTTTCAGGGGTAGGCAACGTTCGATCAAATTATACTTACCAAGTCCACGAGTGAGGGTCGGGCTGGATCCTCCGAGCAGTCTTCTCCTTGCAGTGTCCCCGCGGTATCTTCCAGCTCTAAATTTACTCTGCCAGGCATCGGCCCTGGGCAGAGCCGACTGCGCATGCCCGCACTACCAGCAGACATGCGCAGTCGGCTCTGCCCAGGCCCGATGCCTGGTAGAGTAAATGAAGAGCCGGAAGACACTGCGGGGAAGCTGCACAGAGAAGACTTCTAAAGGTAGGAGAGGAACCAGCGTTGATTGGCCGACTGTATAGCATTTGGCCAGTCAATGCTGGTTCTGCATTGAACTTTTACATTCGAATAGCGAGTGGTACTCGATCGAGTACGAGTATTTCGAATACCGTAGTATTTGATCGAATACCTACTTGATCGAATACTACTCGCTCATCTCTAGTTATTATTATACTTGCTGCTTCCCTGACTGTAGATCTCTGCCTGGATGGTTATTATTATACTTATTACTTCCCTGACTGTAGATCTCTGCCTGGATGGTTATTATTATACTTATTACTGCCCTGACTGTAGATCTCTGCCTGGATGGTTATTATTATACTTATTGCTTCCCTGACTGTAGATCTCTGCCTGGATGGTTATTATTATACTTATTACTCCCCTGACTGTAGATCTCTGCCTGGATGGTTATTATTATACTTATTGCTTCCCTGACTGTAGATCTCTGCCTGGATGGTTATTATTATACTTATTGCTTCCCTGACTGTAGATATCTGCCTGGATGGTTATTGGGGTATGGGGGCACTCGTCCACATTAGGGAGAGTGTTTGCCTACATAGGCAGTACGGAGACTTACAAGTCATTCCTGCTCCGCTAGGGATTATGGGTAAAAAATATGCAAATCTATTCTCCTGGATGGAATTAGGAGAACAGAGTGCACTCTGTATACCACCCTATAGAGGGCAGCATCCTTAACATCATGAACGACTCAGTTATAAAGTCTTTTAATCATAATGTGGATTTCATTGCCAAATCAGTATTTCTGTCCCAAAAGGAACAGATTCCCAGCTATGGACAGCGCTGTTTCGGCCTATTGGGCCATCCTCAGCATAGCGTAGGGATACTGATTTAGCAGAGTGAGAGACTATAGACCAGGGTATGGGGTATGGATGGTTATTATTATACTTATTACTCCCCTGACTGTAGATCTCTGCCTGGATGGCTATTATTATACTTATTACTTCCCTGACTGTAGATCTCTGCCTGGATGGTTATTATTATACTTATTACTCCCCTGACTGTAGATCTCTGCCTGGATGGCTATTATTATACTTGTTACCATGCGCTCCGTCTTTTCGGGCATGTCCACATAGGACTGACACACAAAATCCACAACAGAAAACTCCCCCCCCACCACCACCAATTTTTTTTGCCGAATTCAATTGTGCTTGGTCACTCTATTCAGTGTTGATGGTGCTAAGGAAAACAGCCAAGAACAAAGCTTATCCATTTCCCTTGGCCCCATAGACATTGGATTGGGTGATAGCATGCATGCATGACCACAGCTCCATTCAAGCTCCTCCCATAGGGGCTTGGGACCCCATTCAAATGATCAATAGAGGTCCCAAAAGTCAGAAATGTATCACCTATACTGTAATAAATGTGCTTTTTGGAAAAGCCCACTTAGGTCAATAACAAGTGATGGAGACGACCCACTTAGTATGACCCTTCATCAGCGGAACAATGGAATTTCCTATATACTGTATCAAAAATAATAGCTGATATTACGAATCCTGAATTAATAGTTGGAAGTCAACCAGGCATATATGATAAAGGAGATTTTTGAATAATTTTTGATATTCTCTATTACTAATAGGCCTAGGTCTGAAATATCCAAAATCTCCGATTTTCATGAAATAAATAATCAAACCACTGGTTCCACCTAGAGTTAGAAGTCTGTGATTGCAGCAAGTGAACTGAACACTATTGGTGAGGAAGCACTAATAATACACATCACTTATATTAACTGTATACATCCCGACTGAGCTGATATGAGCCAAGTAATACTGCCAGCTACTAGCTGGCTTGAATATAATACAACATATGCATTAAATGACTGTTCTGCAGGATTTCACACCTTATATAAAATATTTTCTATTTTTGAACTAACAGGCTGACCAGACTACTGTAGATTCTTGATCACGGCTGCTGTTTTTTGGCGGGCTCATAATGCGCCGCTCCCTCTGTAGTGTTAATACTGCCAGACTGTGAAGTGTGGATTGGAGGCTTACTGCGGCTGGTCTACTAGAAAGAAGCAATGATTTACAGCATATAACAAATAAGATCAGCAATGGCTTTGAGAAAATAAGAGTCCATGTACATGACTGTTTGTTTGTTTTTTTTAAATTAAATGTAGATTGTGAGCCCCACATAGAGCTCACAATGTACATTTTCCCCTATCAGTATGTCTTTGGAGTATGTGATGGAAATCCACACAAACATGGGGAGAACATACAAACGCCTTGCAGATGTTTTTTTTGCCCTTGGCAGGATTCGAACCCAGGACTCCAGTGCTGCAAGGGTGCAGTGCTAACCACTGAGCCACCGTGTGGCCCCTTGTACATGTTTTTGTCCTCTGAGTGTCTCTTATTTTTGTAATGGACAGCACTTACATAGCATTAGAATGAATGTTTTCCTATGGTCTCATGCATATTTCAGTTTTGTTTTTTTCACTGCTGAATGTATCCCTGTATAATTTTTTTTTTTTTTTGAGCAAATTCTATTCAGGTATATTCTTACCGACCTCATCCACCCCTCTGAAGTCTATGAATCAGTTAAATAAAACAGCATTCGATGCTATCTCAGTAGTAGCCATTTTTCACTGATCTATTGTCAAAGACAGAGTTGGAAAAAAAAAATATGATCAATGAAAAAATGCAAAACGGATATAAGAAACTGACACTCGCATTGGATCCAAAACTGAAACAGTCCTTATGGCTCGGACTCCCACGGTCCTCAGAAGAAATGGACAACTCTAGTTAAAGGGGGTTGTCCAGTTTCACACAAGTATGAAGAGACAAATGTTTATGCAGTATAATGAAAAATTATACAATTTTTCTATATACTTTCTGTATCAATTCCTCACAGTTTTCTAGATCTCTGCTTGCTGTCATTCATTCTGCTTACTACCAGTGGATAAATCAGTCCATGATCATGTGATATACAGTCCATGGTCATGTGATGTACAGTCCATGGTCATGTGATTGAACACATAGGTGCACAGCACATTACAAGGCAGATGTCTGATTACTGTGCTGTGATTAACGAACTGTGCACCTGTGTGTACATCACATGACCATGGACTGTGTATCACATGACCATGGACTGTATATCACATGACCATGGACTGTATATCACGTGACCATAGGCTGATTTTTATCTACTGTAAGAAAGAAGAATGAATGACAGCAAGCAGAGATCTAGAAAACCACAAGAAATTGATACAGAAAGTATATTGTAAAATTGTAGAACTTTTCATTAAACAAACAATAACATTTGTCTCTCAATATTTGTCTTAAACTGAACAACCCCTTTAAGTGCTGCATCTCCTTCAAAGTTTTTTTCCCTAAATGGTGGCACTCCCTGCCATCAGCTGAGCCAGGAACTTTAACACAGTCTCTTACCCTACCCATCATAATTTTATGACATATCCCAGAGAGAAGTCATAACATTATATCATGGAACATCAAAGGTATGGAAACATGGTCTGGGTACAGGGAGCGAGAGACCATAATGCAATAAACTGCATAAGTAACAGTACACCAGACCCTTTACAAAGTATAAAAGAAAGCTTTTGCTCATGTAAGGTGAAAACCAGGATGAATATCAGCAACTAAAAACATACAATCATTACTTATGTTATGTCTGCTGTAGTGGACTATACTGATACTGGGCATAAACATGATGTATTTAATGGACTGCTAAAAATGACATACTGTATGTATAAAACATTATTGAGGGAAAAAAGGGTTAATATTTAGTAGCACACGACAAATGACACACATTGCATTGCACAGCTTGATCTCCATTCCCATCCTTAGGGTTGAAAATGGTTAAGCAATAACATACTATACGTCATCAACCACATAAATATAAAACATAATGCGTCACATCGATGTACATTATGTTAGAGCAAAGATTACCAGGCAGTCAGCAGCTCAGAAAGCGACTGCTTCCACAGACAATACAAAGACACTCTCTTGGAATGCGGACCTCCCTCCATTCCCCATCCTAGAGACCAAATCTAAGACGTCTACCATCCTCATATAAAGTGTAGTGCTTACACTGCAGCCATGGCATTGAGGCTTGACTAGTCTTGGCTCAACTTTCCATTAGTAAGACAACAAGGTCCAGCATGACCCTGTGCACACACACAATGACACTAAGCCCCAGCTTGTGAATTACATTACCATCTTCTCATTGACGAGGGCAGAGGATTTCCCAGGCTGGTACTCATGAATGCTTCTTGGCTCCGCTCTGTATTTTCTGGTGTCGACCTTCTTGTCTGGGGGATCCCAATCATTCCTGAGGACAAGGAAAGCAATTAACCGTGAAACCTCCCTGTTACCGAGGAAACATGTGTTTTGGATGGAAATACTCCAGGGCAGCTAATCCTCCATCCAGGCATTTTCATCTTCAGACAGGAAATCGGCTTGAGTTTGTGGATGCTTTTTGTCTGTTCTTATGTATTTGGTGTTTTTACGACGACTCCTCTGAACATAATGGAACAGATATAAACTCTAATCTCCTGTTTCCTAGTGCAGAAACTCAATGATTTCTAACCCAAACTAATACGTGTTGCAGTCAGATACGCAGATGTTTCTTATTCCGTTCCCTGGATACTTCTCCTTGGTGAAGGGCCAGGCCATCTGAGGACTGGGAGAGGCCTTATTAACCCTTCCCAGTAAGCCTGTAATTCTAGGTTTTCCTGTGCAGACTCATCGCACCGAATATAAACCCTGAACATTGTATTGTGAATGAAAGCTATTGCCTAAGTGAAATTCTTAGATCCTGCCTATTAGCAATAATGACAAATCTACATGGGAAAAATGTGTCTTTAGAAAACCATTACATGAACGAATGATATTTCCCAAGTTCTACTGTCCAGATGACAGTACATGAGCGCTCCCATGAGGCCGTGTAGACATATTCTGGAGGCAGCCAGTATCAGCGTGTACTGTGCAATGAGTTCTCTCTATTACATTCAAGTGAAAATTTGGGAAGATTTAATCCCATGTGTTCAGGGCTGGATGGGAAACTTTTTATTTTCTTACATGAAACAACTATGGACTTTAGGGAGTTAATACTGTAGCTAAGGGTGGATGGGCAGGAAGGACGTGATATCAAGTAAGTTATATCTGGAAGTTCCTTTCAATCAAACATGCATAAAAAAAATACATAAACCCTTACAAAGTCTATCACTAGGTAAGAACACAACTAATGTATAGGTTCAGACATAATCCTTAAAAACATTCTAGGTCTTACCTTTCATGCCCTGGCTTAAGTGAA
This sequence comes from Leptodactylus fuscus, assembly GCF_031893055.1. Classification (NCBI taxonomy): domain Eukaryota; kingdom Metazoa; phylum Chordata; class Amphibia; order Anura; family Leptodactylidae; genus Leptodactylus; species Leptodactylus fuscus. The sequence continues at coordinate 55,990,693 of NC_134274.1, read as the reverse complement.
GAGGTGCGAGTCGGTAGAGGTAATGTTACAGATCTGCGGACATTCCTGTCCATATCAATGTTATCCATCTCACTCTTGGAACGAGGTACTGACGCTTGAGATTTGCCTGCAATAACACATTGAAATAAAACGCAATGCTGGAAAACTTGACGTGAGTTGCAGACTTGTGTATTTTGGCTTTAAGGTTAGTAGAGATGAGCGAACACTAAAATGTTCGAGGTTCGAAATTCGATTCGAACAGCCGCTCACTGTTCGAGTGTTCGAATGGGTTTCGAACCCCATTATAGTCTATGGGGAACATAAACTCGTTAAGGGGGAAACCCAAATTCGTGTCTGGAGGGTCACCAAGTCCACTATGACACCCCAGGAAATGATACCAACACCCTGGAATGACACTGGGACAGCAGGGGAAGCATGTCTGGGGGCATAAAAGTCACTTTATTTCATGGAAATCCCTGTCAGTTTGCGATTTTCGCAAGCTAACTTTTCCCCATAGAAATGCATTGGCCAGTGCTGATTGGCCAGAGTACGGAACTCGACCAATCAGCGCTGGCTCTGCTGGAGGAGGCGGAGTCTAAGATCGCTCCACACCAGTCTCCATTCAGGTCCGACCTTAGACTCCGCCTCCTCCGGCAGAGCCAGCGCTGATTGGCCGAAGGCTGGCCAATGCATTCCTATGCGAATGCAGACTTAGCAGTGCTGAGTCAGTTTTGCTCAACTAAACATCTGATGCACACTCGGCACTGCTACATCAGATGTAGCAATCTGATGTAGCAGAGCCGAGGGTGCACTAGAACCCCTGTGCAAACTCAGTTCACGCTAATAGAATGCATTGGCCAGCGCTGATTGGCCAATGCATTCTATTAGCCCGATGAAGTAGAGCTGAATGTGTGTGCTAAGCACACACATTCAGCACTGCTTCATCAAGCCAATACAATGCATTAGCCAGTGCTGATTGGCCAGAGTACGGAATTCGGCCAATCAGCGCTGGCCAATGCATTCTATTAGCCCGATGAAGTAGAGCTGAATGTGTGTGCTAAGCACACACATTCAGCACTGCTTCATCAAGCCAATACAATGCATTAGCCAGTGCTGATTGGCCAGAGTACGGAATTCGGCCAATCAGCGCTGGCTCTGCTGGAGGAGGCGGAGTCTAAGATCGCTCCACACCAGTCTCCATTCAGGTCCGACCTTAGACTCCGCCTCCTCCGGCAGAGCCAGCGCTGATTGGCCGAAGGCTGGCCAATGCATTCCTATGCGAATGCAGACTTAGCAGTGCTGAGTCAGTTTTGCTCAACTAAACATCTGATGCACACTCGGCACTGCTACATCAGATGTAGCAATCTGATGTAGCAGAGCCGAGGGTGCACTAGAACCCCTGTGCAAACTCAGTTCACGCTAATAGAATGCATTGGCCAGCGCTGATTGGCCAATGCATTCTATTAGCCCGATGAAGTAGAGCTGAATGTGTGTGCTAAGCACACACATTCAGCACTGCTTCATCAAGCCAATACAATGCATTAGCCAGTGCTGATTGGCCAGAGTACGGAATTCGGCCAATCAGCGCTGGCCAATGCATTCTATTAGCCCGATGAAGTAGAGCTGAATGTGTGTGCTAAGCACACACATTCAGCACTGCTTCATCAAGCCAATACAATGCATTAGCCAGTGCTGATTGGCCAGAGTACGGAATTCGGCCAATCAGCGCTGGCTCTGCTGGAGGAGGCGGAGTCTAAGATCGCTCCACACCAGTCTCCATTCAGGTCCGACCTTAGACTCCGCCTCCTCCGGCAGAGCCAGCGCTGATTGGCCGAAGGCTGGCCAATGCATTCCTATGCGAATGCAGACTTAGCAGTGCTGAGTCAGTTTTGCTCAACTACACATCTGATGCACACTCGGCACTGCTACATCAGATGTAGCAATCTGATGTAGCAGAGCCGAGGGTGCACTAGAACCCCTGTGCAAACTCAGTTCACGCTAATAGAATGCATTGGCCAGCGCTGATTGGCCAATGCATTCTATTAGCCCGATGAAGTAGAGCTGAATGTGTGTGCTAAGCACACACATTCAGCACTGCTTCATCAAGCCAATACAATGCATTAGCCAGTGCTGATTGGCCAGAGTACGGAATTCGGCCAATCAGCGCTGGCTCTGCTGGAGGAGGCGGAGTCTAAGGTCGGACCTGAATGGAGACTGGTGTGGAGCGATCTTAGACTCCGCCTCCTCCAGCAGAGCCAGCGCTGATTGGCCGAATTCCGTACTCTGGCCAATCAGCACTGGCTAATGCATTGTATTGGCGTGATGAAGCAGTGCTGAATGTGTGTGCTTAGCACACACATTCAGCTCTACTTCATCGGGCTAATAGAATGCATTGGCCAATCAGCGCTGGCCAATGCATTCTATTAGCGTGAACTGAGTTTGCACAGGGGTTCTAGTGCACCCTCGGCTCTGCTACATCAGATTGCTACATCTGATGTAGCAGTGCCGAGTGTGCATCAGATGTGTAGTTGAGCAAAACTGACTCAGCACTGCTAAGTCTCTGAATTCGCATAGGAATGCATTGGCCAGCCTTCGGCCAATCAGCGCTGGCTCTGCCGGAGGAGGCGGAGTCTAAGGTCGGACCTGAATGGAGACTGGTGTGGAGCGATCTTAGACTCCGCCTCCTCCAGCAGAGCCAGCGCTGATTGGTCGAGTTCCGTACTCTGGCCAATCAGCGCTGGCCAATGCATTCTATTAGCCCGATGAAGTAGAGCTGAATGTGTGTGCTTAGCACACACATTCAGCTCTACTTCATCAGGCTAATAGAATACATTGGCCAATCAGCGCTGGCCAATGCATTCTATTAGCTTGATGAAGCAGAGTGTGCACAAGGGTTCAAGCGCACCCTCGGCTCTGATGTAGCAGAGCTGAGGGTGCACAAGGGTTCAAGTGCACCCTCGGCTCTCCTACATCAGAGCCGAGGGTGCGCTTGAACCCTTGTGCAGCCTCGGCTCTGCTACATCAGAGCCGAGGGTGCGCTTGAACCCTTGTGCACACTCTGCTTCATCAAGCTAATAGAATGCATTGGCCAGCACTGATTGGCCAGAGTACGGAATTCGGCCAATCAGCGCTGGCCAATGCATCCCTATGGGAAAAAGTTTATCTCACAAAAATCACAATTACACACCCGATAGAGCCCCAAAAAGTTATTTTTAATAACATTCCCCCCTAAATAAAGGTTATCCCTAGCTATCCCTGCCTGTACAGCTATCCCTGTCTCATAGTCACAAAGTTCACATTCTCATATGACCCGGATTTGAAATCCACTATTCGTCTAAAATGGAGGTCACCTGATTTCGGCAGCCAATGACTTTTTCCAATTTTTTTCAATGCCCCCAGTGTCGTAGTTCCTGTCCCACCTCCCCTGCGCTGTTATTGGTGCAAAAAAGGCGCCAGGGAAGGTGGGAGGGGAATCGAATTTTGGCGCACTTTACCACGTGGTGTTCGATTCGATTCGAACATGGCGAACACCCTGATATCCGATCGAACATGTGTTCGATAGAACACTGTTCGCTCATCTCTAAAGGTTAGTAATTCATTTTTTTGCAGGATGCAGCCAGGAATTGGTGTATTGGTTTACGTAAAAAAGAGATGTGGGCGCCTGTACATATATAGGGGCTGGACAGACTGCTTGATCTTATAGTATAGGCAACTTGATGCAAGCCAACATAGTGCACCTTGCATTATCATTTGACTGGCAGTTTATATAATCCCATGATGGATTGTAAGTGTGCATGTGAATGTTACACCTGTGCAGCCTCTTCCCTTTACCAATTGGGCCTGTCTCCATCCTGCCGTGAACCATTGCAGTGATATGATTTATAATGATGTCCGCTTACGTGAATTGGTTTCGATTTTTTTTAAAATACTACTATATCTCACTATTGTGTTCGATACCAAAGGTTTCCATGTGGCTAGAAAATCCTGTGCATACAACTCTTATCCTTTCCAACTATGAATGCAGATGTGAACCCAACCCAATTGTGTATTTACAGGAAATAAGATAACATTGGCCTCAATGAACTCTGCGGACAATAATACAAATCAAAGTAAATCCCAAACCCAAAAACTGTCCCATTTGAATAGTGTATTTATTTTCAAATACAGAAGTTAAATATGTTTCAGTATATAACATCGCCACCTTGTGGTAGTCTGCTAAATAGCACTGTACTGTAAGGTAAAAATTTAAAATCTTACCATCCTCTATATAAGAATGTCGCCCATAACTTGGATAAGAGTCTGAATCATCATCTAAAAAAATAGAAGAGATACAAATAAGAAAAATGAAAAGTGTGTCTGACTAATAGTTGTTCCAAATTGAGAACAATACCACCGCAGAGTAATAAGCACACAAATGGGCCATAAGACAAAAAACAAAAGGGGTGTACAATCATAATTTTACATAATTGTAATATACATAGGAAAATGACAGCTATCAGCTTGAGTGACCAGATTATTCTCCTCTGGAATTCAGAACATTATATTGACATGTGTTCACATGCAGATCTGAATATCTTTATGGGATATAATTGCAGGGCTGGAATATTCATAAATCAGCATAGACAGATGCCCTAGAGATTAGAGGAGCGGAGACACAGGCACCGGAACCCATGTATTGCTGTCCATCAATCATAACATGAATAGGATTGGGCAGGCTGGAACATATGGTTCTGCTCTACCCCATAATTCTGCAGGATTCTATGCATCCCTGTAATAAAGACTGACTGTACATACGGGTCACTAGAAGGATTATATTATCACAATAATCTCCAATATATCAGTCAGTGATCCTTAGAAAAGTACACATTTATATTTTACCATTATTCTATTTTTATTTATTTTCCTGGGCTTATACGGTGCCATCAACACTTACTAATAGGTACACAGTATAAAAATACGCAGTCTGAAAATGCAACAGATTTATCACCATTTAAACAGAATGTTGGTGCATATTTGATGCAAAATGTTGTCTTTCAAGCCATGCTTCTTTCTGCTTAAAGGGACTCTGTCAGGTCCAAAACACCTCCCAAACCAATACTATTGCCATGTAGGGGCTTTAATAAGAATAAACCATATCTCTATGGCCATAACCTATAAGCAATGCAGAGCTAGTCAACTTTTTGCAAATCAGTCAGCAAGTGCACCAGGGACAGGGCTTGATTTGCCTACAGACAGCCTTTAGAAGAGAGCCAAAGCACTTGTAGCAGTCTGTAGGTAAATCTGGCATGTCAGGCCTGACCCTGGTGCTCTTGCAGGGTGACTTGCTTATCTATAAGAAGCGGATTTTTATTCTGCATAGCTATATTGGTTTGTGGCTACAGAGATCTATTTCTCCATCTATTAAAGGCCCCTACATAGCACTATTACTGGTTTGGGGGTTATTTTGTACCTGACAGGCTCCTTTTAAAGCATGCCTGTTTTATATGAGTCTATCTCAGAAACACACAATAGGATCAATTTCATGGGAGGTCAATTAACCTATTGACGTTTTATTGCAATTTCATCATTAGATTCAATAGATGCAGTACAAATACACAAGTAGGTAAAAGAAACACACAAATAAATAAAGTGCAACCTATAAAAAACAATAAAATTGCATTAAAGTATAAACCATATATAACGTGCTAAGTAGCACCAATCAGTCTGTACGTACGTTGTAGTATACAGGTGCGGATTACAGGAGCGCCACTGGTAGACAATGCTCTCTCCCTGCTATGCCACCCACGGTTATAATGCATTGGGCCCTAGCCCTAATAGACGCTCCATTGCCCTTCCTGTATGATGGCAGGCATAACACAACCTGATCTGAAGCGCAATATCATATACTTTGGAAGGTAAAGTGTTATTACACAACAGCACGCAACATCAGAGACACCACCGCAAATCCAAGTCCAAATCTATCATGTGCAAACATAAGATACAACCCAAGCCTAACAGAGCTGAAAGAAAGTTAGTACAGAAAATATACTCTTAAACTGGGCGTACACTAGAGATTCCAGATGGCCACTTTCTTAGTAAGTTGCCATATACAGTGGTCTGAGAAGACTGTTGCTCTGGATGGCAGTGGTATAAGTTAAAGTGATGACAATTGGCAGATGACCATCTATTCATGGGCACACATCTGCCATTCAACATATATGACTTTCCAAGTATTGCCGGGCAATGACAACAGATCACTTTTTCCACAATATCTGCTGTCTGAGATCTCTAGCGTACGACCAGCTTTAGTCTTCCATTTACCTTCAGAACTAGGGCTAGGAGTAGATACAGGAAACTGGTAGGTGGGAGTATAAGGATTGAACTCTGCAGCAGAGAAAAGCAGCACAGAACAGCATATCCACATGTACCTGTGGTAATATTACTATAGTCTAACACATACATAAGAACCGTAATCCCTGATACTTGCTGGTGACTATACACCATCCGCTTAAGTACATTATTTTTATTTTTTTCCTAGATGGCGCCATACTGAGTGGCTGCCTCGATACAGAGCTCCAAGCTGAGAGCAACCTTTATCTTTCTTTTTCACTCTTTTTGTCTGTATCTTCAAGAATCCTCTAACCAAGCAAACTAGCACTATGAATTAGCAGCTATAAATCGAATGGAAAACCCTGTGGAGTATTTTTTTTTTCCTTTTGTTTCTATTGTTAAAGCATGGACAAGACTCAAGACCTGATTCAGCTGGAGTTTCCTGTGTACATGTGCTTGTTACCATCCCCCCACGAACTAAGGACAGCATGGTCACCATGCGGCATGGAGGAGAAACCTGCATGGAAGTGTGGACTTCTTCTTTCAAGGAGATGATTCTTGGCATCTATTGCTGATGTGTGAAGATGCCTTCAGCTGACTGGTATCTCTTTCTTTTACTGTGGGCACGTGGGACTCTGTTACAACCTGGGAACCTACCATCACCCACCTACCCCATGAGTTTATGGAAGCTTGGCAAGAGAGCAGCACCCTGTCTACCTGGATGGCTTCAGACTTCTTTGGGCAGTAGAATATAGTGGTAAGAAGAAAGGAGGAGGGCTTGTGATGAAAGACATTTGGGGCATTTTTTGTGGTTAATGGACAATAGTGCTGATGCAAGATACCGAACTATCAGCTGTGAGCAGGAGATCTCACTACCCACCAAGGGAACTGCCACATGTTATCATGATAGCTGCATATGTCCCCCACCTCTGCAAAAAAATGTTTCTGCCTGTTATATCTACATACTGTAACCCCTCCTCATGTCCTCCAACCATGGTCGGCTTTATTATTAACATCACTCCGCACAGAGAACTAAATGATCCTGCAGTGTGTCTGTGTTTCTTTCTTTTTTAGTTGCTATGATTCCTAGGATTTCTCTATCTGCCATGAGCTTGTATGTGTTTCCTTTCTTGTTATATACTACTGTACCATCTATGAAACTGTATCACAGAAATTTCCCCATTGTGGGACTATTAAAGGATTATCTTATCTTATTATATACTATATATAGTGAATGGTGGTTTCAGAACTAAAGAGCCCCAGGTCTTCCTGCTATAACACGTTACAAGATCACGGCTGCCTTCTTAATAGGGTTAGGGCCATAACACGTTACAAAATGTATTAATATGTTAGCAAACATAAAGCATTATTCTCCATCTTATGTAAGCAAGCACGGTCAATAATTGTAGGGATTACATAAGCAAACACTTATTCACTTCTCAAGCCTATCCTCTGGTACCTTCTGCTTGAGGCTTGACTTCATGAAGCTCAGGAAATATGTAAGTGGGGGTATAAGGGTTTTCATCGGGAACATCTAATAAGCCATATATAGAAGAATAAAAAGAGAGAAGTTGCACAGACTGGGAATGAGAGAAGCCCCCACAGATGAGAAGTATTTCTGGAATCTAAAGACTGATTTTACGACTATGTACCACCAACAAACAGGCCTTCTGTAAGAGCAGCGTAAACAATGCTTAACTGTATAGATATCTAGCCTGATACCCGAGAATCCGGCCAACAACTTTTCTATTTTGAGCATTCTTTTGCATGCATAATATCTTGTAGCGGATATAATTCACCACATTTGCCAGATCTATGGATGATTTTGACTATCAGCAGAAGTTACCCTATATGTATGGTCACCTTTACCTGTTCTACAGTAAGCGCGAGATAGTTGCAGATTTAAGGTGCAAACCTCCAAAGTTGTTTATAATGCACACTTCACTTTAAGGCCTTGTTCACATCTGCGTCTGGATTCCATCTCGGGGAGTCCGCATGAGGACCCCCACGGACGGAATACCAAACGCAACTGCAAGTGGTGTGCCAGTAAAAGCACACGGACGCTATAGACTATAATGGGGTCCGTGTGCTTGCCGCCAGATCTCTGCAGGGATCATGCGGACTGGAAAGTAGTTCACAAACTACTTTCTTGCCCGCATGATTTGTGTGGGCAGTCACGGCAAGCACACTGACCCCATTATAGTCTATGGGGTCCATGTGCTTTCACTGGACAGCACTTGCAGTTGCGTTCGGTATTCCATTCGGGGGAGGTCCCCATGCGTACTCCCCAAATGGAATACCGAACGCAGATGTGAACGAAGGGTAACAGTCCACTCCAACTAAGGTCCGTCAAGAGCGGACAAGATAGAATTTTAGACTTGGTATTTATGTATTAAGTGACTTTTTATAAACTCAATCACGCTCACACAAATGGCGGAAAGGCAGGGGCAACATGGTGGCTCAGTGGTTAGCACTACAGCCTTGCAATGCTGCAGTCATGGCTTCGAATCCCGCCAGGAGCAACATCTGCAAGGAGTTTGTATGTTCTCCCCATGTTGGCGTGGATTTCCTCCCTTTGTACAAAGACATACTTGAATGAAAAAAAAAAAAAGTACATTGTGATCTCTATATGGGGCTCACAATCTACTTTTAAAGAAAAAAAAAAACAAATGGGGGAAAGGCTGCAAATATAATCTAAAGGCTAACTTACTACATGTTAAGTGTGCCTTTCATTTTGGACCAGTAAATTACATAGACGTGGCGGTCCGTGACATCCGTGCACACATTTATCATGGCTGATACTTAATTGCACACAGATAAAGACTTCAGATTAATCAGTTATGGCAGACATTCCGGTAGCGGAAAAAACAACTGTGATTTATTAAAGATAAGAGGCCGCTCCCTAGTTTAATGGCCTGGTGCCTGCAAACTGTAAACACTGTATCAGCAACCAGGAGGTATTAAAAGACAATTAGATTTCTAATGACTGGAATAATTACTTTGTAAATCACCCATGACAGAGCGAGTGGAAGATTGGTAAATATAAAATACCGTACTCATCATTGAAGCCTCCAAAAATTGTACAAAGCAAAAAAAAGGTAAGGGAAAATAGGAAAGGCAATGGGGTTTGCTACACGAATCAACCAGTGTTTTCATCTATTTTGGGGGGGTTTATGGACGCAAAAAAGACAAACAGATGTTGTTGTGTGAATAACTCCATTCACTATACCATACCTCTCAACTTTTGAAGAACTGAAAGAGGGACAAAATGTGCGGCGAGCGTAAACTCACCTTTTCCTCGCTCCCCCGCCGCTTTTTTAAAGCTTCTTTTTTTTCACTATTTTATGGGAATCCTATACATTACTATTGCGGCTGGTTATAGACATTAGAGATGAGCGAACAGTGTTCTATCGAACTCATGTTCGATCGGATATTAGGCTGTTCGGCATGTTCGAATCGAATCGAACACCGCGTGGTAAAGTGCGCCATTACTCGATTCCCCTCCCACCTTCCCTGGCGCCTTTTTTGCTCCAATAACAGCGCAGGGTAGGTGGGACAGGAACTACGACACCGGTGACGTTGAGAAAAGTAGGCAAAACCCATTGGCTGCCGAAAACATGTGACCTCTAATTTAAAAGAACAGCGCCGCCCAGGTTCGCGTCATTCTGAGCTTGCAATTCACCGAGGACGGAGGTTTCCGTCCAGCTAGCTAGGGCTTAGATTCTGGGTAGGCAGGGACAGGCTAGGATAGGAAGGAGAAGACAACCACAACAGCTCTTGTAAGAGCTAAATTCCAGGGAGAAGCTTGTCAGTGTAACGTGGCACTGACGGGCTCAATCGCCGCAACCCAGCTTTCCCAGGATCCTGAATGGAATACACTGTCAGTGTATTCCCGTATACCCGATATATACCCCCGATACCCGTTCCAACGGTGTGCCCCCCCACCTTCACCCCAGAAATACCCTGCAAGTCCCCTAGCAATAGAATTGGGGCTATATACACCCACTATTTTTGCTACTGCCATATAGTGCCATTGTCTGACTGGGAATTCAAAGAATATATTGGGGTTACGTGCACCCACAATTTTTACTACTGGTATACAGTGCCAGTTTCTGACTGGGAATTCAAAGAATATATTGGGGTTATAAATACCCTCCTTTCTTGCTACTGCCATATAGTGCCAGTTTCTGACTGGTAATTCAAAGAATATATTGGGGTTATAAATACCCTCATTTCTTGCTACTGGTATATAGTGCCATTGTCTGACTGGGAATTCAAAGAATATATTGGGGTTACGTGCACCCACAATTTTTACTACTGGTATACAGTGCCAGTTTCTGACTGGGAATTCAAAGAATATATTGGGGTTACAAATACCCTCATTTCTTGCTACTGCCATATAGTGCCAGTTTCTGACTGGTAATTCAAAGAATATATTGGGGTTACGTGCACCCACAATTTTTACTACTGGTATACAGTGCCATTGTCTGACTGGGAATTCAAAGAATATATTGGGGTTATAAATACCCTCATTTCTTGCTACTGCCATATAGTGCCAGTTTCTGACTGGGAATTCAAAGAATATATTGGGGTTACGTGCACCCACAATTTTTACTACTGGTATACAGTGCCATTGTCTGACTGGGAATTCAAAGAATATATTGGGGTTATAAATACCCTCATTTCTTGCTACTGGTATATAGTGCCATTGTCTGACTGGGAATTCAAAGAATATATTGGGGTTACATGCACCCACAATTTTTACTACTGGTATACAGTGCCAGTTTCTGACTGGGAATTCAAAGAATATATTGGGGTTACAAATACCCTCATTTCTTGCTACTGCCATATAGTGCCAGTTTCTGACTGGTAATTCAAAGAATATATTGGGGTTACGTGCACCCACAATTTTTACTACTGGTATACAGTGCCAGTTTCTGACTGGGAATTCAAAGAATATATTGGGGTTACAAATACCCTCATTTCTTGCTACTGCCATATAGTGCCAGTTTCTGACTGGTAATTCAAAGAATATATTGGGGTTACGTGCACCCACAATTTTTACTACTGGTATACAGTGCCATTGTCTGACTGGGAATTCAAAGAATATATTGGGGTTATAAATACCCTCATTTCTTGCTACTGCCATATAGTGCCAGTTTCTGACTGGGAATTCAAAGAATATATTGGGGTTACGTGCACCCACAATTTTTACTACTGGTATACAGTGCCATTGTCTGACTGGGAATTCAAAGAATATATTGGGGTTATAAATACCCTCATTTCTTGCTACTGGTATATAGTGCCATTGTCTGACTGGGAATTCAAAGAATATATTGGGGTTACAAATACCCTCATTTCTTGCTACTGCCATATAGTGCCAGTTTCTGACTGGTAATTCAAAGAATATATTGGGGTTACGTGCACCCACAATTTTTACTACTCGTATACAGTGCCAGTTTCTGACTGGGAATTCAAAGAATATATTGGGGTTACAAATACCCTCATTTCTTGCTACTGCCATATAGTGCCAGTTTCTGACTGGTAATTCAAAGAATATATTGGGGTTATAAATACCCTCATTTCTTGCTACTGGTATATAGTGCCATTGTCTGACTGGGAATTCAAAGAATATATTGGGGTTACGTGCACCCACAATTTTTACTACTGGTATACAGTGCCAGTTTCTGACTGGGAATTCAAAGAATATATTGGGGTTACAAATACCCTCATTTCTTGCTACTGCCATATAGTGCCAGTTTCTGACTGGTAATTCAAAGAATATATTGGGGTTACGTGCACCCACAATTTTTACTACTGGTATACAGTGCCATTGTCTGACTGGGAATTCAAAGAATATATTGGGGTTATAAATACCCTCATTTCTTGCTACTGCCATATAGTGCCAGTTTCTGACTGGGAATTCAAAGAATATATTGGGGTTATAAATACCCTCATTTCTTGCTACTGGTATATAGTGCCATTGTCTGACTGGGAATTCAAAGAATATATTGGGGTTACGTGCACCCACAATTTTTACTACTGGTATACAGTGCCAGTTTCTGACTGGGAATTCAAAGAATATATTGGGGTTACAAATACCCTCATTTCTTGCTACTGCCATATAGTGCCAGTTTCTGACTGGTAATTCAAAGAATATATTGGGGTTACGTGCACCCACAATTTTTACTACTGGTATACAGTGCCATTGTCTGACTGGGAATTCAAAGAATATATTGGGGTTACGTGCACCCACAATTTTTGCTACTGGTATATAGTGCCAATTTCTAACTGGGAATTCAAAATGCGCAAGGCTCCCGGAAAGGGACGTGGACGAGGCCGTGGGCGAGGTCGGGGGAATGGTTCTGGGGAGCAAGGTAGCAGTGAAGCCACAGGGCGTCCCGTGCCTACTCCTGTGGGGCAGCAAGCATTGCGCCACTCCACAGTGCCAGGGTTGCTTGCCACATTAACTAAACTGCAGGGTACAAACCTTAGTAGGCCCGAGAACCAGGAACAGGTCTTGCAATGGCTGTCAGAGAACGCTTACAGCACATTGTCCAGCAGCCAGTCAGACTCTGCCTCCTCTCCTCCTATTACCCAACAGTCTTGTCCTCCTTCCTCCCAAAATTCCCAAGCTTCACAGAACAATAACCCCAACTGTCCCTGCTCCCCAGAGCTGTTCTCCGCTCCTTTCATTGTCCCTCAACCTGCCTCTCCACGTCACGATTCCACGAACCTAACAGAGGAGCATCTGTGTCCAGATGCTCAAACACTAGAGTCTCCTCCATCTCCGTTCGATTTGGTGGTGGATGACCAGCAACCCACCCTCATCGACGATGATGTGACGCAGTTGCCATCAGGGCATCCAGTTGACCGGCGCATTGTGCGGGAGGAGGAGATGAGACAGGAGTTGGAAGAGGAAGTGGTGGATGATGAGGACACTGACCCGACCTGGACAGGGGGGATGTCAAGCGGGGAAAGTAGTGTGGATGTTGAGGCAAGTGCAGCACCAAAAAGGGTAGCTAGAGGCAGAGGCAGAGGTCAGCAGCTTAGGCAAAGCCAGGCCACACCCGGAATCTCCCAAGATGTTCCAGTTCGTACCCAGCCCCGAAAAACTCCCACCTCGAGGGCACGTTTCTCGAAGGTGTGGAGTTTTTTCAAGGAATGCGCCGAGGACAGATATAGTGTTGTCTGCACAATTTGCCTCTCGAAATTGATTAGGGGCTCTGAGAAGAGCAACCTGTCCACCACTTCAATGCGCCGTCATTTGGAATCCAAGCACTGGAATCAGTGGCAGGCAGCAACGGCAGGACAAAGGCCGCCTGCCGTTCACGCCACTGCCTCTGCCTCTGCCACTGCCACTGCTGACTGTGCTGGCGATGCACTCCAGAGGACGAGCCAGGACACCACTTCATCTGCCTCCGCCACTTTGTTGACTTCTCCCTCATCCTCCCCTGTTCCTGTCTTATCTCCTTCTCCTGCACCATCAAAGGCACCATCAGGCGCTTCTTTACAACAACCCACCATCTCTCAGACATTGGAGCGGCGGCAGAAATACACTGCTAACCACCCACACGCGCAAGCCTTGAACGCCAACATCGCTAAACTGCTGGCCCAGGAGATGTTGGCGTTCCGGCTTGTTGAAACTCCCGCCTTCCTGGACCTGATGGCAACTGCGGCACCTCGCTATGCCGTCCCTAGCCGTCACTACTTCTCCCGGTGTGCCGTCCCCGCCTTGCACCAGCACGTGTCACTCAACATCAGGCGGGCCCTTAGTTCCGCGCTTTGCACAAAGGTCCACTTGACCACCGACGCGTGGACAAGTGCATGCGGACAGGGACGCTACATTTCACTGACGGCACACTGGGTGAATGTAGTTGAGGCTGGGACTGCTTCCCAAACTGGCCCGGTGTACCTCGTCTCCCCGCCTAACATTCCTGCCAGGGACACGAGAAGAACACCCCCCTCCTCCTCCTCCTCTACCGCCTCCTCCTCCGCCACCGCCTCCTCCTCCGCCACCGCCTCCTCCTCCGCCGTTAGATTGACCCCAGCTACGAGTTGGAAACGTTGCAGCACTGGCGTTGGTAGACGTCAGCAGGCTGTGCTGAAGCTGATCAGCTTGGGGGACAGACAACACACTGCCTCCGAGGTGAGGGATGCCCTCCTCGATGAGACGGCAATATGGTTTGAGCCGCTGCACCTGGGCCCAGGCATGGTCGTTTGTGATAACGGCCGGAACCTGGTAGCAGCTCTGGAGCTTGCCGGACTCCAACATGTTCCATGCCTGGCCCACGTCTTCAACCTAGTGGTGCAACGTTTCCTAAAGAGCTACCCCAATGTTCCAGAGCTACTGGTGAAAGTGCGGCGCATGTGCGCCCACTTTCGCAAGTCGACAGTAGCCGCTGCTAGCTTAAAATCTCTCCAGCAACGCCTGCATGTGCCACAACACCGGCTTTTGTGCGACGTCCCCACACGCTGGAACTCAACGTTTCAGATGTTGAATAGAGTGGTTGAGCAGCAGAGACCTTTGATGGAATACCAGCTACAAAACCCTAGGGTGCCACAAAGTCAGCTGCCTCAGTTTCTCATCCATGAGTGGCCATGGATGAGAGACCTTTGTGACATCCTACAGGTGTTTGAGGAGTCCACAAGGAGGGTGAGCTCTGAGGATGCGATGGTGAGCCTTACAATCCCGCTCTTGTGTGTTCTGAGAGAATCCCTGATTGACATCAGGGATAACTCAGATCACACAGAGGAGTCAGGGATAGCATCCGATCCGTCACAGCTGGAGAGTAGGTCCACACATCTGTCCGCTTCATCGCGTTTAATGGAGGAGGAGGAGGAGGAGGAGGAGGAGGAGGAAGAAGAGTTGTCCGATGATGTGATGGTGATACAGGAGGCTTCCGGGCAACTTCGAATCGTCCCATTGTTGCAGCGCAGATGGGTAGACATGGAGGATGAGGAGAAAATGGAGATTGAACTTTCCGGTGGGGCCAGAGGAGTCATGCCAACTAACACTGTGGCAGACATGGCTGAGTTCATGTTGGGGTGCTTTACAACTGACAAGCGTATTGTCAAAATCATGGAGGACAACCAGTACTGGATCTTTGCTATCCTTGACCCCCGGTATAAAAACAACATCTCGTCTTTTATTCCGGTAGAGGGGAGGGCCAATCGCATCAATGCTTGCCACAGGCAATTGGTGCAGAATATGATGGAGATGTTTCCAGCATGTGACGTTGGCGGCAGGGAGGACAGTTCCTCCAGTAGGCGACCAAGTTCTCACCGGTCCACACAAACGAGGGGCACACTGTCTAAGGTCTGGGACACCTTGATGGCACCCCCTCGCCAAAGTGCCGCCACAGAGGGTCCTAGTGTCACCAGGCGTGAGAAGTATAGGCGCATGTTGCGGGAATACCTTTCCGACCACAGCCCTGTCCTCTCCGACCCCTCTGCGCCCTACACGTATTGGGTGTCGAAGTTGGACCTGTGGCTTGAACTTGCCCTATATGCCTTGGAGGTGCTGTCCTGTCCTGCCGCCAGCGTCCTATCTGAGAGGGTGTTCAGTGCAGCCGGTGGCATCATCACTGACAAGCGCATCCGTCTGTCAGCTGAGAGTGCCGACCGGCTCACTTTGATAAAAATGAACCACCACTGGAGAGAGCCTTCATTTTTGTGCCCACCTGTGTAAAGCACCCCAACATGAAACTCCATGTCTGTACTCAACCTCTCCAATTCCTCCGCATCCTCATACTCATCCACCATAAGCGTTGCACAATTCTGCTAATACTAGGCTCCCTCCAACATGATTTCCCCCAACTCTGCTGGTTAGAGGCTCCCTCCACCCTGATTTCCACCAACTCTGCTGGTTAGAGGCTCCCTCCACCCTGCTTTCCCACAACTCTGCTGGTTAGAGGCTCCCTCCACCATGAATTTGCCCAAACTGGGCTGGTTAGAGGCTCCCTCCACCATGAATTGGTCCAAACTGGGGTTTTTAGAGGCTCCCTCCACCATGAATTTGCCAAAACTGGGCTGTTTAGAGGCTCCCTCCACCATGAATTGGTCCAAATTGGGGTTTTTAGAGGCTCCCTCCACCATGAATTTGCCCAAACTGGGCTGGTTAGAGGCTCCCTCCACCATGAATTGGTCCAAACTGGGCTGGTTAGAGGCTCCCTCCACCATGAATTGGTCCAAATTGGGGTTTTTAGAGGCTCCCTCCACCATGAATTGGTCCAAACTGGGCTGTTTAGAGGCTCCCTCCACCATGAATTGGTCCAAACTGGGTTTTTTAGAGGCTCCCTCCACCATGAATTGGTCCAAACTGGGGTTTTTAGAGGCTCCCTCCACCATGAATTTGCCCAAACTGGGCTGTTTAGAGGCTCCCTCCACCATGAATTGGTCCAAACTGGGTTTTTTAGAGGCTCCCTCCACCATGAATTGGTCCAAACTGGGGTTTTTAGAGGCTCCCTCCACCATGAATTGGTCCAAACTGGGGTTTTTAGAGGCTCCCTCCACCATGAATTTGCCCAAACTGGGCTGTTTAGAGGCTCCCTCCACCATGAATTGGTCCAAATTGGGGTTTTTAGAGGCTCCCTCCACCATGAATTGGTCCAAACTGGGGTTTTTAGAGGCTCCCTCCACCATGAATTTGCCCAAACTGGGCTGTTTAGAGGCTCCCTCCAGCATGAATTGGTCCAAACTGGGGTTTTTAGAGGCTCCCTCCACCATGAATTGGTCCAAACTGGGGTTTTTAGAGGCTCCCTCCACCATGAATTGGTCCAAACTGGGGTTTTTAGAGGCTCCCTCCACCATGAATTGGTCCAAACTGGGCTGGTTAGAGGCTCCCTCCACCATGAATTTGCCCAAACTGGGCTGTTTAGAGGCTCCCTCCACCATGAATTGGTCCAAACGGGGGTTTTTAGAGGCTCCCTCCACCATGAATTTGCCCAAACTGGGCTGGTTAGAGGCTCCCTCCACCATGAATTTGCCCAAATTGGGCTGTTTAGAGGCTCCCTCCACCATGAATTGGTCCAAACTGGGCTGTTTAGAGGCTCCCTCCACCATGAATTGGTCCAAACTGGGTTTTTTAGAGGCTCCCTCCACCATGAATTGGTCCAAACTGGGGTTTTTAGAGGCTCCCTCCACCATGAATTGGTCCAAACTGGGGTTTTTAGAGGCTCCCTCCACCATGAATTTGCCCAAACTCTGCTGGTTAGAGGCTCAATCCACCCTGATTTTCAAAACAAATGTTGGTGCCAACCTCAACTTACTACAAGGGCCAAATTCACTGCTGGTGACAAGCTCTCCTCACTGCAAGTGCCAAATACACATGTTTCAAGGTGTTTTCCTACTGTCAGAGAGGTGGTATTGAGTGTGTAAAGTGTGTAGTTGTTAGGCTGTGATGTTGGGGTAATAGAGGGTCTTTGGTGTGTTAGATGCCCCCAGACATGCTTCCCCTGCTGTCCCAGTGTCATTCCAGAGGTGTTGGCATCATTTCCTGTGGTGTCATAGTGGACTTGGTGACCCTCCAGACACGGATTTGGGTTTCCCCCTTAACGAGTATATGTTCCCCATAGACTATAATGGGGTTCGAAACCCGTTCGAACACACGAACAGTGAGCGGCTGTTCGATTCGAATTTCGAACCTCGAACATTTTAGTGTTCGCTCATCTCTAATAGACATCCCCTCCCAAAAAAAAAAAGTTTGTTTTTTTTTTTGCTTGACTCGAATATAAGCTGAGGGAGGCTTTTTCAGCACAAAAACTGTGCTGAAAAATTCGGCTTATACTCAAGTATAAAAAAAAGTGGAATTGTAAAGATATGTTTATTATATTTTTATTATATTTTTGATCCACACATTCAACCTCTTCTAAAACATATGATACTAAATTATTTAAAGTCAATCCATCAGTCCTGTTGCTTAATGTCATTTCTATGTGTTTAGATCACATACTACTATCTATCAATTATTCTCCATAGAGTTACACGAGATATTACAGTACTGATGATAGCCTCATACCATGGTAGAAATACTAATTCACTCCTAATATTTCATGTTTGTTGAGAAACAGCAGATATTACCTCTATTAAGCCGGTGGATCTGCTTGAACATAGTCTTGTACCAGTCCTTGGATCTTTCCGTGTTCTATAAAAAGAAAAAAATGACCTTATGTCAATATATACAGTAAATTAATAATGGCTAATGTTAACAACAAATATTATATTCACAGTTTATATAAAGACAAAACTGATAACTATACTGTTAGAGGAAGATGGAGTACTAAAACTGAAGAGGTACCACATCCCCTACTAACCACCAGGACAGACTGGTTTAATCTAAAGCGGACCTTTCACCACCTCCACCAAGCCGTTGCATCCTTCAATAGGCTCCGCTCCACTGATACTGGTGCAGATGGAAATTTTTCTTGAGTCCACACTGTTCCTGAGCAATCAATGCTGGTAGTATGGCCTTCTACTGTCAAGTGGGTGGTCCTAAGCTGAACAGGCATTGACTGCCTACCTGACAGTAGAGAAAAAAATCTGTGTTGAAAAGTCCAGCAATGAGTGCTAGAGAATGGAGGGCCTAGAAAAAAAAATTCCAGCTGTGCCAGATTCAGATGAGCGGTACCTATGAAAGAATAAGAACAGTTGGAGTAGATGGAGGGTGTGAAGGGTCTTCTTTAAATCCATAGCATGTCCTAGAACAGAAATCATTGAAGGTACATCTGTGTTCTCTAAATGGTCAATAAATGCGTTAATAAACTATTCGCTATGAATGTATCTACCTTATGGTTAGCTACAGTTTGCATATAATGTACGGGGCCTCTCCCCCTGTCAACTAAGTTAGAGTGAGTGTCATTTAGCAGGTCCCTTTAAGGCACCCAAGTAATAAAGATATCATCCATTTCATATAAACTTGGGTGTATGGTAGCATAAAGCTAATATTACATTCTTAAGACTCGATAGATATAAGAAACTGTTAAGGTGACTGTAAATTATTTCAAGCTCTGCTGAAGAGCATCTCCAGTTTTATAACACTGGCCTAGCTTTGTCCAAGGATGTGATTGGTGGCAATCACTGTCTTGATAGTGGTATCAGTCCTGGCTATCAGACCTCCACCAATCAATAGCCCATGCTATAAGGATAGGTCATTATTATCTTAACCCCAGAGAACATCTTTAGGACTTACATCCACTTCTACAATAACATATATCCACAAAGTAGAGAAATCAAATGTGTGGCATACCTAAACCATCCTCCTCCTGTCCATTTACTGATGTAGAGCGTTTGGATCAATGCTCCTTGAATGCATATGTACTAAATAGGAGGGGGCAGAATCCTACACATAGCTGCCGGCAACAAGCAAATGTTTCACTGACTATATGCTAAATATACATCATACATAAATATAGAAAGCAATGCAACCTGTCTGATATATTTTTGCCGTTACAAATAACAGTCTCATCATATACAGAATTAACCAGTTCATTTCTCCTGTTTATATACTACACAGGCACTTCCAAATCCTCATAGGGAATTAAAAAGTAGGGATTTAATTCTCCTGATTCACCAAATTCTCCAGTTTCCCAGAATATTATCTACGATTTTAGAAATGTAAAATCTGGTGCATTGAACTGGAATAGGGTAAATCAGCAAAAACTGAAACTGGGCAACCCCTCCCCCCAAAAAAAAACAAACAAAAGAAACAGTGACCATCTCTGTAAGGAATATAATAAAATTCGGACCACGCTCAAGTAATAAAACAGGTCTGCAGCTTTCACATATACATTGTCATGCAATCTTTCACAACTTTCAAGATCCGATTCCTGAACAGGAACGTTCATCTTTGCATTCAAAGGATTTCAATCATATATAGCTCGTAGCAGGGTTTGTTACAATTGCTGAAAATGTAAGATTCCACTGTAACAAAATGTCGTAATTCACTTGATCCATCTTGTTCAGCAACCTAATTCTTCTTATACAACTTAGTACTGTGATCAATCATGTAGCCGCTCACATAGGAGATGCCTTACCCGCAGTGGTATGCCTATTTCATCTGCTGACATTTCTGCTGGGTACTGAGGCGAGCGGACCTCTCTTCTTGTATTATCCACTGACTTTTTCTGCACTGGGGGATTATCCGGACGTTTCCTCTCCTGGACTGTCACTGGCTCTGCTTTCTCATTGAGAGAGCCATCTAGTACAGGATCTGGAATAACAAAAAATGTCTCATGACACTGTCTAGCATGATTCGCATGGGATGTTTGCAAATAGGATAGAATACCTATACTACAGAATAACAGTGCTAGAAATGGACAACCTGCTGGAACATACATTCTAGAAATACAACTAACAGCATGTGATGGTTGTAGCATTCAACACCCATGTGATGTTGTACACAGCTCAAAGAAGGTCAAGGAAATAAATATCATAACCATAACCATATATTATATATATTCCAGGTGAAAGTGTACTTTCATTAATACCTAAGATTGATCCACAGACATTGCCATATGTACCAATGAAATATGAAGAATCCTTGCTTAAGACAAAGAAAATTTTTTCCAGGTTAAACAATTACGGCCTATTAAAATCACAATGTATACAATGTATACAGACACTACCTGACACTATCATATGTAGGACAATGTGTTCCATATTCATGAACCTATATGTCAATCATACTCTTGCTTTCAGCTGAACAGTTACTTTAGTTAGTAAGGATATTCAGCGCAACAAGCGGCCTTCTCCAGGGGCTGTCAGGTAGGTCATCTTTAGTCAAGTCTATTCACTAGTACTAAAGAAAATGGGCAGAGAAAGGGCAAGTAAAATCGCAGAGTGTGAAGGGGTTATCCAAGGTTTATAAAAATCAGGTCAAAGCAATGTGATAAAACACACACGAAAAAAAAAACTGATAAATCCCCCGTTGCAATAGTGCTGCCTCAATGGCGGTCCACTGGTCTTGTTCTGATGCTGTACATATGCGCTTCCATGAATAACACAAGAATGCTGAGGACCATTATTAGCCGCAGTGGTCAATTGCATACATTAGTTAAGGCTATGTTCACATATGCACAATGTTCTCTTGAACCTGGTGGACGAAAAAGGTCCCGTTTGCATGGCTTTTTCAGCGACTAATTTCACTTTTAGAATAATGAACACCCAAGAGACCCCATTCTAGTCAATAGGATTCTCCGGTCTCTGTATGGAACTGCTAGTTTAGTGGTCTACCTGTCCATTGTTCTGGTCCTTCGATGAACCAGAACCAACGGACAGGTGATGCCAGTGTGAACTTGACATAACCAGGATTGGCAGGACTACCAGATTGGTGGTGCTGCAGCGGCAGGGAAGGTACCAGGTGAATGATATAGTTACTTTATTGCTTTATCACACTCCCCGATTTGGTCCAGTAATCCTGGACAACGCCTTTGATTCCAATCATACTATTCCTCTCTGACATTCAGTGAGTGTGCTTAGAATCACTACCACATCCAGTCTGGATGGGATCGATGACCCCCACTTATATAAATTTCCATCCGATTCACTAATTATATAACGTTTGACATCTGCCCTATAAACTAGTTTAGTGTTATTATGCAATATATATTGGTGACTTCAGTCTGCACCATGTATAGAGATATTTATAGCAGCTAATACATATATATGAAGCTCGCTGGAGTACTATAATAAGCTGATCAGGTCACATACAGCAAATCATTTCCACTCAGTATCATATTATTACATTTCCTAATCGAGAAAGGAGGCGGCAGGTGAATATTGTAATCACGCAGGATACCGGCGGAGCTGCTATTAGACCGCCACAACCCTCATTATGATGACAGCAGCAATTATATCTCAGATTTATTCCAGACATCTGCACATTTAGCCAGAATCATCTCCACAGAAAATTCCAGGCCGCGGCGTCATCAGGACAAGTCCTGATTAAGGGAGAGAATCTCTACCCAGAAAACGACCTTTTACGTTCTATTTGTGGGCTTTTAACAATAGGCAGAACCCCCAATATGATTATTAGACATTTGTCGTTTTCAGTTTTAACCATGGCCAGACTTGACGAGAGTCTACCAGAAGATGGCAGCTTACAACTAGTTTTCATGCTGTCGCGTTGCAAATACCAGTGTTTCTATAAACAGGACTTTCCACAACTCCAAATCACTACATAAGCTATCCTCTCCTGTCATCTTATTAAAATGAGGTATAGACAGTCCTTCATTATATCTGAAACTGCCAAAGCAGGCAACAACCAAAAAAGTGCAATTAAAGAGGATAGTCACACAGCTTTTCCAGACTCCTGAATGGCACGTTGGTCTAATTAGGCAGATCCGTCATTCCCGATTCAAGGTTGCCAATTCACAAGGGAGCTATAAAATTGGAGATGTGCATTGAATCTTGTGCTCTTAGGTTTTTTAAAGAGCTTTATGTACGGTATTTTCAGTGCAATGGTATGCTTGTGTTAGAGGGTTACATGATGTAGCATGCATAAATCATTTCATTATCTTATTATTTTATTTAATCTTATTACTAAGTTATTGATAATGTGGTCTGAAAAATAACAAAAGAAGATAAAATAGGAATTTAGGCTATGGCCCCACGTTGCAGAAACGCAGCTTTTTTTGTTGCAGATTTTGCTTGGGGGTTTTTTGAGCCAAAGCCACGAATGGCTACAAGGGAATTAGAAATATAGAGGAAGTTCTTACACTTCTGCTTTCTGTTCAATCCACTTCTGGCTTTAGCTAAAAAAAAAAAAAAAAACGCAGCAAAATCTGCAACATAAAAAAGCAGAGTTTCCGCAACGTGGGGCCTCAGTTTTAAAGAGTCAAAATCCTTTACGTAGCAATTCTAGAAATTGTAAAGGGAGCCTGTCATATGGTTTTGACTAGGAAGCAAATAACAGTCCCAGGTAAGAGACTTGCAGACAGGTGCAAACATATCCCCCCTATGTGGGTTGTAGTTAGATTTAGTGTGGAGAAAAAGCACCTTTATCATATATGAAATTAAGGCTTAATTATCCCTAGGGAAGTCCCACGCCTGGCATGAGTAAACTCTGCCTGACTTCCCTCTTGTTCTTGATAGATGGCTACAGTATTCTGTGACTTTCTATGACAGATGAACCCATGGAAGCTGGAACATTTGTGGGGTTTGGGGCCAGATCTTCAAAGTAGAGCCTATATCATTCTATGAGAACTAGACTACTACCTATGGGCTTAGAACAGTGGTCTTTTTGCCTAAAGCAAGCAATATGGCCATATTTTCTGAGACAACTCTAGGTCTTCACATATTTTCACAGATACGGCTCAATCAATGAACTTACTTATATTCTGTAATCTTTACCAGCAATTATTCAATAATAATGGTGTCCATATCTCCCAACCACCCCCGATGCAAGGGGACAGCCCTAGATTTTGGGATCTGTCCCAGGTCAGATCCAGTGGGACAGTCCTTTTATTTTGGGCACTGTCCCAGGAAGGTGATGGGATTCAGAGAGAAATGAATACAATAGTGCTGTCTAATATTTCTAAACCTGTAAACAGAAGCAAAAGCAAATCACAAGCGTGCGTGGCATCAGTGTCATACCTGGCAAGCTACTAAGCCGTTTTTGCTGCTCTGTGGTAAAAAAAAAAAGCAGAGAAATACGTGTAAGACAAGTGCCAGTTTATCATGCATGCCATATATAAGCGATATGCAATAATGCGATTTAATAATCTGTGACTAATGGATCACAATGGTGGGTGACACAATCAGAGGAAAAGGGTGCAGAGGGTGAATCAACCGGCAGATGGTACATAGAGGCTATGATTCAATCCGTGAACACATACATTAGGAAAGAGGGTAAAGAAACAAGGGTAATAATAATATATTATTCAAGGATCCCTTTACATGTAGCAATTTTTCTATGTAATTGGTGGCATAAGATATCCAAAATTATAAAAATCACAAGATTTTACTATTTCCCTACTACGGGAAACAATTCCATGTGGTCTATGAATGATCCATTCTGTCATCGTTCTGGTGAATTTCTCTGTTTGGTTACTTTCCCCTGAAACATACCAATAATTTCTATGTGTAAATGAGTCAATGACTCACAAACTACCACTGCTAAAATAAATAATAGATCTGCCAAGAGTCCTGTAGACATTAACAGGATAAAGAGAGAATGTGAGGTTAAAGAGTTTTCCACCAACATAAATCAAATGCATTTAATGTATTCTGTAATATACATTTGACAATTTGATACTCAGCATATATCATGGGTGCAGTGTATGCAAATGTGGCAGGTCCATACATTAGTCTCTATGGATCTGCCACATTTGTGGCACATTCATAAACCTTGCTGTATGAGCATCCACACATATGAAATGAGCGCTTTGGAGAAATGAGGACTGTTACTCCAAAGAGGTAAGCGGCAACACCCTCGTTGCATATTCACAAAAATGGAGAAATCTCAGCAACAGAGGCACAGATTCCTAAGGAAAAAGCACCATTTGTTTCAGGGGATCCTTACCTATGTATCTGTGTGGCTGGGTTTATCTGCTAGGTTCTAGTGACAGAATCCCTTTAAGGCTAAGGCCCCACAGGACATCTCAAAGTAATAAAGCGCTACTGGAAAAACCGTGGCGGCAATGATTTAAACAGAAACTTTGTGAAGTTTTCCTCCGTGGACTTTCTGTTAAAAATTATACCTATGGGGAAACTGCCAGCGTTTCTGTAGGTATAATTGACTTGCTGCGATTTCCAAAACCGTGCTGGATTCACTAGAATCCCATCCACTTTGCCTGTACTGTAAAACGCTGCGATTTTTTTCACGGCGTTTCCGCCGCAGGTAAATCATGGCGTTTCTGTTCCGTGGGGCCCCAGCCTAAAAGGTAAATCAGAGAAAAACTGGCTGAGGGAATGAAATGCCATAAAGTGCCATTGCTAACCTGATAAAGGGCAGCTGCTCCGGCAACACCATTCCAGTGTTCCTCGTAAGACTTTGTTGATGTTTCTGCAATAGTGACGTGCCATACATCCTTGTAACTTACTGGCTTTAATGGTCTTGTACCATCAATTCCAGTTTCACCATTGAGGCCGGTGATTGTTTCCAGGGGTCACATGGATGTATGGCATGTCACATCTACAGAAACAGCAGCAAAGACCTTGGAGTGTTGGAGTGTGCGGGATTTATTAGGTGTGTGATACTTCTTTTGTTATTTTATGGAATTTTTTTCCTTTTAGTCAATATTTTCCAATCTTCAAAACCTGTTAAAAGTGATATTTATTTAATTGATTTGGCAAATGCAGATCACAGATCCAGACATCTAGTAGTAAGACTGAAGGAGCGGAGGAATAGTGTTTCTGGCTAATTGTACTCCCTGCCAGTGTGGATATCCATCATTGGCTAACCTTATTTGTTGTTCTATTTCCTTTGGACACACATGGATAATTTTCATGAGAAGACAATTGACCTAGCCATGCACCAATAAAGGGACCTACATATTACATAAATGATGGTGACCATATAGAATACCCATACAGATCCTGATATGTCTGGAAAGACTTTAAAGATAAATAAGTACATGTCTGACTATTCATAAGAATAGTGTAAGTTCAAGCTAATAAGCAATTAAACACAAGAATTTTCCAACTGCAAAGCTACACGCTTATTCTCTTCACTGAATATTTATATTTTATGTGCTAGTAATAAAGAAGACACAGCTTGGCAATATCAAGTATTTTACAGTGCTGATACAAGTAGGTCTAGAGATATTGTGACATTCCACAGATCAATGTGTGGAAAGTGGTCAGTGAAAGGTCAACCAGTAATCTCCAGTCTACAAGAGGGTAATGACGGCCTATGTTATATCATCACTGGGAGGAGAACTGTCCATCTGCAGAGACTGCTATGTAGGCAGAAATATTTATTATATCTTTGATATATTCACATATCATTGCCATCATAGAAGCATATTCTTCACGATGAACTGCTAAATTTAGAGAATATCAAGAATTTCATAAGCAAGATTAGGAGGGACCGTTACCTCCTCCATGGTTCTTTTTAGAACATATCTCTGATTTCTGGGCTAGTTCCAATCCTAGACGGGATATGCTATAACTTTCTGATACAGGTTGATCCCTCATCTGGGATCTACACCGATCTCTAGACAAGGGTTCCACTGACCAAGTCACTGAATTTAGTTGAAGAATAAAGGGGGAAAACATGTGCATGACCCTCTCCATTGTCTGCCAAGGGAGAGAGCAGTGCACATACACAGCAACCTATCCATTAACCCCTGCCTGGATCCAACGGCCATTTCATCATGTATGTCAGGAATGAGGTGGGATATGTGTTTACTGAACATTTATGGCATATCTCGTGGACATACCATAAATATCTAATGTGCAATGTAATTTCTAGTCTTAATCTAGTGGAAAGCTAAAATTTCAGAGATTACTGTAGTTAAACTCAATGGGGGAATTTCTCTATATCTATGCCAGTTTTCTGAGTTAGGTGTGTGATAATGTGGCAGATCATTGCTACCTGTCCCTTTTTTGCTCCAAAATTGTGCCATATTCCTCATTCACCCCTTTCAGCGAATGTGGGAAGAGTGGGACAGAGAGCGGGGAAGGATGCCTCAGTCTAACTCCTGCCAGTTTTCTGACATGTTATACAGGAAATCTACACCAGTTCTTGACTGGCGTAGAATCCCATCCTGGCACACGGTGCTCAGTTTATTAAACAGGCTGGAGCCTCTTGATAATTCAGGTATCACTTGTGCCAATCGGAGCCTTTATTTAGACTGCCAGTCTAAAAAAATCTGCCCCATGGTTTCACTCTTTACATTAACCTTGGTACTGTGAGTTGTTTGGGGAGGTTCCTAACACTTAAGAGTTGCTTTATCTGATCCTCTGCAGGGTGTGGGGATGTATAAAGCATGGCCTATAAGACAAACCAAATACTGGTGAAAGGCAAAAGTGCTGGAGTCCCGCTATATGAGCCTCAGATTCCAGATTTATGCGTGGTCCAAGCCAGGTCTGGAATAGGTTTCAGCGCCAGGTGTGTGGGGGTCATAGGCTCATTACTGGACCATAAAAGCCTGCTGAGCCTGCACTTCTGGGCAGATCCTGAGAGGAGAGGAAGTGCCTGGATCTGTCCTGACACTGAAAGCCTTGTGTACAGTATGTTGTAAGACACACATACAGTTAGTATTTACTGTTTAGTTCCCGCTCAGATGAGCAGGATTTTGGTTTGACATTATTTTGCCTGAAGTTAAGGTTGTATTTTATTTTGCTCATTTTTGTGCCTGACGTAAATGTTTATTTAATTTTGCTGTTTTTCTTAAATAAACCACTTTGTTGAAAGATTTGTGTCCCTGTCTCTAATTGGTTGGGTCTACATCACTGCTTCTGTCGAGCTACCTTCCCCACACTACACTATATTTCATCTTTCCGGACGTATTGAGCATTAAATTGGAGAGCAGTATATTAAAGCTTTCTAAGGGAATCTCGGATTACTAAGCCACATATGAAAACATTTTAATACTGTAGAGAAAGAAAAAACATTCTGTATAAAACCAGCATCATGGCGTCCTTTATATTTACCAGTTACCAGGCTAAGTTTACCTCTGTTATGCTGCAAAAGTACTATGGTGGGATTTACAGTGGTAGTAGATGGATACACAGAAGGTTTGCTTATGGGTGCAAAGGAGGAAGGTTTATCATTGTTGTAGCTGGAAACAGGAATGTCGTCTACCACAGGCTCCTAAAAATAAAGCACAAGTTATTTTCTTACGGATCTATAGAGTATAAGCGTTACAATCCTTCCCCTAAAAATCTACATTCCAATGGCTTTCAGCCAGAACCCATTCAGTTAGACTATCTATCTAGTTTGCGAAAAGAGTGACAGGATCTTTTTTAACAGTAACTAGTCAGACATGCAAACACATGCAGTATCTAATGTAACTGGATCACTTCACTTGGCTTCATTGGGACAAGTAGAAAAATAAGCTTTGCATCGTCACGCTGGACAGAGACAACTAGACGCCTGTAGAGTCACTCAGACTATGCAAAACAGGTGTGCTATGGCCCGAAGGGTGGAAGACATCCAAAACAGCAGGACACACATAGCACGATTTGTTTATTTACAGTTCCATATAACGGTTCCACGGTCTCGCATACCATTATATGACTTTCAATAGGATTTCTAGTAAAACAACCCAAATTTCTAAAAACACAAAGACAAAAGACATGATAGACGTTACTGTCAAACTGACAAAACCATCACGATTAGAATCCATGCATCACAGAACAGAGGGAGATACGGTTAGTCATGCTTTCTGGCAGGAGGCAGGAATTGACCAGTTGGTGTTTAGTAAGCTAGTAAAGAAGTCTTATGTTGTGAGTAGATAGCGAAGGTATCAGCAGCTTACTGTGTGTAAGACGGCTCCACTGTTATCAAGTTCCGAGACTCTGTGTGAGTCCTCCACCACCGGAGGAACCAGTGAAGGAGGCGGAGAGCAAGACGGTAGATTGTTTGATATAGAAAAACTGGGAGAACTAGGATTTGATCCCTTTTGCAGATGAGGGGGAATAAAATCATCAAGTGTCGGAAAAGCCAAGTTAGAGGTGACAAGTTCTGGGGAGGCTGAGAGTTTGCCAGCGGGTACAAGAGGTGGCGGTGGAGTGCTCGAAGTGGATTCTTGCTCTTTCTCAACTTTAACCTGGATGAGTGGGACTACTATAACCTCAGGCTGAGCTGTGACTGAAGTGCCATCCTGTGGGAAATAAGGTGTTGTTATGCACGGCGGAAAATGATATACTTAAAGTGTGCAGCTGTGACATGACATGCGTTCACATGTCCAATAAAACCATGCTGCAGAGGCTTGGAAAGAGAGTGCATCATTGTGATACATAGAACTCAACAATATTAGACATAGAAATAGTAAAACCATCAAGTATATTAAATACAATTCACATCAAGCGTTTTTATTGCTCTGAATACAAAGTCTGTGTGCCTCAACTCTTTGGCAAGAATGGCTTGTGAAAATGAAGAGCAAAAAAAGTGCAGAGAAAAGTACAGACAAAACAAGTAAAGGATTGTGCGGAGAGAGAGTATCATTTTACTGGAAATGTGACAAACAATTTCAGCTACACATAAAAAGACAAAACAAGACATTGTTAGCAATGATCAAGAAATAATGGAAAGTCAAGGTGCATAAATATATGAAAAAGTACCATGCCACGATATCTCTGCGCCCCTGGCGCCTGTTTAGGCTTTGATGTATAGTAGGGTTCCTTTGCAGTCATGTTGACACGGCCAGCAGGATGCTGTGTATCTGGCTCTGTGCGTCCCATTTCTCGTTGTAGAGGACATTGACTCCAGAAAGTATCTATTTCACCATCGCTAATAGAATCTTTACTTGGGATAGGGTCAAAGAATGGCCTGGGAGGGATGGGAGGTGGGGATTTTCCGGTGTCTATTATTGAAGAAACAATGTTCGTGGCTGGTGATTTAGTTACATCAGCTCCCAATTCAGCACCCTCTGTTTTATCATGTGCAACGCTGGTGGGATTTTCAGATGCAGCTGGGCCAGTGCTGTTAGATAAACAAGCTACATATAGACTGCTGACCTTTTTATCGGCTTTGGGCTCATGACTCAAATTCATTCCAGCAACACTTCTGACTGCACCGCTTGACTCACTGGGCTGGTGTTGTGGTGACGTGTTTGGCAGCAGGGATCTACTATCAAAGTGCTCAACTTCAGAGTGAGAAGCAGGGATGTTAGAGCGGTCTGCAGAGGTTTCTTGGTTGAAAGCAGAAACGCAGGTCGGAGAATAGTGGGGTGTACCCGTAACATGCGGTGCATAAGGCTTGGGAGCACTAAGGTAAAGCCCATCCAAAATAGGTACTGGTTTTAGGTAAGAAAATTTAGTGTTAGTATGTGGACGCCATGCAAAACTCTCCTCTTTGGGAGGAGGAGGGATTGGAGGAGGGAGAGATTTCTACATGGTCATATGTAGTAAAAAAAAGAAAAGGAAAAAATAATCAGAAAATGACGAGTATTACAAGGATTTATGGAAACATGAAACTGTAAAGTATAAAGTAAGAAACTGAATTCATGTGACATGAAAGGGGAGATGTTTGATGGATGTCAAAGTAAGGAAGGTTACAGCCAACATAAGACAGGCAATATGGAAGGTAAAGAACTTTTTTTTTAATATACATTTTACAACTAAAACTTCTAATACGTCAATAGATTTTCAGCCAGCTATACATGTAAGATTTTGGACGGCTGTCACGTGGCTGTCCCATTGATGATACAATCATTTGTACAAAAGATCCCACCAACAACATTAACATCATGCACAACGTGGTTGATGATGGCTGATGCCTAACACTGGTATTTTGGCTGAAAATATCCAACATGGCCAATTTGTCTTCATCAGACTAAAGTCTGCTGTCAGCCAACTGTTCACTGCATCTATATGTTAGGTAGCTGAATATTCATCAGCCAAATAGGCCTCTATGACCAACGAAAATCTAACATGTATAGCAATTTTCACACACTTTTTTGTCTCAATGTTTGACAGAATTCTAGTGCATTCTGCTTAGTAAATCCTCTGCAATCTCTATACTTTCAGAGAGAATATTTCACAAAATAAACTTAATAATAGTAATGTTCTTAACATCAGCTGCTGATGACTTGAAAGTCGCTCTTTTCAATTCTACAATTCAATATTACAAACCTGCAATATTTTTTCTTAAAATCACAAAATCTCCACATGAACATACACTTCATTTCAGAAATAATTCTACAAATACGAGCCCTGGAAATTTTGCTATGAATTATTGTATAGCATTTAAAGCAGGGGTTGTAAATCTCTTACATTGGGACATTACCAGTCAAACCCTTCTCAACCTGTTGATCTCCTTGTAGCCCCTGAATGTCAGACACATAGTTGTATTAGCTTTTCAGGACCGTAAAATGGGAATATGAGCCAAACATATGCCAAAGGGACACTCTTTTGGCACACATTTTGATAATGAGAGTCTATGGACAAGATGGCATTATAGAAGTGTTCATCTGACATACAGCTGAAATGAAATGTGAACAGAGTTTGAGGCCAGCAGAACATAGGCTTTTTCAGCCGGGAAAACATGGTCTGTATATCATCTGCATTTCTCAGACTGCTCTGTCCAGAGACTTGGACTCACGGTATAATAGGACATTACTACCTTATTATTGGGTTACAGTCCTATACTGCATTCATAATGGGACAGGAAGCCTGTATTAGGGACAGAATCATAGATAACTACTATACTATCTAATGTGTTAGGCCTAAATGGTGGCCATACACGTTAGATGAATGTCAATCTAACCTGTTAATTTCGGAAGGACTGGCAGACCATCTAAATGTGTATAGGGTGTCCTAACTCTCCCATGAAGCCAAATGTTGAGGGGGAAAAAAGGGACAGATATTTGAGTTTCAACATCCCAGATCCTTTGTTGTTTTTTTTTAGGGTGATAAGTTACCAGCAGAGTTGGTTATTCTCTTATTCCTATTAAGCACAGTCGTAGCTATATGGGGTGCAGTACCCTATGTGGTGCAACCCTCTACCACATAGACCACCACCAGCATTATGAATGGCATATGGAAGGTGAAGACCTTAACCAGCTTCTGCAATCCAGAACTTCAAGTTATTCCTTTGCTACTAAAACACATGCATACTCAGTCAGGCTAAGCATGCAAGTGTTTGGAGAGTCAGAAAGAATATCTATCAACAGCTTTAGAAGGTGTGTATAGGGATCATTAGTATGGTAGTACTGTAATGCTGCCAGCGTGGTTTTAGTCTTCCGTTTCTCAGGGTTGCCTATCTCCCCTTATAGTATATAGGGGTACGTCACAGTTTTAGAACAGCTGTTTTACACTACATTCTATTTTTAAGTACCGGTAGTTCTGGTTTCCATTCATGTAAATTGACAGCCATGACAGATCTGACGATGCAATCCATTTAGTAATGGATCTTAATGAATGTTGGAACCCACTGACTC
Source organism: Leptodactylus fuscus (assembly GCF_031893055.1). Classification (NCBI taxonomy): domain Eukaryota; kingdom Metazoa; phylum Chordata; class Amphibia; order Anura; family Leptodactylidae; genus Leptodactylus; species Leptodactylus fuscus. The sequence goes on along the minus strand of NC_134274.1, from coordinate 55,958,357 downwards.
ATAATGAACATCTGGTATTAACTTAACACTGTTTAGCACTATTGTTGCCATTAATGTACAATGGAAAGCTGACGGAAATGAATGGAATGGTAAGTCTTATAATATCCTGAGAGCAAACCAATTTATAGCATTAAATAGGTCAGTATAGTATAATAACCATGGCATTTGTTCATGTTAGACCTCTTTTGAGAGTAGACAAAAAGTAGACAAGGTTCAGCATTAAAATGGGTGAACAAAGTAATAACAGCGTGGAAGCTTATTAGCCTAATAACCCTAAAGTTACATTTTTAAGAAGATGGAAACGTGACCACTATATAATTTCAGATGTAAAGTTACCTTGAAGGCTAATTTCAGGGGAGTTCATTTCAATCATATGTAAAGGGAACCTGTCACTCTGAAAATGCAGCATGTTATAGAGCAGGAAGAGCAGAACAGACTGATATGTAGTTTCTCCAAAACTATTCAATTTAACATATATTTTATTCATTTACCTTCTCATACTGGATTAGTCCAGGGGGTGGTTTTATCAGTGATCGACAGTCTTCTTGCATAAGTGTACATACAGAGATGCCTATAAGTCAGAAAGTAAGACTGTCTGCCAGTCCTAAGCATCAAACCACATATTCAATGTGGCAGGTTCCCTTTAAGAAGCCATAATATACACATAACTTCTGGATAAGGCTAGGTTCACACCTTTGCTGAGCTCTCTGCTGTTCGGGCTTGCCGGGGGGACCCAAACTACAGAGAGTCGGACTATAGACTATAACTGGGTCTGCTGGTTTTCAGCACAATTATGCTCTCTATTGTCAGGTGGGTGGTCCTGCTCCATCCTAGAACCACCCACTTGACTGCAGAGAGCCTAATTAGCATATTGGGTGCTGAAACGAACTTGCTTAAGAACAGTCTAGAGAAAAAAATTCCAACTGCGTCAAAATCAGCGGAGTGGCGCCTAGTGAAAGATGCAAAAGAGTTGAAGTTGGTGGAGGTCACGAAAGGTCAGCTTTAAGCAGACCTTATAAATTTAGGTCTGGATTAAACATGCTCTGCAGTGCATCATTTAATCTACTCTTGTAGTTTTTTGTCCTAGGAATAAGATAATAGTAGCTTCACATAAATACGTGATATTGTCGTATCACATGTGCAAAGTCCATCACCATCACAGTCACCATCAATGGAGAACAAGTGAACAGTGCTACAGTAAGAACAACCAGGTACAGCTAAAACAAGAAATAACTGATCAAGCACAACAAGAACAAAGATTTTCTACTATATAATGTAAAACGTGTTAAATTCACCAAGGAGATTATGAAACCTTCTAGATAAGAGTAGCATTATACTGTATATAACTTATTAGAATGAAGCACAATGATAACAGGAGACACAAACAAGAAGAATAATCCATACTGAATAGCAGATAATAGGGAAAGGCTTGCAGTACCTGCGGCTTGTACTCAGATGGGAGATTAGGACGCACACTCCGAAATCCTTTTGCAGCCAGTGAGGAGGACTGAGAATCCCCATTAGATTCAGCTACAGACGGGGGCCTGTCATCTACACAAGTCAAGATTTTGCAAGGGTCAAGTTTCCAGCTTTCGTTGATTTCACCCAAAACATACAACGACAGAGTCTTCTTACCTGGTTCTCCTTCTGTCGGCAATTCACCTGGTTTATACAGGTAAAAAAGGAAAAAAAGTTAGACTCCAAGGATTGACATTAAGGAAACTGCGTATCCTGAGCTACAAGACTGCTGCAGCCACCAACTCTTAAACAGGATTGCAAATGCAAGTGCCATAGTAACTGGCATTACATATCATGTCCTCACTGTTTCTGACCTTTCTGGACACAAAGAATTCTTTCATAGCAATAAAGGCAGAATTGTCCATTGACTCTGTCAGTTTGAAAGGGAAAAAAACACAATCAAGTGGTTGAAAGCTGTGAACATGATGTGAATCGGTCTCTGTGAACTTAAGACGTATGGAACCGCACGCTACAGTTTTCAAAACCTATAATAAGCATTGAGTTTCAAGTGTTTGACGTGACAATAATTACAGATTGTGATTTGCATTCATGTATGTGTAGCTGCAGGGGAGATGTTCTGGCAGGATGATTGAGACATGACAGCACTAACTGCGACTTGCAGAACAACCAGTTTTTTGGAGCAGTGTTGCTATATTCATTCAATCATGCCGATTAAAAACAGAACAGACATTGATTATTCACTTTACTGTGGTCTATTTCACTTAATATATCAGTATATTTTGCTTATAATGAGATAGCCTTACTTGTGCTCAGTAAAAAGAGGGTTGTCCAGGGAATAAAATTTACCTTAATTCATCCAGTAGATTCTTCATGATGGACCCGGGGGTTCTGAGTCATGTGAGTCAGACCCTGTGAGATCAGAAGAAGAGGGAGGAGGGAGAGGGAACAGAGTCGGGGACTGGTTCCATTCACGTCACCCAGGGGTTGGTACCAGGCTGGAATGCTTAGATCCATCATGAAGAATCCACTAGATGAATTAAGGTAAATTTAACTCACAAGACAACCCCTTTAACTGGTGGATCCACCGTGAAAGAATAGGACTAAGGTATAACAAATCATTAGGGGGTTTGGTCCATGGACAAACAAAATGAAATTAAGTTATATTTTCTTCTTTTATTACCCAAAGCACATTGTTGGACTAAAGGGCCTAGGGCCCACCAGATCCACCAGAGTGCATGACGTCAGCTACAGGCCAGAAGAAGACACTGGATGCCCAGGAGAGGTGAGTAAAAGTGTTTAATTTTACAGACCTCCCCTTGGCAGGTTTCTATTGGAAGCCCTTTCTGTTATCGACATGGTTGGGCCTGACTCCGGGATCCAGAGTCATCAGGCTCCAAATCCCAGGTGGCCCCTTTGGGTATGGGGGCCCTGGACAATTGCCCAGTCTGCCAGCCTTGCCTAAAGGCACAGAGAGCCCAGGGAAATCACTGGTACCCACGTGAGCTAGTCTGAGTCTGCCAAAGCATGCACAACTCTTCAACATCTTACCATTTTTAATCCCAAGTGTGAACCACGATGAATTAGAATAATTCCACCTCAAAATTCTCTTTCAAAACTAGCCACTATCTATCGCCCTTTTTGTAGTTACAATGGGAGGCAGTGACAGCATGCTGACCAAAAAAAACCCAAACCTGTTGCTGGATCCTGCTACCGTTTCTACAGCTAAAGTATAGCAAGACCAGGAAATGAGGCCTCACACTTGCCTATCTCCTAGGTTCCACATGGCCAGTTTTAAGAGAGGATTTTGAGGCGGAAGACTGACTCAAATTCCGCCATATGATCACAACGATCATATGAACATAATGTGGTACATCCCAACTCTATATCATGGGAACATGTTGGCATAAAAAAGGATGGGACTATTGACTTTCAATATAACTAATCTATTTGTTTTCAGGGAGATAAGCCACTAGTAAAGGAGCATGGCAGCGTCTTCTGTTATTTTTCTGAGTGTATTATGTGGGTTGTGAACTGCTATATTGACTACATAAATAAAAAGATATACATTTATTAAGGACCACATTATTAATTATGTGGCCCTGAGTCCTGACATGCATTAGGCATACATAAAGATTACATTGTGAGTCACTGCTGGGGACTGTAATCCCTTTAAGTCAACATATGTCAAGTGCCAATTCCACACATTACAAGGTGATGCCAAAGGCTTACTTCAGCTTCCATAATGGATGGGTGTTAATGATCCATACTGTAAGAAGGTTCTGAACAAATGCCACATTTTTGGCAATGGCAACATTTACATTTCTTGTTTAGAGTTTATTTTGATACACTAATGTAATTTACACACACATAGAAATGTTCCTGCCAAATCGGGGTGTTAGACACGTTTCTGGACTTTCTGTGACCTGTAATGTGGCTGAATACAAGACACAGCCTGTGGACAAGTGGGGCACATTTTCTGGAATAAAAGCAGATTTTTTCTCATTTGATTAAATATCTTTATCCTGGCCATGGACATTTAAATCTCGTTACAATGCCAAGAAAATTCCATATTTTTTATTTTATTTTATTTTATTTTATTTTACATAGGACATTCGCAGGAAAGTGCCATGCATATAATGCATATATAATACAAAAATTCTTCAAATTTGCCAGCACTGAGAGATTCCTACAGGGTACACTCTAAACTAAAGGTATCCTAAAAACTTTTTGATAATTTTGAAAGTAAAAGGGATTCTGTCACCAGAACCCAAGATATCAACCTAGACCTGCAAATGGGTAGGTTAGGGTCACCTGAAACAAATTGTGTTTTCTACTTGTCAATTGGGGCCTCTATTGCTGAAATATCTCTGGTTTTGTCAACATGCAAATGAGCTCTTTGGAGCAACAACAGTGTTGAGCAATAACAATGCCCTCATGGCTCTAAAGAGTTCATGTGCATACTGACACCAGGGGAAAACACTGTCTGATTTAGGTAACCCTAACCAGAACAGCATCTGCCATGAGGCGAGATGAGTATCTTGCCTCAGGCGGCATATTCCTTTAGGTAGCAAGGTTTTAAACTTGCACTGATCCAGATGATAGGTGATAAGCGTTTGATCAGTAAGTCAGGTGGGATGCACATCCGTCACAAAAACAGCGATCTTATGTCCCTCCATATGAATGAAGCACAAGTTGAGCACACACACTGCCACGCCATTGATTTCACCACACACTTATCTTGTAGATAGGTGACAAGCATTTAACTTGGAACAGACCATTTAGCACAGGGCGTCATTTTAATGTTTTCATATCCAGTAACTTACTTGGCGAAAGCTCAATGTCCAATGTGGATCTACTTTTTTGGATATCCCCTTGTGGTGTGGATGCTCGGAGGGTTACAGCTCCTTTTCCTGTACATACTTTAGTAGGATCCACATCTAAAAGAGAAAAAGCATCCATTCGGTGAATTGAGAGCATACAATATCTTCAGTTCTCAATGCAGGTAAATGTATTACACATAAGGAGCAGATCACACATTGCCATGCTTTGTTGAAACCTAGAAAGTTTTGGGGAAGCACATTCAGCAGAAGATATGTGAAAAATAAAGTATATGGGATGACACAAATTATGATAGCGATGAAATAGGCATTATTAGATATATGAAAATGAAAAACAAACAATGCATGGATATCTATGTGACTTCCGTATAGGTTCAAATGCACAACCTTGCCCCAACGAATCTAAGATGACATTGTATGGTAAATCTGCCCCGAACCACATAATATACCCAAAATGCCATCAAACTACAAATCAAATATTGTCATTGAATATTACAGTAAAGATCCCCTGAATTGTGGTTACAGTCATTTAGCAGCATACAGGCGGCACTTATTCTGTGTAATATATATATATATATATATATATATATATATATATATATATATATATATATATACAGTCCTATGAAAAAGTTTGGGCACCCCTATTAATCTTAATCATTTTTAGTTCTAAATATTTTGGTATTTGCAACAGCCATTTCAGTTTGATATATCTAATAACTGATGGACACAGTAATATTTCAGGATTGAAATGAGGTTTATTGTACTAACAGAAAATGTGCAATATGCATTAAACCAAAATTTGACCGGTGCAAAAGTATGGGCACCTCAACAGAAAAGTGACATTAATATTTAGTAGATCCTCCTTTTGCAAAGATAACAGCCTCTAGTCGCTTCCTGTAGCTTTTAATCAGTTCCTGGATCCTGGATAAAGGTATTTTGGACAAACAATTCAAGTTCAGTTAAGTTAGATGGTCGCCGAGCATGGACAGCCCGCTTCAAATCATCCCACAGATGTTCAATGATATTCAGGTCTGGGGACTGGGATGGCCATTCCAGAACATTGTAATTGTTCCTCTGCATGAATGCCTGAGGATTTGGAGCGGTGTTTTGGATCATTGTCTTGCTGAAATATCCATCCCCGGCGTAACTTCAACTTCGTCACTGATTCTTGAACATTATTCTCAAGAATCTGGTGATACTGAGTGGAATTCATGCGACTCTCAACTTTAACAAGATTCCCGGTGCCAGCATTGGCCACACAGCCCCAAAGCATGATGGAACCTCCACCAAATTTTACAGTGGGTAGCATGTGTTTTTCTTGGAATGCTGTTTCTTTTTGGACGCCATGCATAACGCCTTTTTTTATAACCAAACAACTCAATTTTTGTTTCCAAAATGAAGCTGCCTTGTCCAAATGTGCTTTTTCATACCTCAGGCAACTCTATTTGTGGCGTACGTGCAGAAACGGCTTCTTTCTCATCACTCTCCCATACAGCTTCTATTTGTGCAAAGTGCGCTGTATAGTTGACCGATGCACAGTGACACCATCTGCAGCAAGATGATGCTGCAGCTCTTTGGAGGTGGTCTGTGGATTGTCCTTGACTGTTCTCACCATTCTTCTTCTCTGCCTTTCTGATATTTTTCTTGGCCTGCCACTTCTGGGCTTAACAAGAACTGTCCCTGTGGTCTTCCATTTCCTTACTATGTTGCTCACAGTGGAAACTGACAGGTTAAATCTCTGAGACAACTTTTTGTATCCTTCCCCTGAACAACTATGTTGAACAATCTTTGTTTTCAGATCATTTGAGAGTTGTTTTGAGTAGCCCATGATGCCACTCTTCAGAGGAGATTCAAATAGGAGATCAACTTGCAATTGGCCACCTTAAATACCTTTTCTTATGATTGGATACATCTGGCTATGAAGTTCAAAGCTCACTGAGGTTACAAAACCAATTTTGTGCTTCAGTAAGTCAGTAAAAAGTAGTTAGGGGAATTCAAATCAATAAAATGATAAGGGTGCCCATACTTTTGCACCGGTCAAATTTTGGTTTAATGCATATTGCACATTTTCTGTTAGTACAATAAACCTCATTTCAATCCTGAAATATTACTGTGTCCATCAGTTATTAGATATATCAAACTGAAATGGCTGTTGCAAACACCAAAATATTTAGAACAAAAAATGATTAAGATTAATAGGGGTGCCCAAACTTTTTCATAGGACTGTATACACACACACACACACACACACACACACACTTTATCTCCTAAAGTTGCCCCTATCACGAGGGCTGAGGAGTCAGGAACAGATTTGGGTGGTGGTACCTACAATTTCAGCCTCAAAGTAAAATAATTGATGACTTTTAATTATATTATACAATTGTTGATATTGTATAATTAGTTAGATGTATAGTTTGTTACATATTTACTTCCTTAGCAATTCAAATACTAGATTCATAACGAAGTAAAGTCAAGTGTGGTCAGTGGCTTGGCCTACTGACTCCCCAGTCTTGCCAATGATATCGGTTTTCTTCCATTTTTGCCCACGCTTTTTGAATAGCGTAACATAACTACTGTCTACCATCATCTTTTATCATTGTGGGAAGTTGTAACCACCAAAATGTACATTACATGGTGACCATTACAATTTAAGGCTGCCCATGGACAGTAATACATGAACAAGGTCAAGTCCAGAGAGTGCCAGGTCTGCTTATAGACTGGTCGCTGCATGGAACAGCCCCTTTAACATAAAACAAAGTGTCTTAAAAGAGTACGGGGCATTGTAGTGACCTTCTGTCTCTAATTTTCATTCTCTTGAGAGGTTTTGAGGTTTCAATGAATAATTTCAGGCATTTGATAGGATACCGTGGCTCCATCATTTAGTAAATTAGTAGGCATCCCAGCATGAGGGCCACCACTGCTGTTATAAGTTGACAGAACTCGACTTTAGAGTAAGAATGTTGTGTGATCAGGCCCCATAGAGGACAGCTGGATTTTTAAAGATGATAAAATAGTCCACAGGATAAACATGCAGAAGTTTCTCTGCAAATCTTTAATCTAAGATAAACTACATCAATCACAATTTCTTTTATGTTAACATTTTAATCACCTCTTTATGTTTGATTTATGGTGGAATTTTCCTTTAAACTAACCACCGAAGGCACAGCCAGCTTACGTTCCACACATTTTTGTGCGCTTAAATTCAACACTGGTGATGTACATTGCAGCAGAAAATACTGGAGAGATTTATGATCAAGATCTGCATTTTGTACACCGGTCTTTATAACCCCTCTTCCACTGGTCACCTCAGAAATCAGGCCCACCCTATGTTCCTGAACTGAAATCTACTCTGTTGGTGCCAACCACAGCTCATCCTTGCCAAGTCTCCTTTCCAGAAAGTGGTAAGGCCAGTTGCCATAATTATTGTCACAAGTGGGGTATAACAAGTTGCAAACTTGAGGTTTGCAAATTTTTTACGGTAGAAAAATAAATCTGCTACTATATATGGTACTATAACAGTATGGAACATGATGTGGATGGTTTCGATACCACAGAAAGCCTTCCCCATGGAAATATAAAGATCCAACACTGAAGACAACCTGTTAGTTTAGTTCTCCTGACACCTCGGTTTTAGTAAGTATGGTAATTCTATTCCCATTACAATTCTGGGGTAACTTTTCTCATTACTGTGCTTTGTGTTATTGCTCGGTTGACAACTGGTCATTACCATTGATGTTGTCAAGATGGCTTGTCTTTAGACAATCTGTCAGCTCTGATTGGACAGGGTCAGTCTTATTTATTTACACATTTCAAGGAGGAATAACAGAGGAACCGCACAACTCAGTTAAAAGAAACCATTCTTGAGAATTGGTATATGATGAGGAATACTAGAATTTACCAAAACAGACATATCAGGAGAGGCGACAGGTCCCTTTTGTTTTGCATACAAAACAAATAAATGCATGTAGTCAGCTCAAGCCAAATTATAACAATCTATACTAGGTAATATAATCCATGGTAGTCCGCGTATTCTGTTCGTCAGTTGACTAAAGCCACATCTGTACCAGTGTCCTGTTCCGAGTCTGTCTGAAATCATAGACAATGAAGTCCAGCAAGCAGGACTTTTTCATCTGGCGATGTCAAGGAGAACACAATGGATATCTGATGGACCCACCAATGATCTGTTGTTTGTCCATCATTAGACTGTTAGACTGTTTGATCCCTTCTTCTGGTCCTACGGCAGACCAGAAGAACAGATAAAATGACGAAGATGTAAATCATTTCTAGTGTTATGGGAACGCTATGTGTATAGTATAAGAAAGCACAATAGGTTCAGCACATGATAAGATCCACACATTAAAAATAAAATAAAGACCGTGCAGATATGACAACAATATATAGGAGTTCAATAATCATGCCAAATTATCTCGGTTCAGTACAGCTAGTAGTAACATTCAGAACAGGCCCATTTAGTGATGAGGTACACAAATATTAAAGCATCATATATGAATGTAAATATGCCAAGCATGTAAACGAATGTAATGTCATTGAGATGCAAAGCAAACAGAGCAAGAAATGCAGAATGAACACGATTTCATTTGCGTTCCAAGCATATACCTGGAGTTGGCACAAGATCAGGAAAGTTTTGTACTGCCTTCACAGGAATGATTGTAATAGCAGAGCATGAACGTGTACTCAAAGGAGAGTCATCTGCTGTGAACACAAAAGTAACACTGGATCTGAAAGAGTACTCAAACATCACACAACCTCTCACATAATACCATATTTCTGTTCTTACATATTTATTATAAGAAACATGTTCATAATCACTGGATATGTCCAAGGAATATACCAAAATCAAATGTCATCCTGTGTTGGTATTTCATTGCTGCAGTAGGAGGTAAACATATCCTATGCACACAACCATAGTTAAGCCTCCCATAGAGATGTATAAAGTCTTACTATAAAAATTCAGCAAAAAATCATGGCGAGCTCCATCATGAGCTTTATTACAAAGCTTTCTTCCTGACAAAATTGTCTAATTGTAATGAGGTACATGGCCTATGAACAGTACTGAGTAAAATGTCTGTGTAGTCCCTGTTGTACAGTCCCTGGTGTTTTAAGATGGAGGAATTGAGAGTCTATATACATGGGTTTTGTAGAGGACGAGCTGCAAATAAAGACTGAAGAGGGATAAGCCTTATCTATTTCTATCACACACCTCTATAAAAGTCGCCATGTAGTACTTTGTTTGAACACGATGTTACATAAAAGCCTTTATCTCCGCATGCTGATCCTTTTATAAGTACTTGTCCTACTACTCAACAGAATTGGTGTTACTCATGTAATGTAACTCCTGAAAATCCAGACAGAAAAATCTCAGCCAATCTCTAAAATATTGGGGCTCCTTTAAAGAATATTTGGAATATAGACAAAATATAAAATGTATAGTTACATATGCAGAGTTTCAATATTTTGGAAATATATATATATATATATATATATATATGAATAAAGGCTACTATACTAAGCACTATGGCAAACAAACAATGCACACTAAGGTATATGTCTGAAAATCAAAGGCAGATAAACACAACTGTATGCTATATTGTTGAATACAATATATTTTTTTACATTTATAGGATACAATTGAGACTACTTGTTCTTTAAAAATATGCTTAGAGATGTGTACATTTAAAGAGTAACGCTGGGTTCACACCTGCGTTCATGTCTCCGTACTATGGTTTCCGTCTTCTGCATGGCAGAAGACGGAAACCATAGACCGGGTCTGGCCGTGCGCGGCGGTGAGCATTTTAGGCTCTCCGCCGTGAAACCGTTTTTTTTTATCCGGACACAGAGTAGTGCATGTCCGACTCTGTGTCCGGATTATAAAACCCGGTTTCGCGGCGGAGAGCGCAAAACGCTCACTGCTGCGCACGGCCGGACAGCTTTCTCACCCATTCAAATGAATGGGTGAGAAAGTCTCCTGCAGGCTTCCGTCTCCTGCATCTGTTTTATGCAGGAAATGGAAACCTGCAATAAGGACCGATGAACGCAGATGTGAACGAGCCCTAAGAAAGAATTTATAAAGAGACAAAAACATGGGTTATATCAAATTTATATGTTATTAAAAAAAAAAAAAAGGCCAAACAAGTGATGAATAATAAATAGAAGTCACTGGAGAGTTGCCGGTGACTGGGCTGTAAATCAGAATAATTAGCTAAATTGCCATAATCAGGGGACACTTCTGAGTCACAACATAACTCAGCTCACAGTTACTTATTATTGGACTTAGAGACTGTAACTAATGACAATTTATGTAATAAAATGGAAATTATTTACTGGTGTAAGATTAATGTCTAAAAATATAAATATGGTTACTACAGAAGGGAGCTAACAGAATACTAAAACCTCACAAGAAACATCAAGATTCTGCTTTATTTTCCTAGCCACTTAGTATATCAAGGCACACTGTGCTATAATGTTGAGACTCATTAATAGTGAAGGAGTTTGCCAATGGCGGTGTATTTTCTTTCTCCAACGTACTTTTCTCTCTTTCCTTACGGTCCCATGCTGTTGAACCAAAATTTTTCCTCTTGCACTGGCAGAATTGTGCCTTCCGTGTATTTCATACATGGCCGTTTTTTTCAATGGCCCTCACATGTGCTACTGTATTGTCTGTATAAAATTTGACTGGCTGGCTATGGCTTCCATAGTGTTATAGGCAACATCACAATACAAGAATGGTGGACGAAGGTTAACAAAACTAGAATAACAAAAACATAGCTATAACAAACATAGCTATAACATACTATGATGTTAGAGGATTGCAATAATAAACGCAATGATATCACAGGACAAAGGTTTTGTCATGTCAGGACATAACACTAGAGATGAGCGAACAGTGTTCTATCGAACTCATGTTCGATCGGATATTAGGCTGTTCGGCATGTTCGAATCGAATCGAACACCGCGTGGTAAAGTGCGCCATTACTCGATTCCCCTCCCACCTTCCCTGGCGCCTTTTTTGCTCCAATAACAGCGCAGGGTAGGTGGGACAGGAACTACGACACCGGTGACGTTGAAAAAAGTAGGCAAAACCCATTGGCTGCCGAAAACATGTGACCTCTAATTTAAAAGAACAGCGACGCCCAGCTTCGCGTCATTCTGAGCTTGCAATTCACCGAGGACGGAGGTTTCCGTCCAGCTAGCTAGGGCTTAGATTCTGGGTAGGCAGGGACAGGCTAGGATAGGAAGGAGAAGACAACCAACAGCTCTTATAAGAGCTAAATTCCAGGGAGAAGCTTGTCAGTGTAACGTGGCACTGACGGGCTCAATCGCCGCAACCCAGCTTTCCCAGGATCCTGAATGGAATACACTGTCAGTGTATTCCCGTATACCCGATATATACCCCGATACCCGTTCCAACGGTGTGCCCCCCCACCTTCACCCCAGAAATACCCTGCAAGTCCCCTAGCAATAGAATTGGGGCTATATACACCCACAATTTTTACTACTGGTATACAGTGCCATTGTCTGACTGGGAATTCAAAGAATATATTGGGAATACAAATACCCTCATTTCTTGCTACTGCCATATAGTGCCAGTGTCTGACTGGGAATTCAAAGAATATATTGGGGTTACGTGCACCCACAATTTTTACTACTGGTATACAGTGCCATTGTCTGACTGGGAATTCAAAGAATATATTGGGAATACAAATACCCTCATTTCTTGCTACTGCCATATAGTGCCAGTGTCTGACTGGGAATTCAAAGAATATATTGGGGTTACGTGCACCCACAATTTTTACTACTGGTATACAGTGCCATTGTCTGACTGGGAATTCAAAGAATATATTGGGAATACAAATACCCTCATTTCTTGCTACTGCCATATAGTGCCAGTGTCTGACTGGGAATTCAAAGAATATATTGGGGTTACGTGCACCCACAATTTTTACTACTGGTATACAGTGCCATTGTCTGACTGGGAATTCAAAGAATATATTGGGGTTATAAATACCCTCATTTCTTGCTACTGCCATATAGTGCCAGTTTCTGACTGGTAATTCAAAGAATATATTGGGGTTACGTGCACCCACAATTTTTACTACTGGTATACAGTGCCATTGTCTGACTGGGAATTCAAAGAATATATTGGGGTTATAAATACCCTCATTTCTTGCTACTGCCATATAGTGCCAGTTTCTGACTGGTAATTCAAAGAATATATTGGGGTTACGTGCACCCACAATTTTTACTACTGGTATACAGTGCCATTGTCTGACTGGGAATTCAAAGAATATATTGGGGTTATAAATACCCTCATTTCTTGCTACTGCCATATAGTGCCAGTTTCTGACTGGTAATTCAAAGAATATATTGGGGTTACGTGCACCCACAATTTTTACTACTGGTATACAGTGCCATTGTCTGACTGGGAATTCAAAGAGTATATTGGGAATACAAATACCCTCATTTCTTGCTACTGCCATATAGTGCCAGTTTCTGACTGGGAATTCAAAGAATATATTGGGGTTACGTGCACCCACAATTTTTACTACTGGTATACAGTGCCATTGTCTGACTGGGAATTCAAAGAGTATATTGGGAATACAAATACCCTCATTTCTTGCTACTGCCATATAGTGCCAGTTTCTGACTGGGAATTCAAAGAATATATTGGGGTTACGTGCACCCACAATTTTTACTACTGGTATACAGTGCCATTGTCTGACTGGGAATTCAAAGAATATATTGGGGTTACGTGCACCCACAATTTTTACTACTGGTATACAGTGCCAATTTCTAACTAGGAATTCAAAATGCGCAAGGCTCCCGGAAAGGGACGTGGACGAGGCCGTGGGCGAGGTCGGGGGAATGGTTCTGGGGAGCAAGGTAGCAGTGAAGCCACAGGGCGTCCCGTGCCTACTCCTGTGGGGCAGCAAGCATTGCGCCACTCCACAGTGCCAGGGTTGCTTGCCACATTAACTAAACTGCAGGGTACAAACCTTAGTAGGCCCGAGAACCAGGAACAGGTCTTGCAATGGCTGTCAGAGAACGCTTACAGCACATTGTCCAGCAGCCAGTCAGACTCTGCCTCCTCTCCTCCTATTACCCAACAGTCTTGTCTTCCTTCCTCCCAAAATTCCGAAGCTTTACAGAACAATAACCCAAACTGTCCCTGCTCCCCAGAGCTGTTCTCCGCTCCTTTCATTGTCCCTCAACCTGCCTCTCCACGTCACGATTCCACGAACCTAACAGAGGAGCATCTGTGTCCAGATGCTCAAACACTAGAGTCTCCTCCATCTCCGTTCGATTTGGTGGTGGATGACCAGCAACCCACCCTCATCGACGATGATGTGACGCAGTTGCCGTCAGGGCATCCAGTTGACCGGCGCATTGTGCGGGAGGAGGAGATGAGACAGGAGTTGGAAGAGGAAGTGGTGGATGATGAGGACACTGACCCGACCTGGACAGGGGGGATGTCAAGCGGGGAAAGTAGTGTGGATGTTGAGGCAGGTGCAGCACCAAAAAGGGTAGCTAGAGGCAGAGGCAGAGGTCAGCAGCTTAGGCGAAGCCAGGCCACACCCGGAATCTCCCAAGATGTTCCAGTTCGTACCCAGCCCCGAAAAACTCCCACCTCGAGGGCACGTTTCTCGAAGGTGTGGAGTTTTTTCAAGGAATGCGCCGAGGACAGATATAGTGTTGTCTGCACAATTTGCCTCTCGAAATTGATTAGGGGCTCTGAGAAGAGCAACCTGTCCACCACTTCAATGCGCCGTCATTTGGAATCCAAGCACTGGAATCAGTGGCAGGCAGCAACGGCAGGACAAAGGCCGCCTGCCGTTCACGCCACTGCCACTGCCTCTGCCACTGCCTCTGCCACTGCCACTGCTGACTGTGCTGGCGATGCACTCCAGAGGACGAGCCAGGACACCACTTCATCTGCCTCCGCCACTTTGTTGACTTCTACCTCATCCTCCCCTGGTCCTGTCTTATCTCCTTCTCCTGCATCATCAAAGGCACCATCAGGCGTTTCTTTACAACAACCCACCATCTCTCAGACATTGGAGCGGCGGCAGAAATACACTGCTAACCACCCACACGCGCAAGCCTTGAACGCCAACATCGCTAACCTGCTGGCCCAGGAGATGTTGGCGTTCCGGCTTGTTGAAACTCCCGCCTTCCTGGACCTGATGGCAACTGCGGCACCTCGCTATGCCGTCCCTAGCCGTCACTACTTCTCCCGGTGTGCCGTCCCCGCCTTGCACCAGCACGTGTCACTCAACATCAGGCGGGCCCTTAGTTCCGCGCTTTGCACAAAGGTCCACTTGACCACCGACGCGTGGACAAGTGCATGCGGACAGGGACGCTACATTTCACTGACGGCACACTGGGTGAATGTAGTTGAGGCTGGGACTGCTTCCCAAACTGGCCCGGTGTACCTCGTCTCCCCGCCTAACATTCCTGGCAGGGACACGAGAAGAACACCCCCCTCCTCCTCCTCCTCTACCGCCTCCTCCTCCGCCACCGCCTCCTCCTCCGCCACCGCCTCCTCCTCCGCTGTTAGATTGACCCCAGCTACGAGTTGGAAACGTTGCAGCACTGGCGTTGGTAGACGTCAGCAGGCTGTGCTGAAGCTGATCAGCTTGGGGGACAGACAGCACACTGCCTCCGAGGTGAGGGATGCCCTCCTCGATGAGACGGCAATATGGTTTGAGCCGCTGCACCTGGGCCCAGGCATGGTCGTTTGTGATAACGGCCGGAACCTGGTAGCAGCTCTGGAGCTTGCCGGACTCCAACATGTTCCATGCCTGGCCCACGTCTTCAACCTAGTGGTGCAACGTTTCCTAAAGAGCTACCCCAATGTTCCAGAGCTACTGGTGAAAGTGCGGCGCATGTGCGCCCACTTTCGCAAGTCGACAGTAGCCGCTGCTAGCTTAAAATCTCTCCAGCAACGCCTGCATGTGCCACAACACCGGCTTTTGTGCGACGTCCCCACACGCTGGAACTCAACGTTTCAGATGTTGAATAGAGTGGTTGAGCAGCAGAGACCTTTGATGGAATACCAGCTACAAAACCCTAGGGTGCCACAAAGTCAGCTGCCTCAGTTTCACATCCATGAGTGGCCATGGATGAGAGACCTTTGTGACATCCTACGGGTCTTTGAGGAGTCCACAAGGAGGGTGAGCTCTGAGGATGCGATGGTGAGCCTTACAATCCCGCTCTTGTGTGTTCTGAGAGAATCCCTGATTGACATCAGGGATAACTCAGATCACACAGAGGAGTTAGGGATAGCATCCGATCCGTCACAGCTGGAGAGTAGGTCCACACATCTGTCCGCTTCACTGCGTTTAATGGAGGAGGAGGAGGAGGAGGAAGAAGAGTTGTCCGATGATGTGATGGTGATACAGGAGGCTTCCGGGCAACTTCGAATCGTCCCATTGTTGCAGCGCGGATGGGTAGACATGGAGGATGAGGAGGAAATGGAGATTGAACTTTCTGGTGGGGCCAGAGGAGTCATGCCAACTAACACTGTGGCAGACATGGCTGAGTTCATGTTGGGGTGCTTTACAACCGACAAGCGTATTGTCAAAATCATGGAGGACAACCAGTACTGGATCTTTGCTATCCTTGACCCCCGGTATAAAAACAACATCTCGTCTTTTATTCCGGTAGAGGGGAGGGCCAATCGCATCAATGCTTGCCACAGGCAATTGGTGCAGAATATGATGGAGATGTTTCCAGCATGTGACGTTGGCGGCAGGGAGGGCAGTTCCTCCAGTAGGCAACCAAGTTCTCACCGGTCCACACAAACGAGGGGCACACTGTCTAAGGTCTGGGACACCTTGATGGCACCCCCTCGCCAAAGTGCCGCCACGGAGGGTCCTAGTGTCACCAGGCGTGAGAAGTATAGGCGCATGTTGCGGGAATACCTTTCCGACCACAGCCCTGTCCTCTCCGACCCCTCTGCGCCCTACACGTATTGGGTGTCGAAGTTGGACCTGTGGCTTGAACTTGCCCTATATGCCTTGGAGGTGCTGTCCTGTCCTGCCGCCAGCGTCCTATCTGAGAGGGTGTTCAGTGCAGCCGGTGGCATCATCACTGACAAGCGCACCCGTCTGTCAGCTGAGAGTGCCGACCGGCTCACTTTGATAAAAATGAACCACCACTGGGTAGAGCCGTCATTTTTGTGCCCACCTGTGTAAAGCACCCCAACATGAAACTCCATGTCTGTACTCAACCTCTCCAATTCCTCCGCATCCTCATACTCATCCACCATAAGCGTTGCACAATTCTGCTAATACTAGGCTCCCTCCACCCTGATTTCCCCCAACTCTGCTGGTTAGAGGCTCCCTCCACCCTGATTTCCACCAACTCTGCTGGTTAGAGGCTTCCTCCACCATGAATTTGCCCAAACTGGGCTGTTTAGAGGCTCCCTCCACCATGAATTGGTCCAAACTGGGTTTTTTAGAGGCTCCCTCCACCATGAATTGGTCCAAACTGGGCTGGTTAGAGGCTCCCTCCACCATGAATTTGCCCAAACTGGGCTGTTTAGAGGCTCCCTCCACCATGAATTGGTCCAAACTGGGCTGGTTAGAGGCTCCCTCCACCATTAATTGGTCCAAACTGGGCTGGTTAGAGGCTCCCTCCACCATTAATTGGTCCAAACTGGGCTGGTTAGAGGCTCCCTCCACCATGAATTGGTCCAAACTGGGTTTTTTAGAGGCTCCCTCCACCATGAATTGGTCCAAACTTGGCTGTTTAGAGGCTCCCTCCACCATGAATTGGTCCAAACTGGGCTGGTTAGAGGCTCCCTCCACCATTAATTGGTCCAAACTGGGCTGGTTAGAGGCTCCCTCCACCATGAATTTGCCCAAACTGGGCTGTTTAGAGGCTCCCTCCACCATGAATTTGCCCAAACTGGGCTGTTTAGAGGCTCCCTCCACCATGAATTGGTCCAAACTGGGTTTTTTAGAGGCTCCCTCCACCATGAATTGGTCCAAACTGGGCTGGTTAGAGGCTCCCTCCACCATTAATTGGTCCAAACTGGGGTGGTTAGAGGCTCCCTCCACCATTAATTGGTCCAAACTGGGCTGGTTAGAGGCTCCCTCCACCATTAATTGGTCCAAACTGGGCTGGTTAGAGGCTCCCTCCACCATTAATTGGTCCAAACTGGGCTGGTTAGAGGCTCCCTCCACCATTAATTTGCCCAAACTGGGCTGTTTAGAGGCTCCCTCCATCATGAATTGGTCCAAACTGGGTTTTTTAGAGGCTCCCTCCACCATGAATTTGCCCAAACTGGGCTGGTTAGAGGCTCCCTCCACCATGAATTGGTCCAAGCTGGGTTTTTTAGAGGCTCCCTCCACCATGAATTTGCCCAAACTGGGCTGGTTAGAGGCTCCCTCCACCATGAATTGGTCCAAACTGGGCTGGTTAGAGGCTCCCTCCACCATGAATTTGCCCAAACTGGGCTGTTTAGAGGCTCCCTCCACCATTAATTGGTCCAAACTGGGCTGGTTAGAGGCTTCCTCCACCATGAATTTGCCCAAACTGGGCTGTTTAGAGGCTCCCTCCACCATGAATTGGTCCAAACTGGGTTTTTTAGAGGCTCCCTCCACCATGAATTGGTCCAAACTGGGTTTTTTAGAGGCTCCCTCCACCATGAATTGGTCCAAACTGGGCTGGTTAGAGGCTCCCTCCACCATGAATTTCCCAAAACTTGGCTGTTTAGAGGCTCCCTCCACCATTAATTGGTCCAAACTGGGCTGGTTAGAGGCTCCCTCCACCATGAATTTCCCAAAACTTGGCTGTTTAGAGGCTCCCTCCACCATGAATTGGTCCAAACTGGGCTGGTTAGAGGCTCCCTCCACCATTAATTGGTCCAAACTGGGCTGGTTAGAGGCTCCCTCCACCATGAATTGGTCCAAACTGGGTTTTTTAGAGGCTCCCTCCACCATGAATTTGCCCAAACTGGGCTGTTTAGAGGCTCCCTCCACCATGAATTGGTCCAAACTGGGCTGGTTAGAGGCTCCCTCCACCATGAATTGGTCCAAACTGGGCTGGTTAGAGGCTCCCTCCACCATTAATTGGTCCAAACTGGGCTGGTTAGAGGCTCCCTCCACCATGAATTGGTCCAAACTGGGTTTTTTAGAGGCTCCCTCCACCATGAATTTGCCCAAACTGGGCTGTTTAGAGGCTCCCTCCACCATGAATTGGTCCAAACTGGGCTGGTTAGAGGCTCCTTCCACCATTAATTGGTCCAAACTGGGCTGGTTAGAGGCTCCCTCCACCATGAATTGGTCCAAACTGGGCTGGTTAGAGGCTCCCTCCACCATGAATTTGCCCAAACTGGGCTGTTTAGAGGCTCCCTCCACCATTAATTGGTCCAAACTGGGCTGGTTAGAGGCTCCCTCCACCATGAATTTGCCCAAACTGGGCTGTTTAGAGGCTCCCTCCACCATGAATTGGTCCAAACTGGGTTTTTTAGAGGCTCCCTCCACCATGAATTGGTCCAAACTGGGCTGGTTAGAGGCTCCCTCCACCATGAATTTCCCAAAACTTGGCTGTTTAGAGGCTCCCTCCACCATGAATTGGTCCAAACTGGGCTGGTTAGAGGCTCCCTCCACCATGAATTTCCCAAAACTTGGCTGTTTAGAGGCTCCCTCCACCATGAATTGGTCCAAACTGGGCTGGTTAGAGGCTCCCTCCACCATTAATTGGTCCAAACTGGGCTGATTAGAGGCTCCCTCCACCATGAATTGGTCCAAACTGGGTTTTTTAGAGGCTCCCTCCACCATGAATTTGCCCAAACTGGGCTGTTTAGAGGCTCCCTCCACCATGAATTGGTCCAAACTGGGCTGGTTAGAGGCTCCCTCCACCATTAATTGGTCCAAACTGGGCTGGTTAGAGGCTCCCTCCACCATTAATTGGTCCAAACTGGGCTGGTTAGAGGCTCCCTCCACCATGAATTTGCCCAAACTGGGCTGGTTAGAGGCTCCCTCCACCATGAATTGGTCCAAACTGGGTTTTTTAGAGGCTCCCTCCACCATGAATTTGCCCAAACTGGGCTGGTTAGAGGCTCCCTCCACCATGAATTGGTCCAAACTGGGGGTTTTAGAGGCTCCCTCCACCATGAATTTGCCCAAACTGGGGTGTTTAGAGGCTCCCTCCACCATGAATTTGCCCAAACTCTGCTGGTTAGAGGCTCAATCCACCCTGATTTTCAAAACAAATGTTGGTGCCAACCTCAACTTACTACAAGGGCCAAATTCACTGCTGGTGACAAGCTCTCCTCACTGCAAGTGCCAAATACACATGTTTCAAGGTGTTTTCCTACTGTCAGAGAGGTGGTATTGAGTGTGTAAAGTGTGTAGTTGTTAGGCTGTGATGTTGGGGTAATAGAGGGTCTTTGGTGTGTTAGATGCCCCCAGACATGCTTCCCCTGCTGTCCCAGTGTCATTCCAGAGGTGTTGGCATCATTTCCTGGGGTGTCATAGTGGACTTGGTGACCCTCCAGACACGGATTTGGGTTTCCCCCTTAACGAGTATCTGTTCCCCATAGACTATAATGGGGTTCGAAACCCGTTCGAACACACGAACATTGAGCGGCTGTTCGAATCGAATTTCGAACCTCGAACATTTTAGTGTTCGCTCATCTCTACATAACACCTGAAGGAACAGCCATTACTGTTTTCAACTGCAAAGCAAGTATGCTGTGGCTTGTCCTGCACCAACCCAGCCTACATCTGCATTTTACCCAGAATGTACTTAAAGGGGTTGTCCCATCACAAGGATCCTATCTATACTGCTTGTTAATGTGGATGTAAGACTTTTCCTAAATATACTGCTATGGCAAAACTGCTTTGTTTGTCCACTATCTTACTTTATTCAATTCTTTGTGGCCACAGCCCTGACTTATCTGCTCAAAAGTCAAGTGATGTATCTGCTGCTCTCAGGGGGGAGGGAGGAGGGGTTAAGTACACGGGAGTGAGCCTGTGTATCTAGCTATTCCTGTGTCTGCACCACGTGACCTAGCTTCCTGCTCTCAGATAGGGGAGAGGAGCTGCGTTCATTTCTTCTGTTCTCCCAGTTATCAGGCTAGCTAATTCAATCGTGTTCATTATGGCAGAGACAGGCAGTGTCTGTATGTAACACAGAATGGAGTTGCTGCTGCCTATACTTCATAGTCCAATATGGGTGGGCGGAGCTACATGCTAATTTGGGGGCAGAGCTAAATGGCAGGTTGCATGTGAAATCCCACCCACCAAATGATGCAAGAAACCAGGAAGAAAGAAGATTTTATAGCAGTGATTGCTGGTGAGTATGTGAGGTGGGAATACCCCTTTAAAGTAATGTGAAAAACAAAGCACGCCCTTTTTGAATTATTATTTTATGTATCAGACGATTATTCTGGAAGGTCTTAAAATTTTGTAAATTTGAATAGCTATAAAAAAATACAGTGTTACATTCATTAGAAAATAATAGTCTAAACTGGAGAAGTATTGTGCAAATACTTAAGTACATGTTGCTAATAAAAATACTTCTGAACTGATCATCAGCAAGTGTGATCACCTCTATAAAAGTGGACGTTTTGCCAGTTTGCTGGTTTGGAATATTTAAGGTGAGTGTTAAACCAAAGCTAAGAAGGAAAGACATCAGCAATGATCTTAGAGAAGCAATTGTTGCTGTCCATCAATCTGGAAAGGGTAATAAGACCAATTCCAAATTTAAAGTTCATCATTATGTCGGTACATATAGGACATAATCTCAGAAGGCTGCTTGTTTATTAATATTAAATTTCTGGAAGACCATTAGTCCGACTGCTGGTTTGTGCGCGCCCCTCCCCGTATCTCCATACCCGATTGCTCCTAGACCCTGAGGGACTTCTGCATTACCGATTGTGTACCTTGGTTCACACAAGGAGAGATCAGCTACTGTCACCTATTGTGTTTTTGGCGCTGTAACCAGGGCCGCCGGTAGGCCAGTACTACTGGTACTGGCGTCAGGGGCCCGGCCAAATTGAAAAATGGGGGGGGCCCGGTTTTGGCCCGCTACCGTGTGCCGGCCCCCTGGCGCCCGTAGCAGTCATTGTGTATGTCCTATTTCAACTCAGATCTGCATCCAGAGGACGCAGATCTGAGTTGAAGACATACGCGGCTGAAGCAAGGAGCTGACCTGTGTCAGCTCCTCGCTTCGCCGTTGCTTGCCTCTCTCGCTGACACATATCTGGCTGAAGCGAGGAGCTGACCTGTGTCAGCTCCTCGCTTCGCCGCCGCTACTGGCTTGTAGCCGGCGGCAGCAGCGAAGCGAGGAGCTGACACAGGTCAGCTCCTCGCTTCAGCCATCGCGTCTACAAGCCAGTAGCCGGCGCCTCTCTCGCTGTCACATATGCAGCTGAAGCGAGGAGCTGACACAGGTCAGCTCCTCGCTTCGCCGCCTCCGCTACTGGCTTGTAGACGCAATGTGATGACGTCACATCGCGTCTATAACTGTGCGCCAGTGAGAGAGAGGCGCGCAGAGAGCTGCGAGGGAACGAAAGAGAAGGTAAGTCAGTCAGTGTAATGTGGAACGTGCAACTGGGGTCAGAGAGAGGACGGCATGACACTGGGGGCAGAGATGGAGAGGACGACATGACAATGGGGGCAGAGATGGAGGGACATGAATATGGGGGCAGAGATGGAGAGGACGGCATGACAATGGGGGCAGAGATGGAGGGACATGAATATGGGGGCAGAGATGGAGGGGACATGAATCTGGGGGCAGAGATGGAGGGGACATGAATCTGGGGGCAGAGATGGAGGGGACATGAATCTGGGGGCAGAGATGGTGGGGACATGAATCTGGGGGCAGAGATGGAGGGGACATGAATATGGGGGCAGAGATGGAGGGGACATGAATATGGGGGCAGAGATGGAGGGGACATGAATATGGGGGCAGAGATGGAGGGGACATGAATATGGGGGCAGAGATGGAGGGGACATGAATATGGGGGCAGAGATGGAGGGGACATGAATATGGGGGCAGAGATGGAGGGGACATGAATATGGGGGCAGAGATGGAGGGGACATGAATATGGGGGCAGAGATGGAGGGGACATGAATATGGGGGCAGAGATGGAGGGCATGAATCTGGGGGTAGAGATGGGGGACATGAAACAGGACAGAGATGGAGGGGACATGAAACTGGTGGCAGAAATGGATGGGCGGACATGAATCTGGGGGCAGAGATTGGGTGGGAGACATGAAACTGGGGGCAGATGAAGGGTGTATATGAAGCTGGGGGAGAGATAGAGGGGGGACATATAATGTACGGGTGACTGTAGGAGGATTATACTGTGTGCGGGCACATGAAAAATTAATGAGAATGGGTGGAGTCAACATAACAGTGGGTGGGGCTAAATTTGGTCTTCATTACCATAACTACCATTGGACTACTACACTATCATTGGCGCTCGGTATCTCTCTTTTATCCTTTTCCCCCAATCTGCTAGTCAGCAAAGATATTAGAAATCAGATGCCCAGTAATCTTATATTAACAATGCAAAAATATTGTCAACATTATTAAAGGTGTTGCAGAATTTTCTGTGTTTTTTGAGCCAAACACAGGAGTGGATTAAGCAGAAAGTAAAAATATAAAAGCTTCTTATATATTTTCCAGTCCTTTTGTAGCCAATCTTGGCTTTGGCTCAAAAACTGCAGCAAAATCAGCAACGAAAAAAAGCTGTGTTTCCGCAATGTGAGACCTTAGCCTAAGGCTGCCTTCACACGGAGTAACGCCGGGCTTGTAAAAATCCTCATTCACAGCCTTACACGCAAGCGCTGCGGAACGCTCCCAAACACTTCCCATTCACTTCAATGGGAGTGTTCGTAACGCCGGCTTTACAAGCGCTCCCATTGAAGTGAATGGGAAGTGTTCGGGAGCCTTCCGCAGCGCTTGCGTGTACGGCTGTGAATGAGGATTTTTACAAGCCCGGCGTTATTCCGTGTGAAAGCAGCCTTAGACAGCTTTTTTTAGTAATGCCAAAAGTAATAAAAGTAGCTCCATGTTGGTTTAAATGAATCATTTCCCAAAGATTGAAATGATATATTAGACCAACCACATAGGGCCTGATATAACTGGATAGTCATTGACTTTCATCTATTTGGAAGTGAGAAGCTTTACACAAGAAATGGTTTCTAAAACAGTGAAAACAGGAATCTGTGATATATCTGTCCTTGACACGCACATTAGTCTGTTGCCTGAAATGTTTCTCTCTATTTTTAGAATATATTAAGTAAAATCAATTTCTAAATTGACCAAGTAAATAAATTCTCATGTATATTTTCCTGTTTCCACATCTGTTTGTTTACATAAATGGTCTCGACTGCTTGAAACAATAGTATTCAGGAAATTCATTTTTATTCTAAATCATCTTAGTGACTATAAGGAATGAAATGCCAGGAATGTATACAATTAGGTCAGCAAAGTGTTATTTTATATGTTGCAGATTTTGCTGTGATTTTTTTTGAGCTGAACGAAGGAGCAGCTACAAAAGGAATTGAAAAAATAAAGCCTGACTATGGCTCAAAAAATCCAGCTAAATCTGCAACAAAAAGCAGCTTTTCCACAACATGGGGCCTTAGCCTAAAAATTGCATACATACACTATTGTACAGTAGGAACTGTGCACAAACTTACACACAGTCAGATCAATACAAATACACATGGTAATAGAAATTGAAATGGGACTGTCCAAGATTACACTAGGTTCATCGGAGGATCAAAAAAATGGAAAAACAGACACCATCTGATCTGTTCATGTCCGCCATAGAACGGATGGACTATGACTATAATGAGGTCCATTGGGCAGCCATTCTTTTTAACTGAAATAGCCAGACAAAAAAGTTAGGCTTACACAACTTTTTCATCCGGTGATTTACAATTGACATTACAATGGAGACGCCAATGCAAATGTGAACCCAGTCTTCGAAAAAAAGGGTTTGTTTTATCCAGAAGCAGCTCCACGTTTGTCCATATGCATGACACATTAATGAAAATGATCCCTTTTTAAAATCCTGGGCTAACCCTTGAATGCGGGAAGAAGCAGTACCAATTTTTGCAATTTTAACCAACATGAACTAGACATGGTACTAGAATACAACATAACTCATCCTATACTTATCAAAGGAGGAGTCAACTTTGTATATATTCATTGGAATATCTCACCTTTATCTTGCATGTTGCAATTCGATGTGATTCCGTTGACCACGTTGTTGGATATGCTAACTTCATTATCTGCATTAGACAAGATTTTAGTCAGTTGAGCTCTTGACATCAAATAGAAACTGTTTGCCCTCATTTACTGTTATGTGAATGAGAAATGTCTCATTGATGCTGAGAGTCAATAACTAGACCCTTAAGACAAACACTACAAAATCGTTATTATGACAAATAGGTTTCAGATTTCTCCTTGAAACATACAAACTCAAGACTTAGATAACAGTATTCCAAATACACCCAAAAATGAGAAAACATTTTTTTTTAAAAAAAAACCCAAGACATAAGCTCACCAGAACTCATGCTGCGATGTGTACAAATCTTCTCGCTCAGTGTTTGCTTCTTTCTGTTTTTAGAAAAAGGGAAAAGACGACAATGTTTATCTCATGCTGGACTATGCTCAGGCTTAGTCAACATCACATTCTGTCATAAGTTAGAAGGTATGTAGAAAATCTGCCAGCAGATATGACCATGTATGGTGTCCCTGTCTCCCTAACTTAGAAAATCCCATCCTGCCTATTCAGTACCGAGGAAGATGAAGTCATGAAACTGATAGTCTGTGGGTTCACATGCAAGACAAGGATAGACAGTGCAACTGTGTATGTATGACAGTACAACTATATATGTATGACTATTTCATTTAAAGGGAATCTGTAACCAGAAACCAGCAAAACAACCCAGCCCTGCCGATAGATAGGTTAGGGCCACCTGAATTAACAGGTGTTTTCGCTTGTGAATCGGGGCCTCCGTTGCAGAGAGATAGTGCCATTTTTTCAATATGCAAAATGAGCTGCTTGAAGCAACAAGGGCATCTGACTTTACCCCTTTGGAATAACACCAGCACCCTCATTACGCCAAAGAGCTAAATGGCAAAAAAGTTGATATCTCTGTAATGGAAAACACTGTTTAATTCAGGTGACCATAACCTATCTATATGCTGGATTGGGTTGATGTGCTGGTTACATTCTTGGTTAGAATTCCCACCGTTGTACCTTTTATACAGAAATACATACAAATATATACCACCTTTAACTTCCATTCTGTGTTTACCATATTAATGTAAGATTTCCAAAAATAATTCACTTATGCAACTTTCTTCACTTATGTTCCTAGCAGCAACAGATCTTGTTCCCCAGCAACTTATTCAGCCAATGCCCTTCTTACACGGACAATATTCCATCTTTAAGGAAGACTATATAAAAGTCCTTTCCTTTTAGCTAATATTTGCCATATTGTTGGGCTGCACTTTTTTTAAATTAAATCTTAGATTGGTATAAAATAAAGTAATATTCACCATAGTCTTCCTTAAAGCCGGCGTACGTGCGCTCCCCATAGAAATAAATGGGCTGCTTTTTTCCCTATTGCATTCAATGTGATACACACGTATGCCGGCTCCAATAGAAAGCAATGGGATCTGTTTTAACGCCGCTGATTCGGAACGTGTTAGGGAGGGTTCACATGGTGTAACGTGCTGCGTGATGTGGCAATTTTCCTTGTGAAAAGAATTTTGTGAGCTCTGAAAGAAGAGTTAACTTAGTTTGAAAAAGTTTAGGACGTGGTAAACACTCCACCAGATGTAATCTCATGGAGCCCCTCTGATCAGACTATGTCACTATAAGAAATACAGGTCTCCCAAGGAAAGAAACACAATTACAGGGATAAAATATTCCCACAGAGTTGAACTTTTCCTATGGATATAAAGACGCTTCTCTGTAAGTGCACTAAGCACATGGGATTAGTGAAGAACAGGCCATTTTAATAATATACCATGGCGGCCTAAGTACGATCAATACTGTGCATTAATGGACTCTGTAGGTATAAATCACTGCACAGAGTCACAGCAGCAATGTATAATTATGGATACATTCAGAACATCAATAGATACGTGGGATATCACGCTTTGCAGAGTTTTCTTAAATATATTAAAACTTATTGCCATCATTCTTATGGATTTGCAAGTTTACGGACCCATGGTTTATGGATAAAAAAAAGATTAAGGTAGAGGGAAACTAAGTTTCTCATAGGTAATGATGTACAAACTATGCTTAGGGTATATGTGAGTTTGTCTTCTTCTCTTTACTAAAATAACAGTGCAAACAGTCTCATGCAGTATTAGGAAAAGAACTCTAAGGGTGCATTCACACTACGTAACGCCAGCGTGTATCACAGCCGTAAACGCCGGCGTTACAGCAGGGCTGCCGTACACTTCCCATTCATTTCTATGGGAGCCGGCATGCGAGCGCTCTCCATAGAAATGAACGGACTGCTTTTTTCACTGCGAGCAGTCCCACTGAAGTGAATGGGAAGTGCTGGCGTGTACGGCTCGGCATGAGCAGAGCTTGCCGTATACGTCGGCACTTCCCATTCACTTCAATGGGACTGCTCGCAGTGAAAGAAGCAGCCCATTCATTTCTATGGGGAGCGCTCGCATGCCGGCTCCCATAGAAATGAATGGGAATTGTACGGCAGCCCTGCTGTAACACAGGCGTGTACGGCTGTGATACACGCTGGCGTTACGTAGTGTGAATGCAGCCTTAGTCATACATGCTATAGTTCTCTTACAAACCACACTCCTTGATCATATAGAGCAAGTATAGGTTGTTCATTTATACCGTAATTTCCCAAAAATATCACTGTGCAAACAAGACTAGTGTCAGTACCATCTGACATGTGTATCAGGTTGGACACGGATCTATAGCTAGAAGTAGTGGCCACTTTTGCTAGGTTGTCCATACATTATACTACCTAGAATTGTATTGTCTGTCCAGCTGAACTCTCATTTTCTTCTGAATCAGATTTTCTGCTATGTGATACATTGCATAATACAAATATCAGCTCCAGTATCCAACAGCTATTTATCACTACAATCATTGCTTTAAAGGGGTTGTAATACAACATTTTTTTCTATGTGGATTGTGAGCCCCATATAGGGCTTACAATGTACATTTTCCCTATCAGTACGGCTTTGGAGTGTGGGAGGAAATCCACGTAAACACAGGTAGAACATGCAAACGCCTTGCAGAAGTTGTCCTTGGCAGGATTCAAACCCAGGACTCCAGCGCTGCAAAGCTGCAGTGCTAACCAATGAGCCACTATGCTGCCCCCATACTACAACAAATTTATGATCATTGGGAACCCTATTGATGATATCTCCACAAATTACCAGAATGGGTGTCCTAAACCCAATTTTGGAGTTTGAAAAGAGCAGTGGTCACATATGTCAACTCCGTGCAAAATCTATGAGACTGATGAAGATAGCCTATCTCCATCAGTCTTATTAGTAGCATAGTGGCTCAGTGGTTAGCACCTTTGTTGTCTTGCAGCGCTGGAGTTGGAGGTTTTAATCTGACCAAGAACATGGTCTGAAAGGAAGTTGTATGTTCTGCCTATGTTTGCAAACCTCAAGAACTCTGGTTTCCTTACACTCTCCCAGACATACTGATAGAGAATTTAGACTGTACGTTCTATGAAGGACAATGACTAACAAGGTCTGTAAAGCACTTTGGGATAAGTTGGCACTGTACAAGTAAGATAAATAAATAATAGACTTGACATGAATGTTGCTTGACCATATTCCATTCAATCTCCTGTGGAATGAAGACTTGGGGATGCCTGTTCTGATCAGTAGGGATCCCAGCAGGGTTACCCACAGAGGCCATACATTTATTACCTATCCTGTGCATAGGTAATAACGGCTTGTCATGGGATAAAAGCTCACCCTCTGCTGCTTTGGAACAGTTCACACATTCAACAGTTTGGTTTCTGCTTACACAAAGGTTTAGCTCACATACATTCAAGTTTCCAGTCTGTAAGATGACATTGTTTACCCATCACACCTCATGCTTAACACTAGTTGCAGAATACTTTCATCTTCTCCTTATCATCCCTAAGATCAAAATGGCATCAGCAACACTTTCAGAATAATTGTTTACATAAAATGTCCTCCTGGCCATAAATAAACTGGCCAAAAAATAACAATAAAATGCCCCAACATGATGGTGCAATATAAGACCGGTACCGGATCCAATGTTGGATAATCAGCAAGTAAGACCCGCGCTCCACATATAAGTAATAGAGAATAGCTTTATTAAATGGTCTAGGCACATCGCGTTTCGGATGTCCACTACGCCCTTCCTCAGGTGTAAACAATTCTCCGGAGCAGCCTGTACAGTAGTCACGCTACTAAACTACCAGAGGAGAGTGTTGGATACCTCAAATGACACTCTAATCCCACCGGTCATTATCCAATATATGATGTCATGGTCATCCCCAGATTACTGCTATAAATTTATTGGCATGCGTATTACCAGGGGAAGAGTCAGCATAAAAATCAAATCCTAAAACCTTAAAGCACCAACATTCTCCAATAAAGAACTTCAATGACAGTCACAAAGTCTAAACCCCAAGTTATTGGTCAAAGGACAGTATCTGGACCACCAACACATTCTCCTCTTACCTCTCACTATTCTTTTCTCTGTACATTACGTGCTTTTCCTTCATACTTCCAGTTATTAACCAAGGGTGAGAGAGGAAGCTTGCGACGCACAAGAGACCTATGGTTTAGAGAAGCTTCTGCCTACTATACATTTCAATGCCCCCTCCCAGCCATCCTTCCTTGCTTAAATTAGATTGCTTTCTTGGTGATGTCATCCTGTCACCGGCTCCTTCATAATCAACCACTGCTTTTAGCGGCCTGACATTGTTTTGACTTTGACATCGACCAGACAAAAAGCAACATATGTAGAATACCTTGTTCTACGGTAGGCGATTACTCCGCATCTAGAACACGAAACCCGTCACTAAGAATGATACAGATTACTAGAACAAAGTTGACTGAAGAAAAGCCCTATCCTTGGTGTCAAAGGAATATTTTCATTAACAAGAGCGAGATCAACAGACAGAGCTCAGGTTTCAATGGACAGATTCCAAAATAGCTGGCAAGTGATCCGGACATTGACACTCACATTAGTACACGTTCCAGCAGTGTAAAACCAAACCAATGGTGTTTACAGTATAAACTGCTGGCTGCTGGATATTACTTAATCTATAGTCAATGCAGGACCTTGGGAGCAAGCCATGGCTATTATACGGAGTACAAATTACATACGGTTACAGAAGATGGAACCAAGTTGTACAAATGGGTGATCTGATACAGGGCCCAGCCTATATTTCAGAGTCATAACCAGATACCATGGGATTACATAAAGGTTTACTACCTTCAGTAGCAAGTTCAGAATATAAAAAGCATATTTTTTTCTCTAATGCACAAAATGCAAACAAAAATGTCACATTACATGGATATTGTGCTGTGTGATACCATAGCATAGGGATAATGTACCTGGTGGGGTCATAGTAAAGAAATCATGCAGAAATAAATATCACTATACAGAAATAATGAACCCAGTGATATCACAATAGTGTTATTGTGTATAGTGAGTTCACAGTACAGGAATAATGTGCACAGTGATGTCACAGTAGTGTTAGGCCAGGTTCACACGGAGTATTCTGGCTCGTCATTTGGTACGTAGACGCGGCGCTATTTTGCAGCCGGCAAATTTAGCCCCGCCCACTTTTCTGTTGACTCCGCCCACTCGTTAATTTTTCATGTGCCCGCACACAATATAATCCTCCTACAGTCACCCGTAAATTACATGTCCCCCCTCTATCTCTCCCCCAGTTTCATATACACCCTTCATCTGCCCCAGTTTCATGTCCCCCTTCCATCTCTGCCCCCAGATTCATGTCCCCCCTCCATCTCTGCCCCCAGATTCATGTCCCCCCAGATTCATGTCCCCCCTCCATCTCTGCCCCAGATTCATGTCCCCCCATCTCTGCCCCCAGTGTCATGCCGTCCTCTCCATCTCTGCCCCCAGTGTCATGGTGTCCTCTCCATCTCTGCCCCCAGTGTCATGCCGTCCTCTCCATCTCTGCCCCCAGTGTCATGCCGTCCTCTCCTTCATCTGCCCCCAGATTCACGTTCCACCTCCACATTAAACTTACCTTCTCCTCCGCTCCCTCGACGCTCTCTGCGCGCCTCTCTCGCTGACACATATGCGGCTGAATCGAGGAGCTGACCTGTGTCAGCTCCTCGCTTCGCCGCTGCCGCCAGCTCCTGGCTTGTAGACGCGATGCGACACATCTGACACATCGCGTCTACAAGCCAGGAGCCGGCGGCAGCGGCAAAGCGAGGAGCTGACACAGGTCAGCTCCTTGCTTCAGCCGCATATGTGTCAGCGAGAGAGACACGCAGCGGCGAAGCGAGGAGCTGACCTGTGTCAGCTCCTTGCTTCAGCCGCATATGTGTTCAACTCAGATCTGCGTCCTCTGGACGCAGATCTGGGTTGAAATCGGGACATACCTCCCTCCAACCTGGACCGCGGGACATGTCACCCAAATCGTGAATGTCCCGTGGAAATCGGGACGGTTGGGAGGTATGATAATGTGCACAGTGATGTCACAGTAGTATTATAGTGTATAGTGAGGTCACAGTACAGGAATAATGTACAGTACAGGAATAATGTACACAGTGTTGTCACAGTAGTATTATAGTGTATAGTGAGGTCACAGTACAGGAATAATGTGCGCAGTGATGTCACAGTAGTATTATAGTGAGGTCATCGTACAGAAATAATGTGCGCAGTGATGTGACAATAGAGATATAGTGCACATTGTACACATATACACTAACACAGTAGTGTTACAGCGTATATAGTGAGGTCACAGTACAAGAATAATGTACACAGTAATATTACAGCATGGGTATTACACACATAGTGATGTGACAGTAGTATTATAGTGTATAGTGAGGTCAGAGTACAGGAATAATGTGCACAGTGATGTCACAGTAGTGTCATAGTGTATAGTGAGGTCTCCTTACAGAAATAATGTGCACAGTAATGTCACTGTAGTGTTATAGTGTATAGTGAGGTCAAAGTACAGAAATAATGTGCACAATGATGTCACAATAGTGATATAGTACACAGTGATGTCACAGTACAGGAAAAATGTGCACAGTGATGTCACAGTAGTATTATAGTGTATAGTGAGGTCAGAGTACAGTAATGTGCACAGTGATGTCACAGTAGAATTATAGTGTATAGTGAG
Source organism: Leptodactylus fuscus (assembly GCF_031893055.1). Taxonomy (NCBI): domain Eukaryota; kingdom Metazoa; phylum Chordata; class Amphibia; order Anura; family Leptodactylidae; genus Leptodactylus; species Leptodactylus fuscus. The sequence goes on along the minus strand of NC_134274.1, from coordinate 55,926,169 downwards.
GTCACAGTACAGGAATAATGTGCACAGTGATGTCACAGTAGTATTACAGTGTATAGTGAGGTCATAGTACAGGAATAATGTGCACAGTGATGTCACAGTAGTATTATAGTGTATAGTGAGGTCACAGTACAGGAATAATGTGCACAGTGATGTCACAGTAGTATTATAGTGTATAGTGAGGTCACAGTACAGAAATAATGTGCGCAGTGATGTCACAATAGAGATATAGTGCATATTGTACACATATACACTAACACAGTAGTGTTACAGTGTATATAGTGAGGTCATAGTACAAGAATAATGTACACAGTAATTACAGCATGGGTATTACACGCATAGTGATGTGATAGTACAAAGATTATGCCAAAATAATGTCACAGTAATGTTATTGCACCTAGTGATGGCACAGTACAGGGATAATGTGCACAGTGATTACACAACACATGGATAACATACAATATCACAGTACAGAGATCATGCACAAAGTAATGACATGGTCCATGATGTCTACCCAAAGCCTCTTTGCGAATGGACCGCCAGTGTGCTTGCTATAAGGCTGCCAGCACAGCAATTTCTGGCAGCAGCTCCAGCCCTATAGAGCTGAATAGGATTCAATTCCCAAGAAGCTTTATGAGGGCCTTCAGTCCCCGCTCCTCCTGATCACTGAGGCTCTCAGCGTTTGGACACTTATCCCCTATCTTGTAGACAGAGAATAAGTGCCCATAATTGTACAAAGCCTTTAACTCTTTTGCACACAGCCATTGGTCATGTTCAGGTCTGTGAAAACAGAACCGATAGCACACAGGTTACATACAGTTACCGTCCATGCTTTCCATGGACCGACACACTTGGACAGTCATAGTTACAGGCTCATAGTGCCACTGCCACATAAAATGTACCACTATTCTTATATGGCAAAATGTAAACAGAGCCCCTTTACAAATGTTGCACTTGGGCCTAGGAGCTTCCAGTTACACCTCTAATTGAATGAATAAACCTGACCACAAAACAAACAGGAATAGGACCTACCCTGACTGTTATGGGCCAGGTTCACAACCCCGTGCAAACCCATGAAATTCAGACACACAGAAAAAACTAAATAAAAACCAATTGTGATCCCAAAGCACCTACCTGAGCGGTCATTGTGCATTATACAATGTGCAGGATGATAATCCTTTGATTTGATTACAGATTGTATTTTATTCTCTAAACTATTCGGTAATAGATCCGTCAGATATAAAAGCTGCGGTGGGGTATATTGGTTTCGCTTACGTCTCCTGAACATAGTGTCCTTGGTTTGTAAACAAGCTTATGACAGACTAGCCTGTCTCCAAGTGATAAAAATGAACACATTCAGATGTCATGGAGCCATATGCCATGCTAAAAGTATAAATAACTTTAGCACCACGGGTAATAAGATTAGTGTCCCATTAAAACAGATCAAGTGGGATTTGTGAACAAGATGTTATTGAAATAGTTTGGATTTATGGGTATGCAACAATTGCTAGTGTAATGTTTTAGGAAAAATGTGAACAAAACCTTTGTCAACAGCTCATCTCATTACTCTAGGGAGGTTATTTTTATACGGCTACCATTATATCACTGCAAGGAAGGGGAAATGAGGCAGTGCATTGTAGTAGTAGTAAACATGCTGTTACTTTGTAATATACTACCGCTGTAGACGCTGCAAGTGGATCTTCTACATTGTCTATACAATCAAGAAATATATAGTAAAGTTTGGCAAATTCTTAGCTTTTATTTTTTTAGACGGCTGATCTGCTGCGGTAAACCTGAATCTGCTTGGGGACCCCCCGAACGGAAACCTATACACATTAAAAAGTGGTTAGCTAAGAAACCACACGGACCCCATAGACTATAATGAGGTCCGTGTGGTTTCTGCTCAGTCTTCCCATGAAACTTGCAGAGAGAAATGTACTGCAAATTTTGAGCGGAAACCATACAGACCTCATTATAGTCTATGGGGTCCATGTGGTTTCTTAGGTAACTGCTTTTTAATGCATATAGGTTTTCATTGAGAAGGGGGTCCCCAAGCACATTCCCCGAACGGAAACCCGAACGCTGATGTGTCCCGGGCCTTACTTGTACCATTCATAAGGCATATAAATTCACCCTTTGTAGCCCACTCCAATAACAATCTTACATGGTTGCCTTTTAGGGTATATGGACTTCACAAAGGCAGATACACCACTTGGGACCCCCTCTATCAGGCATAGACGACTCTCCTTTATCAAGACTTTAGAAATGTATCACCAGGCCGGCTTCAATATAGAAAAGGGTTGACATGTTAAAACCTATTCAAGGACTTGTGAACACTGTCACTGTAAACATAGAGCAACAGTTTATATAGTACAAGTCTAAAAACTCAGAAAACAGCTTTTTTTCCTCCCTCACAAAATGATTTATTATGGAAAACTAAACGCTACACATAACTGATATCGGTGTATTTATAGCGACTAGAGATGAGTGAGTACTATTCGAAACTGCCGTTTCGAATAGCATGCTCCCATAGGAATGAATAGACGCGTCCGGCCGCTTAACCCCCTGCACGCCAGCCGCTCCCATTCATTCCTACGGGAGCGTGCTATTCGAAACGGCAGTTTCGAATAGTACTCGCTCATCTCTAATAGCGACTCAAAGATCACATTATTTATTGTGCACGATGAACACTGTAAAAATAAGAAGTAAAAAACAGTGCCAAAGTTTCTTTGCTTTGATTCACAACCCTCCTTCTAAGACAGACTGAATATAAAGTGATCAAAAAGTCATATTTACCTCAAAACAGTGCCAATAAAAACTTTAACTGATCCCACAGAAAACAAGCCCTCGTAAAGCTATGTAGATTGCAGTGAAGAATGTTATGGGTTGCGGATTATGGGTATACTATTTTCTTTGTGCAAGAGCAGCAAAACTCTCTTCTTTATGGTTGGACAGAGCATTATGTTTATAGGAGCACTTATGACCCACCATTATCCAGGAGATGGAAGCTGTGCCATAGGAATTTGTCTCCCCAGGGTGCAGACTGTCAGGCCCATGATGGGAGCCGGTTGGATATCCCTTCCTCAAAGTGCATCCAACTTTAGATACAGATTATGTTTTACCTTACTGAAGAACTATCTGACCAATTCCGTCTCCCAAAATAACTAAAACTAGAGCAAATGTCCAAAATAATAAGTTCATTGCATGCCGTCCTTACATAAAAAGGTAATTATGAGCTATTTCTAGACGTTCCATATACTTTACATTTACAGCCAGGAAACTACATGTTTGCACAGCTGCAACTTCTCTGATGTCTTATTAAGGCTAAATGCAAGAAAAACAGACAAAACGAATAACCGGCTGATTATAGCGAAGGTGAGCAGGGATGCCAGGCATGACAGGAAATTCTGTTCATACCAAACTAAGACATTAGCACAACTTTCTAATAAAGATATTCTCTGTCTAAGCCACATGAGAATACAAAACCACAACATTTAGTAACATTATTCACATGTACCACTATGGAACTTACAAAAATGCCCAACCTAAATGGAGAAAAACATGGAAAGTGCCAGGCTTCACTCAATGGTCCTTCTAGATTGAGGAAAGGACCACAGCAGCGCTCTCAAAAACATATTGGAGTTCAGTGCAGTCCTGTAGTTGTCCCAACATCACAAAGCCATGGTAGACTTCTTGATTCCAATAATTTATACTCAATGAACTTGTTATACATATCTACCAACCATCGCAAATCTCCGGGAATGTCCCTAGTTTTCAGAACAGTCCCAACAAGTATTTGTTCTGGGCTCAGTCCTAGCAATTTGGAAGTGCAATGAGTACTTCCATAAATTTGATGGAGGTGCTCACTGCGGGAGAACTGGGGAGCCAGTGGATGAGCAATGGTTCATTCGACACATGACCTGAGCACTAGGCGTCAAAACACAAAATATCACCAGCCTGGAACAGAGAATAAGCTGAGAGCAGAGAAGTGAGTAATAACTAGAGATGAGCGAACAGTGTTCTATCGAACACATGTTCGATCGGATATCAGGGTGTTCGCCATGTTCGAATCGAATCGAACACCACGTGGTAAAGTGCGCCAAAATTCGATTCCCCTCCCACCTTCCCTGGCGCCTTTTTTGCACCAATAACAGCGCAGGGGAGGTGGGACAGGAACTACGACACTGGGGGCATTGAAAAAAATTGGAAAAAGTCATTGGCTGCCGAAATCAGGTGACCTCCATTTTAGACGAATAGTGGATTTCAAATCCGGGTCATATGAGAATGTGAACTTTGTGACTATGAGACAGGGATAGCTGTACAGGCAGGGATAGCTATGGATAACCTTTATTTAGGGGGGAATGTTATTAAAAATAACTTTTTGGGGCTCTATCGGGTGTGTAATTGTGATTTTTGTGAGATAAACTTTTTCCCATAGGGATGCATTGGCCAGCGCTGATTGGCCGAATTCCGTACTCTGGCCAATCAGTGCTGGCCAATGCATTCTATTAGCTTGATGAAGCAGAGTGTGCACAAGGGTTCAAGCGCACCCTCGGCTCTGATGTAGCAGAGCCGAGGCTGCACAAGGGTTCAAGCGCACCCTCGGCTCTGATGTAGGAGAGCCGAATTCCGTACTCTGGCCAATCAGTGCTGGCCAATGCATTCTATTAGCTTGATGAAGCAGAGTGTGCACAAGGGTTCAAGCGCACCCTCGGCTCTGATGTAGCAGAGCCGAGGCTGCACAAGGGTTCAAGCGCACCCTCGGCTCTGATGTAGGAGAGCCGAGGGTGCGCTTGAACCCTTGTGCACACTCTGCTTCATCAAGCTAATAGAATGCATTGGCCAGCGCTGATTGGCCAATGTATTCTATTAGCCTGATGAAGTAGAGCTGAATGTGTGTGCTAAGCACACACATTCAGCTCTACTTCATCGGGCTAATAGAATGCATTGGCCAGCGCTGATTGGCCAGAGTACGGAACTCGACCAATCAGCGCTGGCTCTGCTGGAGGAGGCGGAGTCTAAGATCGCTCCACACCAGTCTCCATTCAGGTCCGACCTTAGACTCCGCCTCCTCCGGCAGAGCCAGCGCTGATTGGCCGAAGGCTGGCCAATGCATTCCTATGCGAATGCAGAGACTTAGCAGTGCTGAGTCAGTTTTGCTCAACTACACATCTGATGCACACTCGGCACTGCTACATCAGATGTAGCAATCTGATGTAGCAGAGCCGAGGGTGCACTAGAACCCCTGTGCAAACTCAGTTCACGCTAATAGAATGCATTGGCCAGCGCTGATTGGCCAATGCATTCTATTAGCCCGATGAAGTAGAGCTGAATGTGTGTGCTAAGCACACACATTCAGCACTGCTTCATCACGCCAATACAATGCATTAGCCAGTGCTGATTGGCCAGAGTACGGAATTCGGCCAATCAGCGCTGGCTCTGCTGGAGGAGGCGGAGTCTAAGATCGCTCCACACCAGTCTCCATTCAGGTCCGACCTTAGACTCCGCCTCCTCCAGCAGAGCCAGCGCTGATTGGCCGAATTCCGTACTCTGGCCAATCAGCACTGGCTAATGCATTGTATTGGCTTGATGAAGCAGTGCTGAATGTGTGTGCTTAGCACACACATTCAGCTCTACTTCATCGGGCTAATAGAATGCATTGGCCAATCAGCGCTGGCCAATGCATTCTATTAGCGTGAACTGAGTTTGCACAGGGGTTCTAGTGCACCCTCGGCTCTGCTACATCAGATTGCTACATCTGATGTAGCAGTGCCGAGTGTGCATCAGATGTGTAGTTGAGCAAAACTGACTCAGCACTGCTAAGTCTGCATTCGCATAGGAATGCATTGGCCAGCCTTCGGCCAATCAGCGCTGGCTCTGCCGGAGGAGGCGGAGTCTAAGGTCGGACCTGAATGGAGACTGGTGTGGAGCGATCTTAGACTCCGCCTCCTCCAGCAGAGCCAGCGCTGATTGGCCGAATTCCGTACTCTGGCCAATCAGCACTGGCTAATGCATTGTATTGGCTTGATGAAGCAGTGCTGAATGTGTGTGCTTAGCACACACATTCAGCTCTACTTCATCGGGCTAATAGAATGCATTGGCCAATCAGCGCTGGCCAATGCATTCTATTAGCGTGAACTGAGTTTGCACAGGGGTTCTAGTGCACCCTCGGCTCTGCTACATCAGATTGCTACATCTGATGTAGCAGTGCCGAGTGTGCATCAGATGTGTAGTTGAGCAAAACTGACTCAGCACTGCTAAGTCTGCATTCGCATAGGAATGCATTGGCCAGCCTTCGGCCAATCAGCGCTGGCTCTGCCGGAGGAGGCGGAGTCTAAGGTCGGACCTGAATGGAGACTGGTGTGGAGCGATCTTAGACTCCGCCTCCTCCAGCAGAGCCAGCGCTGATTGGCCGAATTCCGTACTCTGGCCAATCAGCACTGGCTAATGCATTGTATTGGCGTGATGAAGCAGTGCTGAATGTGTGTGCTTAGCACACACATTCAGCTCTACTTCATCGGGCTAATAGAATGCATTGGCCAGCGCTGATTGGCCAGAGTACGGAATTCGGCCAATCAGCGCTGGCTCTGCTGGAGGAGGCGGAGTCTAAGATCGCTCAACACCAGTCTCCATTCAGGTCCGACCTTAGACTCCGCCTCCTCCAGCAGAGCCAGCGCTGATTGGCCGAATTCCGTACTCTGGCCAATCAGCACTGGCTAATGCATTGTATTGGCTTGATGAAGCAGTGCTGAATGTGTGTGCTTAGCACACACATTCAGCTCTACTTCATCGGGCTAATAGAATGCATTGGCCAATCAGCGCTGGCCAATGCATTCTATTAGCGTGAACTGAGTTTGCACAGGGGTTCTAGTGCACCCTCGGCTCTGCTACATCAGATTGCTACATCTGATGTAGCAGTGCCGAGTGTGCATCAGATGTGTAGTTGAGCAAAACTGACTCAGCACTGCTAAGTCTGCATTCGCATAGGAATGCATTGGCCAGCCTTCGGCCAATCAGCGCTGGCTCTGCCGGAGGAGGCGGAGTCTAAGGTCGGACCTGAATGGAGACTGGTGTGGAGCGATCTTAGACTCCGCCTCCTCCAGCAGAGCCAGCGCTGATTGGCCGAATTCCGTACTCTGGCCAATCAGCACTGGCTAATGCATTGTATTGGCTTGATGAAGCAGTGCTGAATGTGTGTGCTTAGCACACACATTCAGCTCTACTTCATCGGGCTAATAGAATGCATTGGCCAGCGCTGATTGGCCGAATTCCGTACTCTGGCCAATCAGCACTGGCTAATGCATTGTATTGGCTTGATGAAGCAGTGCTGAATGTGTGTGCTTAGCACACACATTCAGCTCTACTTCATCGGGCTAATAGAATGCATTGGCCAGCGCTGATTGGCCGAATTCCGTACTCTGGCCAATCAGCACTGGCTAATGCATTGTATTGGCTTGATGAAGCAGTGCTGAATGTGTGTGCTTAGCACACACATTCAGCTCTACTTCATCGGGCTAATAGAATGCATTGGCCAATCAGCGCTGGCCAATGCATTCTATTAGCGTGAACTGAGTTTGCACAGGGGTTCTAGTGCACCCTCGGCTCTGCTACATCAGATTGCTACATCTGATGTAGCAGTGCCGAGTGTGCATCAGATGTGTAGTTGAGCAAAACTGACTCAGCACTGCTAAGTCTGCATTCGCATAGGAATGCATTGGCCAGCCTTCGGCCAATCAGCGCTGGCTCTGCCGGAGGAGGCGGAGTCTAAGGTCGGACCTGAATGGAGACTGGTGTGGAGCTATCTTAGACTCCGCCTCCTCCAGCAGAGCCAGCGCTGATTGGTCGAGTTCCGTACTCTGGCCAATCAGCACTGGCCAATGCATTTCTATGGGGAAAAGTTAGCTTGCGAAAATCGCAAACTGACAGGGATTTCCATGAAATAAAGTGACTTTTATGCCCCCAGACATGCTTCCCCTGCTGTCCCAGTGTCATTCCAGGGTGTTGGTATCATTTCCTGGGGTGTCATAGTGGACTTGGTGACCCTCCAGACACGAATTTGGGTTTCCCCCTTAACGAGTTTATGTTCCCCATAGACTATAATGGGGTTCGAAACCCATTCGAACACTCGAACAGTGAGCGGCTGTTCGAATCGAATTTCGAACCTCGAACATTTTAGTGTTCGCTCATCTCTAGTAATAACCAATACTTACTGCTTGCTCCGAGGAATGTGGGGGCATTAATAGGGGTATTACTCTGTGTAGGGCCATTGAAGGGGCCTGTGTAAAGGCAGTGAGGAGGGCATTATACTCCACAAATATGTAACTTGAAGCTCCAAAATCGGTAAACTCACTCCCACTTATGTGTCAGCTAAAATACTGGTGTCTTCTTTTTCTTTTGGGGCTATTCAGGCTCCATGACCTGATAGTAATTGTTATCTCTGCACCTTCTATAGCTTTGCCCCTGATACTCCACTCAATTTACTGTCAAAGCTGTTATATTTTTGTGAATCTCTGCCCACCATCAGCCCAAAAAACCCCATCTCTTTTAAAACACACCCTACATCCTGGAAACATTTTCAAATGTGTGCCATTCTGAAAATTTATTGTAATTAAGGTTCAGAATGGTTTAGGCCAGGGCCATCATTTTTTTTTTTTTTTTTTTTTAATGTAGACTGTGAACCCCATATAGGGATCACAATGTACATTTTTATTTACTTTTTTTCATTTTAAGTATGTTTTTATAGAATGGGAGGAAATCCACGCAAACACGGGAAGAACATACAAACTCCTCGCAGATGTTCTTCCTGGAGGGATTTGAACCCAGGACTCCAGCGCTGCAAGACTGCAGTGCTAACCACTAAGCCACCGTGTTGCCCCCGGGCCACCACTTTTAACTGTGGTTTTCGCAACAGTCATAGAAAATGGATGAAGGGGGTCAAAATTCAACACCACAATTACATAGCTACATAGTAGATAAGGTTGGATGAAGACATCAGTCCATCAAGTCCAACCTATAACCAGACAATCCCCTACAGTGTTGATCCAGAAGAATGCAAAAAAAAAAAACATGTCAATTGCCCCAGCTCAGGGGAAAAAATTCCTTCCCAACTCCAATCTGGTAGTCAGTATAAAACCCTGGATCAACGAGTCCTTAAAATCTAGAACCCAATGGATGGTCCATTTAGATATTTTTTTTAATATAGGTCCCTTGCTTATCAATGTATACCATCGATTACAACAGATATGTAATTGAGAAATATAAGATGTCTTATTATATAACCTGACCTGCTTACTACAATATACACTGTGTCAATTGTTGAAAATCATGTGCTCAAGGAACATATACAATTCCATTAACATGGCAAACACAAGTCTCGTAGGATTGATCACATACTAAACCTATTTTCATTATGGGAAGGCAGGATATCAGATATACAGCAGTTAACACTTGCTGACAGCAGAGTAATAGACACACAGCAGTGTTGTGCTACCTATAACACATCAGCAGGCAGCACCCAATATACCAACACTTCCGTCATACTTTAATTCCCAGTACAAGAGGCTAAGGAAATATTGTGTAACATAATGACACCATGACAGTGGGTAGTCGTGTACTCGATAGTGACCCTATACTTCCTATAATATATTACTGACATTTTGCTTCCTTGTTTACTATCAATAACATAAAAACCTACCATTGTCCCACACAGACATGAATGTCTACATCAGACATAATCGAATTGTTGAGAAGTGTGGGATAGGGTACAGCTCCTTTCAAAATATGCCAAGGACCTTAGGAGGTCTAAAAACAACTCTGTGGCTGGAGGGACTTAAGCAAAATTGCTACATAGGTCTTGAGGTTACCATTGAAGTAGGAATTTATTTTCTAGGGAGGCGGACGTTCTTGGAATTTGGTTTGGCAGAGATCAGTGGTGGGGAACAGGGTTTAATAAAATAAACAAGTCACAATTGCCAACATCCCTTTACTGCAGCAAGAGGATTCAATGATTAATTCTAGTGCAAATAAACCACAAAGAATAGATCTAATTCAATAGAAGTAAAAGTCAAGTGACATCTAGAAAGTATAGCACCATTAAAATCTGAACAGTTTCTCCGTGATAGAAGCTTAATGCAACTCAATATCTAAAAGCACAGGTCTCCCTTCAAATAAAGGCGGCTTCAGCTTAAATAGACTGGCTCCTCGGGGGGCAGCACTTAGCTCCGAAAGAAACAATAGCATTTAGAACTTGTCCCTTACAATTTTCAGACAGAAAATACAAAGCGGAATACGATAGCATCAAAGTGGATGAGAGTTGATCAAACAGGCACATGCTATGGAAGTTTACTATACAGAAAATGAATTGTGGTGTGGATTATACACAGAATGGCTCAGATTCGTTACAGATTTTCTCCATTTGGTTGAATGCAGATCTTGCAGCATATTACTCGTGCATTGAGTGTAATGGTGATGACAAAATTTTAAAAAATTTGATGCAAATTTTACAGAATATTACCCACAGATCCACTGCAAAATACACATTGAGAATGTCTTATAGAAATGCAACCGGTCTAGCCAATTGCAAGGGACAGAAGAAGATTGGAAAGAGTATAAAGATTTCTTTTTATATATTTTAGCCAATGCACAACACAGTCTGCAAGAATACCTTCTCCAAAATCTACACGTTATGGTGTAGATTTGCCGCTACGCATATCCCTTACGCTAGGTTCACACTAGCATTGCCTGTTCCGACGGACCAGAATATTTGATGCACTTTCCCTAAGGACACACAAGATGTGGGCTGTGCAATCCTACAGCTCTCTCCGATTTACAATGTATGTCTATGTTCTTTTGTTTGTACATTTGCCCTATTATGACTGGTTTGTGAGGGTGCTTATTTTCCCATTATTGTTCTGTGTTTATTTTCCTAGGTCCGGTTTACTCCACTATCAGAGTCAATTGTTTTCGTATTTAGGATGACAATGTGTCAATGTGCAGTATTTTACATATCAGCATACCATTGTTGTAAAACACCAAAAGTGATGGCTCATAATAAACCAAACTGTAGTATTTATACCTCCTGCACTGGCAGAGGTTGGGCCTCATTTATGAGACGGTGCAGGCCTCCTCCTAAATCAGGTGTCTCCTCTGCTGGGCCGTGCACCTTCACAGCTAATAAACTGGCGTAAATGATAATAAATCTAGTACACAATTTGGGTTTTATGCAGAGATGTACGATTTTTCTTTTTCCTGTTTTGCATAAAAAAGTGGGACTTTTTTCCTGTTTTTCTCTGCCACTTTAACTGTCATGGGCAGCGCATAACAGGAAAAAGGTGCAAACCAAAACTAATCTCAAAAGGACCAAAGCAAAAATTCTGGTTCTGGTTTCTCCCCTTAATAATATGGCTGCTTCAATGTGGCCCCCCATAGATCAAAAACCGAAATATTTACTAAACTCCCATTATATGCTGCCATCTGCTGGCCTTTGACCTTTGCTGTCAGCGCCTGGGTCAGGTATCTGCAATGATGTCTTCGTGCCACTTGGCCTGTTGATCTCCTCTCCCATAGGCTACAAGCATAAAAGGCTTGTAGCGTATGGAGGTGAATGGCAGGGCACTGAGCCTTAGGTTCTTGCGACCAGTCGCAGTAATCCGATATATCAGCGTTCTCAGGACAGCAATACAGTCGATTATGAGGTTCTTGGATATTCGGGCTCTTTTGAGCTACTTACTAAGGGGCTTGATCTCTAGGGCCTTAATTGACAATAAATCAGAAAAATATATATTGTTAAAGACTGAAACCATCTCAATTATTGTAAATTATTTTTTTGGAGTACTTAAGATTTATTATACTAGTTGCATCATACATTAAATTGTTCGGCTATGACTGGGACAATGTAGTTATTTACTCACAAAGCATCAAACTCATTTCGAGCATGTAATGTGGAAAGTGATCTTCCAGTCTACATACTTCTTCCACTATTAAATGACCTCACTTACTATATTGAGCTGGTAATGAAAAACTCATATTATTTATGTCATAGCGCCAAGTAGTCATGTTTGGCAGGTGACTTGCAGACAAGCGGTAGTGAAGGAGACGGCCATATGATCTTGGAGACTTCAAATCATCTCCCAGATATTTTAATGTCTCTTGTTGACATGACTAATATAGCCACTAGTGGAAGTAGCTCATGAAAATATTAGTTATTATATTGTCCACATAGGGAAATATTGTCATCAATAACCAGTATGCATTCATATACACGGCCAATTTACAATAGTTAACGGGTGACCAAGATTCAGATATTCAGCCAAGTAACTAAAGGTGCCCATACGCCTTCAATAGTTATCAGCTGAATGCTTGGTCAAGTTTCAAGTGTAAAGATGGCATCAAGATTAGAGATGAGCGAGTACTGTTCGGATCAGCCGATCCGAACAGCACGCACGCATTGAAATGAATGGACGTAGCCGGCACGCGGGGGGTTAAGCGGCCGGCCGGCGTCAAAGCGGAAGTACCAGGTGCTGCCATTCATTTCAATGCGTGCGTGCTGTTCGGATCGGCTGATCCGAACAGTACTCGCTCATCTCTAATCAAGATGTTCAGACACCTCTGGTGGTATCTTGTCTTCTAGGAAGCAATGGATTGGGCATGATAAAATTCACACGACTGATCTTTTTCCAAATATCACCTGTCTCACACATAACACATAAGTTATCTGGGTGAATTCAGAAGGGTTGTTTATGAGGGCCATAAAAGGCAATTTGAGGCAGTAGTATGAGACAAAAATGTTTCACATGTAATACTTTATTTGTCCTGTAGTGGCTGCTGCTTAGGACATTTATAGTTATTTATTATGCTTACTTGTATAGCGCCATCATATTCCGCAGCACTTTACAGACATTGACAGTCACTGTCCCATATAGGACTCACAATCTACAGTCCCTATCAGTATGTCTTTGGCGTGTGGGAGGAAACCTGAGTACCCGGAGGAAACCCATGCAAACACGGGGAGAACATACAAACTCCTTGCAAATGTTGTCCTTGGCAGGATTCGAACCTAGGACTCCAGCGCTGCAAGGCTGCAGTGCTAACCACCATGCTGCCCACAGCCACTGCTGCCTACAGTTGAATGACACTTCCCCCCCCCCCCAAAGGGGGATTGTAGGAAAAATATGCAAATCTGTTTTCCAAGATGTGAATAGAAAAACATTGCCTCTATCAGAAAGACTCTGTTGGAAACCAGATTTGCATATTTTTCCCACAATCCCCCAGTGGAGCAAAAATGGCTTCTTAAGTCTCCTCAAGGAGACATATTATCCCCATAACTTCCCTTATAGTTAATAGTGAAGGTTTGTCAGCCGTACCCACAGAGATCGGCCAGCTTTTTCCGATTATAATATTCCTTTTATCATAGTGCTGTCCTCTTGTTGGTTACTTTGGACCACCTCAGATGCACACAAATGAACATTTACTTCGCATTTTAGTGCTTTTTTATTATTATTATTATTTTCTTAAAATGGAAATAGTAACAACTACAGTAAATCTCCTCGACATGCTAACACTAACCACGATATGTAGTACGCCCCTTCTTCTCCAATAGGCTGTCTGCCAATAAGCCAAGAGGCCTCATATGTCTTCCTACCCCTCCTTTACAAACATTAATATCATGCTGGTTCTTCAGGATTGCTTCAGCAGTGCTTGTACTTACGTGCTGCTTCTTAAGTCTTAACACACCATAAAGCTTTCTAATCTTCTCTCCCAAAACATTACATCATCGGACCCTAAAATGAGACAGAAACAAGAACGATTGTTATAATGACAATACAAGTTCATGGCATGCAGCAAGTAAGTATTGTTATAGCATTGCTTTAAGATGGGACTGCAAGTGTAAGAGTTCTTAAGATGCACAGACAATGCAGCCTCAACTTTGGCCCTGCTACATCTATGTACAGATATGGGCTATTACAGTTACACATGAAACATTGACATAGCCAGTTTTATGGAGGTTGTACAATTTTCCGTATGTAAAGGTCCCTTTTGTCATCCAGATGTAAACCCTACACTTATGCACATTTATAATGCAAGTAATACCCTAACTCTGCAAAACTTACACTTATACTAGAACATATTAGTATCCTCATGATCCACACTTAATAACCGTGAAAGGATTCCACATACTTTACAATAGTTAAAATCTGGAGGCATCCTCCATGCCCACTCACGTGAGTGAGCTATCCACTGAAATCTGTGGAACTCTCTTACTTATTCCAAAGAGAAACTCACGCATATGTAACCCATTTTTGCACTGTTCTGGGTTAGAGAAGTCACAAATAGACTATCAGGGACCCCTGAGATTTGGGAGTGAGAGCTTTGATTCTCTGTATCCCCATGGACAGAAGCAATAAGGTCATCCAGTCACCAGTCTGCCTGGCATTGCAGTCTGTTTTCCTATATATTTACATATTTAACAACTCGATTGGAAGAACTGACCTGGCAAGGGAGAATGGATGGTAGAGGGATCTTAAAAAGGAGTCTGTCAGCAGGAAAATTGTTATACAGATAGTACCTTGTAGGACTTTTTCTATATATTCCAAAGATGCCTTTCTTGTTCTGCTATGCAGCTCCATTTTCATGAAAATCAGTGTTTTATTCTTATGCAAACTAGTTGAGAAGAGATTTAGTGGCATTTATTCTTGAGCTGGGGCATCACTCTCTGCTCTAGATAATGGACCCATAACCGCCCAGCTCCTTCCCCATCACCCACTTTTTCTGCAGGTAGGGGTGGTTATCTAGAGCGGCGATTGAGGCCCTGGCAGGAGAAGAAACACCCCTAAAGTCCTTTTCAGCTAATATGCATAAGAATAAAACATTGGTTTTCATGGAAATGGAGCTGCAAAGCAGAATAAGAGAGGCATCTTTGGAAAGTGTAGAAGCCGCCCTACATGGCACTGTTAATAGTTTGCTACTAATTTTCCTGCTGACAGACTCCCTTTAAGTCTACAACGATGCGGTGGTCCTCACAATATGTATCCCTTATGATCTTGCTATAATCCAGGCCTAACAATTCGAATCTACACATCATCATTAATTGAATGAATCTTTTCTCAAATTCAGATTTTTTCAACACAAAATAAGGGTTTGTATAAATCTGTATAGGTTTGTATAGTTTTTATTGTTTGTCCAAGAGTTTATTGTAATTATTTTGTGGTTTTCTCTAATAAACAAATTGGATTTAACAGATGGTTTTACTGCATATTTGTACTTTATAGTAAATATCTCACCACACATACACAAGTCTTAAATTCTTATCACAAGGGTAGCGTGACAACATGTGGGCTCAATAAGAGTTACACTTTTACACTTCACAAGCTAGAAATTCCTCCAGCCCTGGTAGGATTTATTACTGGATGTAAGAACGGCCTCGAAAATATGTTTCACATTTCATCTTTTTATGTCTAAAATAAATGGAAAGATAATGTGGCCAGTGCTCCACCCTGCAGCCTGTATTAGAGAAGTGGCTCCTGCCTTATATGTGTGCCAGTGTATAAAGTAACCCTTATGTACAGTATAGTAGACTTTAATGATGCGGCCATGAATCACAATCATTCAGACTCAGCCTCGCTGCAGGACATTCCCAGACCTCCCATAACAAATTATACTTTCATCATGGTCTTATGGGTCATTCTGGTCTGCCAGTTCTGTATGACTAAAAGGATAATTATATCTTAGCCTATGACAACAGCGACTTGTGCAATAATAATTACAGACTATTCCGCTATCCGATAGCACTTGTACTTCTGCCTTATGAAACTTTTCATAACTATACTTGTGTTAACTTTTCTGTGTTTACAGACTGGAATTGTGGCAAAGGAGTAGAGGGCATCAGTCTTCAGGACTAAGAGGAAGTTGAGACTCCACGGACTGTTATACCCCAAATCAACCCCCCCCCCATATCCACCACTCCCATCGCCCCGACTCCAACTCCCCACACACACACACACACACACACACACTTTACTAGCTTTGGCAATGCCAAATATCTATTCGGACGCGCCAATAAAGCCTGTGATTTGATTTGATTTGAGTCCAAGTGGCTAGTATGCGTACAGAAATATGGCAGAGGTGGCTTGCCTTCTGTCAGTACTATGGATTAGGGATGAAAATCCATAAGCCAATTCTTCTTCATGCTAGTTTGTCAGTCCTGCTGGTTTCACTGATGTTGGTCTGGGTCAGGTGACGTCTGGTCCAACACTGAATGTGGCCGAAAGTTTCGGGGAGTAGGCCAGAGTCAGGGAGAGGTAAGTAACATTGTTTTTTTATGTTTTTATCCTCTCCTGGGTCTCCGATCATTATTTTCTGGGGTCTGAAAAGACCCCAGAATATAATAATTGTTAATGAGTGGTCCACAATGGGGTATAATACTGTGTGCAGAGGGCACTATGTGGCATAATACTGCATGCAGGGCCCACTATGGGGTATAATTCTGTGTGCAGGGGGCACTATGTGGCATAATACTGTGTGCAAGGACCACTATGGGGCATAACATTGTGTGTGAAGGGGACACTATGGGGCATAATACTTTGTGCAGGGGCCACTATGGGTTATAATACTGTGTTCAGGAATGCGGTTTGTGCTGTGGGGGCTGTTAAATGTACGCCTTGGGGTCCCGCCAGTCCTAGTTATGCCACTAGATAGGGGTTAAGTGTCAGATTGCTGGGGGTCTCAGCGGTCAGACCCCCGTTGAACAGGAAAATGTGTGCCCAAAAGTCTGCTTGCACTCTGCCCTCAAATGAGACTTCAGCTCTACTTTATGAATCTGCTGTACATTGCGGCACTGGGGGTTTTTTTTACAAGGATGTAGGGGCTCAGGTCCCTGTTCTCCCGATTGCTGGGGTCACAGCAGTAAGACCCTCAGCAATCTAACTCTTATTCACAGGATAATGGATAAGTGTCTGAAATAGCACAACCTCTTTAAGTAACTGAGAAGAAGCAGCCGCTAACAGTTCATTATGTTTGAGAGTATTTCAATACAAATGCATAATAATATCTTAAATTACATGTAGACATCCAACATTCTCATCACTTACTGTGCGACTACAGTCCATTACGTTGAGCACTATAGATCCAGCGTAATGGGTCTAATTATTCTTATTTTTATACTCCACTCACAAAACAAACAGAACTCGAAATGATGGGAACACGATAAAAAAAGCAAAGAGAAATATCACCGATATTCACTCCAGAGATTTGGGGTTAGTGGTTTGTTATGGAATATTCTGTCCTGCTTCACATACTCATAAATAGTCAACCAGCAAAAAGCCACTCAACCCAGTAAAATGTTATGTGCCATGATGTCCTCCTCTCCTTCCATACAACAATAAATGTGCTACTTGCCATTCACTATACAATGCCAGAGCTACCCTGGCAGCTGTGAGCAGATTTAACACAAAAGGAAGCAAACAAGGCTTGTTTTGAACAGAGCTGTCATTTCAGTGCACTTGTTCTGTGAATTGTTTGACCATCAGCAGAGTTTATAAAGCCTCTGATATTAACATTGTGCTTTCAGCCGCTCGACTCCATCAAGTAATTTACTGAAAGGTTTAACAAGATGACCTAATATGGCAGAAGAATGCAAATGGAGACTAGTAGCTGGGAACGCTGGAAGGACACAGGAAGACACTGCTGCTATCTACCCCAAAGTCCTGATTAAACGTTCACTATGGAAAGACAAAAGACTAGAGGACACTGGCTCAATGGCCCTGCAGGCAGCCCTTGTAAAAGCTGGAGGGGTCCTGGTTCAAGGCCATAAAGAGCAGATAATAATGAACATACTCAGTTTCTCTATCTCCCATTTCTAATACTCTGCGGTGCTCGAAATATATCAGTTATTGCTTCATGAGATATGTTCATGCATTATACAGAATTATCAATTATTCATATGACTTGCATATGTCCTACCCTACAGAGGTGTTATATGCAGCCAATTCATCCCATCTTGCTTTAGGATATATTAATTTTATAAAAGTATCACCATGGTCAGACTTACACACTTCTCTAGTGCAACAAGAAACCACACCTAACCTGAAGCCGATTATACATATTAGATAGACAATCTTGACAATTTTGGCTAGAAAGTCCATATACTAATCTGTATTAGACATAAGCATGTCCAATCCTATATTCTAACAGGAGGTGTTTGTTAAAAAAAAAAGAAAAAAAAAGCCTTCTACTTGAAGCTTAAGATGTACACAAAGATGATAGTCGACAAACTAAAGGCTTGTATGGTTTGCAGCTATCCTTCCTCATAGCCCCATGCACATGCACACTTAGCTCAGCTGAGCATTTTTTGTCCTGAACAAGATTAAAGCTAAGGCTGAGATCACATGGAGTATTTTGGTCAGGGTTTAAAGGGCGGAATCCGTCTCAAAATCCTGACCAAAAAAAACGGCTCCCATTGAAATCAATGGGAGCCGGTCATTCCTTTTTTTCCACAAGCGTCTGTTCCGGCTCCCGAAAAAAGAAGCAACATGCTCGTTCTTCAGGCGGATGCCGCGGCTGGTTCAGCCTTGGACGTCCACCTGAAGACACTCCCTCCCGACTAGGCCCATTCATTTGGGCCTAATCCGGAGTGGAGTGCGCGACTGGATGCCTGTGAACTGCACTGAACTCAGCCTAACTTCAATGAGAGCTGAGCTGCAATACCAGCACCAGTCCACTATACCGAGTCTGGAGCCAACTTCTTTCGGCCTCGTGTTGTGTACAGTATGGGCGACGGATAAGCCAGAAAATCCTGGATAACCCCTTTAAGGAACACAATGCATGGTGTTTTCAAAATTTACATAGGTTTATGCAGATAACATTTAATATGTATACATATATTGTAAACAGATGAACCTAAATTTAAGCATAAATAGAACTGAACCACTAGGAACAGAAAAAATAATTGCACTTTCATGATAATACAGTAAAAAACAACAACAAAAGAAAGTCATTATATTGCACTGAATGGGAGACACCTTGCTAAAATTACTGGAGTACTTGAATGCAGATAGATATAGTTAGTTGCAAATTGGTGGCAAGACTTCCAACCATTATGGACCAATGGTAGGAACTATATAATAGATACTAAAAGCTTAATGATCAACTAGAAATTATCCGCCGGCCTTCTGACAGGAATAATATAGTTTATCTATGTCTGACAATACGTAAAAGAAGTACAGACCAGTTATAGAAGAAGTATTATAGTACAAGTCACCTGGAGAAAACGTGAAATCTTCAGATATATACAACTTTCTAAGATTATGGGTAATCATCACATCCTATAATAGAAGGCAATTAGACTTCATTCCAAGGACATTGGGAGGAGAAACAAATATAGGAATTCCTGCCGTATCTATGTACACAAAAATGGTGAACATATGTTTGAGAAAGGTTTCACTACCTAACTATAGTTCTATATATTGCCCTGACAACATGACAAGTGTCCCAACTATCACAAGTCATGAATCTGAAATGTTCAAAAATAGAAATGGACAATTGCAAAAAAGAATGAATTTTTCTTACCCTATTAACAACATTTTAATTTATATACTCCATACCCTGTTGTATTTGTAGACCTATACTTACACAAACCGTATACAATGCATTAGAGCTACCACTGCTGAAAACAGAAGATTAGGGAGGGACAAGTACTAGTTTGTTATGTTTAGAGATCCAATATATATCCAAGTAATACAAATATGAACTGGGCAACTCCTTTACACTTTGTGAAGGACTTAATGATCTGCAATTATTATTTTGTGGTTTGGCTAGGCAACTTCATTACAGTGAAGGGAAATCATGCAAGAAAAGGTTGTTTCAGGCAGGGTGTAACTTGAGGGGGTGCAGAGAGTCACACTGGGGCCCAGGAGCTTTAGAGGGCCCATAAGCACTGGCATCAGTATTGAGATTACAGCTTCCATCTTTCCCATAAACCAAGGACACCCACAGATTACCCTAACAGTACTAAAGGTTGATTAAACCCCTTAGCCCCCGTAACCATCACTATCAAGAATTCGCTGCAGAGATGAGGCAGGGGGCCCTAGATAAAAGAGTGTACCTGAGCCCACAAGACTTTAGTTACGCCACTGGTGTTAGGAGTAGCAAAGGGAAGGTGTAACTCATTTTATTGTTTATTTATAACTTTGATTTTCAATAAGGGTATATGGATTTTATGTCTACATACATTTGACCATATATACAGATCTTAGATCAGACCTTAAAATTGAGACCCCGCACAATCAGGTAAGGAGTGTAGTAACACCCAGAGCTGAAGAAAAGCCAAAGCTGCCAAAGAGGAGCCATCAAAGAAGAAAGGAAAGTGAGTCATAGTCCATGATACAGTATATTAAATTAATCTTATGGATAATACTAAAGATGAGCGAACAGTAAAATGTTCGAGGTTCGATATTCGTTTCGAGTAACCCCTCAATATTTTACTACTTGAATCGAATATCAAACCCTATTATAGTCTATGGGGGGAAAATGCTCGTTTCAGGGGTAGGCAACGCTCGATCAAATTATACTTACCAAGTCCACGAGTGAGGGTCGGGCTGGATCCTCAGAGAAGTCTTCTCCGTGCAGCATCCCCGTGGCGTCTTCCGGCTCTGAATTCACTCTGCCAGGCATCGGGCCTGGGCAGAGCCGACTGCGCATGTCCTCTTGTAGTGCGGGCATGCGCAGTCAGTTCTGCCCAGGCCTGATGCCTGGCAGAGTAAATTCAGAGCCGGAAGACACCGCGGGGAAGCTGCACGGAGAAGACTTCTAAAGGTAGGAGAAGAACCAGTGTTGATTGGCCGACTGTATAGCATTCAGCCAACCAACGCTGGTTCTGCATCGAACTTTTACATTCGAATAGCGAGTGGTACTCGATCGAGTACGAGTATTTCGAATACCGTAGTATTCGATCGAATACCTACTCGATCGAGTACTACTCGCTCATCTCTAGATAATACCTAAATTAAAGAAGAAAAAAAGAAAATGTTAAAACGGTGTAGTTTGGGTGGGAAATGAGAGATGCCCTACAGTGCCCAGGACAAAAATGCAATAAAAAAAATTTCAGGCTAATAAAACCGTAGTCAGTCAATCTTAGGAAATTATTTTTCCGCAATATCCAAATCTTTGTGTAATTCTTCACAGTGTAGCTCACGCACTCTTATAGAAAGATTTATGAATGGGAAACAAATCTGAAGACTTTGATGTATACAAAAACAGTTTTTCTGCCAAGTGACATGATGAATGTGCATTGAACATATTTCACATTACAGAAGCAATATCATATGGGAAATGCCTGCTATAAACATGTCTTGTTTGTGCTACAGAAGGGATTTTGACTTTTTTTTTTTAGTATTTAAATGAGGTCATGGCAAAGATATTTGGTAGGACAGCAGATGACTCATGTGTCATAGTGCCTGAGAAATTCACAAGCTTTGGATTTTTTGTTACTATACAGCACATTCCAGGAAAATGTGAGACAGATAAACATATAAACAAAAAAAAAGAAAAAAAAAATGGTGGGGTATCCATTTACAAAAACAGATTTATAGGCAAGTAAGGCTAGATTCACATCCAAGTATGATTTTGTCTGGTGCTCACATAGATGTAAACGCATCCTAAGCCACATACACACAGTTTTCAAAGGGGGAACAGAATAATTATGGGTCCATAATAGAGAGCTATTGGAGAACACGTCAGTGAAACATGCCACGATTATCTGGGATTTATACAGAATTCATATGAAAACTATTTGAGATCATTGACATGAAATCGGCTTTGGCCCATTAATTTCTATGGGCTTCATATTACAGATCTGTGTAAAGGAGGATTTAAGCGGTTTATGAACTGCTTAGAAAGTCCAAATATTTTTACCAATATTTCAGAAAATTAGTATCCAGAAGAGAATACCTTTTTTTTTTTTTTTTTTTAAAGAAAAACTCAAAAGCATACCTCCAGTTATAAATAATTTTTCATAAATGAATAGTTTGGGTGAAACTTTGTACTATGTCTTATTAAAGAAATGTTTTCTTCTCCACTTTTCAGGCAGTTACTTTCTACATATTAGTCTATTAAGAGGGTAGGCAGTTAGAAAAGACACTCAAATAATTGCTGTTTCTACACTCTGCTATTCCTTGCTTTTTTTATAGCACTGCTAGGTTGTAGATAAGTGGCTGCTAGTACTGAGAATGAAGCAATAAGATAAGATAATCCTTTAATAGTCCCACAGTGGGGAAATTTCAGTATGTTACAGCAGCATAGTAATACAGATACAGGATAATACACATCAATAAATAAATCAATGAATCTGCTGGCAGCAGCCTCCTACTCCATCCCTCCTTTCTTCATAGAGTGTTATGCGTATACAGGCTGAATACAGAGATAATTATTATGCAAACAATCAGATTTAAGATAAGGAGTGTGAGAACAGCTTAAAAAGTGGAGAAAGAAACAGATCTCCTTAATATAATATATTACAGTAGTAGTAATCATTTATTATAGTCAAATTCATTTATGAAAAGTTGTTTATAAATAGTGGTACGCTTTAACAAGAGTATGTGCATAACCTCTGCTATGATGAGAAGAATGGGTGAGAATGGTACGTGCCCCGCTAAAACTATAGACTACTTGTTTACCAAGGGACAGTGAAATTTTCATATTCTTGATAATTTTTTTTATTCTAATTGCTTATACAATCCCAGTTTTATATTGTTGGCAGTGGAATGATCCTTAATAAATCTTTAGCATAACAATATAAAAATTGACACTTAGGAAGACTTTACCTGTGAAGGTGCTGGAACTATAAAAAGATATTATTCGGCACACTTATGTAAACAATATACAGAATATAAAGAATAATATAACAGTGCCTATAGAGTGAGTCTCAATCCAATAAATATTGCAATCAAATTTTCAAAGCCAAGTAAATATGTTAAATTCCTCCTACTAATATTATAAATATGAAAGTTTGTGTGTTTGTTACTCTTTCACGCAAAAATGGCTGAACGGATTTGGATGAAATTTGGTGCATAGATAGTTTGTAACCACAATTAACACATAGGCTACTTTTTATCCCGGTAAATGACATGGCTTCACAACTATTATGAATGTTTGTCCATATATTATATTAAACTGCTCTTGCCACCAGGACTCTCTCAGCTAATTGCACTTTGCTGATAAAGCCAGGTCTGTTATCGCTCTATGTAAACACACAGATGATACTGAGTCCATTGTGTACAAGCATCTGCATATTATCTGATCTGCTCCAGTGCTGAGACATTGACATAGGAAACCCAAATTGCCACTTTGCCAATTTTAAACATGCCAGGAGAAAGAAAATCGAATTTGTGGCAAATTTGTAAAATAACGAGAGATATGAAGGTAGTCAGAAGTCACAGACTTCTCCTCAAGCGGAGCTTAGGAGGATTGAGCAAGCTAGGCGTCAAGCGGCTCTTAGAGCAGCCGAAATGGTGGATCATCGATTTCAACAACACACTCATTATATGGCGTCCAAGTGAGCTGCTGAGATGCCGGAACAATCACAGGCAAGGTACGAGGAAAAGTTCAGCAGCAGGCCAACTTGAGAGCTGCTGAAACGCTGGAGCAGGCGGATTATCGACGCCAACAACACGCTCATTATATGGTGTCCCAGGCAGCTCCTGAGATGCTGGAACAATCACAGGCACGGCGTGAGGAACAAGTTCAGCAGCAGGACAGCTTGAGAACTGCGGAAACGCCGGAGCAGACAAACCATCGACAGCAGCAATTTGCTGAATATAGGAGGATAATCAATGCCAACAACATGCAGATGAAGTCACGGGCATAGGCTAGTTTTTGTATAAATAAATGAATGCTTACATCCCTTCATCTTACAGCATGGTCTAAACCTGATGCAAATAGAGACTAAAATTGGAATTTAAACTATAAATGTCATCTCCAGCCATTCAGTAAAATCCCTGGGAGTGGTTCCACCATTGTCTTTGTGCCTTCATGCATATCCTCTTGCTGTCAAACACAATCCAACTTCCTCGGAGTCTGTGATCTTTTCACCATCTGTTGTGCTTTTAGCTCACAACTATGGCCTTGTGCAACATCACAAGCCCGTTTATATATAGTTAGCTAGCATTAGAGGAATGTTAATATAGCAAGGTTGTCTACAAGTCAT
The DNA here is from genome assembly GCF_031893055.1 of Leptodactylus fuscus. Lineage (NCBI taxonomy): Eukaryota > Metazoa > Chordata > Amphibia > Anura > Leptodactylidae > Leptodactylus > Leptodactylus fuscus. The sequence continues at coordinate 55,901,979 of NC_134274.1, read as the reverse complement.
ACTAGCAAAAGCACTAGGGATGAAATGGTTGTACAAGGATTACATCATGGAATTTCTGTACAGCCCCAGACAGTTAAGGCATTAGATGAAACATGAATGAAGAGGCCATACAGCTGGTTACCTATGATGAAATGCAGACTTCTAAGCGAAAGCGGAGTCTTTCATGACAGCTTGGAAATGAGTAATGAAGGTACCACATATCATCACTTACATTACAAAGAAAAAGGCCAAATGTGGAATTCTACCAATGGATCTTGACATGAATGAAAATGACAGAGTTTAGATTATTATGAAGTATACACAGTGATTCACTTTTGTGGATAGATAGATAGATAGATAGATAGATAGATAGATAGATAGATCACCATCAATGCCACTTCCGTCATTGGTCATCAACTATGTTACTTTCATACCTCATCCCATCCTTATAGGGGAGAAGAACAGTATCAACCTGAGTCTGTTCCCAACCTGTTGCTGGTAAATATTGTGGCTCCTCCAAACAGATGGGACCATTGTATGATCAAAATGGTCATGAAGAATGGGCCAGGTTGAATCTGTCTGCTTGTGCTTTTAAGGCCCTACAGGTCTTTTCGTAGATGTTCACTCTTCTTGCACATGCTTAGTAAGGTCTGTCTGCAAAAAGGTTTGATCCTAGTCATGGATATCTAAATTTAATAATTATTTTAAAGCTTTACCATAAAGGATAATATTTTTTAAAAAATCTATATAATAATAGAGGTAATAAATTACCACAACAAAACCAAAAAGTTATAGTTATACACTACAATGAACCACAGGTGGTTGGGACAGGTTCTACTAGTGCCAAAGGCAGTGGTTTAAGAATTCGCCCCACCTCCAGTCTATGAGGCTGAGCATGATAGTTGTTGGATAGCCAATGTAATTGTCCCCTGGTGTATCATCTCCCAACTATTCATAATCTATTTTTAATACAAGGAAATTCTGATTCATCACAAAGAATTAAATGTCAAGCTTACCATTTTTTGCTATAAATCCATAAACTGGGCATTCCCTCTTAGTGGTGCTCTAGGCACCCACCTCTAAACCGATCTACCACCCCAGCCCATTGAGTTCTATAGGGTGATAAGTACCTAAATTTACAACTATCTGACATTGAAATTTGAAGATCCTACTATTGAAATGTGAACATCTGCTACTGTACATTAATAGAAGTGATTTAGAAGGGTTACTTCTAAAATTGGACATCAAAGACCAGTAACCAATGAATTTATAAAGTTTATATAGTAAAATCCCAAAGTCAAAATGAGACAAAACCAACATAAAAAATTAGATAAACTTTGCATCATTAATGGACTGACAGAAGCTTTAATGAAGTAATATGTTTTTGAGAGATTTCTGCCAGGCAAAGATCCATGGGAATGTGCGAAAAAATGCAACACCAATGCCAAGGAACAACGCGACACTCCCCTTAACCAAAACACACACAAACCTCAAAATAGTTTTAACCTCATTAATTTGATGAAAAGTTGTAGCTGTTTAACCAGAATACAAAAATAGAAGCAGTAATTCTAGATCACAATCAAGAAGCCAAGGACAGACATGGAAGAGGATGTCACCGATGGCAAAGGAAAGCCATGGCAGAGTTAAGCCATTTCACCTATGGCTTAACTCTGCCATGTCATCGATGGCAGAGTTAAGCCATGTCTCCTATTGCAGAGGGAAGATATACCGCTATAAGAAGGGGACAGTCATGTCACCAATATCAGAGGGAAGCCATGTCACTGATGGCAGAGGGAAGCCTAGTAAGTCACCAATGGCAGAGGGAAGTCATGTCACCAATGACAGGGTAAAGCCATGTCACCAATAGCAGAGGGAAGACATGCCACTATAAGAAGGGGACAGACATATCACCAATGACAGAGGGAAGCCATGTCACCGATAGCAGAGGGAAGCCAAGTCAAAGATTCCAGAAGGAAGTTATGTCACTGATGCCAGAAGGAAGCCTTGTCACTAATGGCAGTGGGACATTCAGGTTAATGTCCATCTATACAGTGCTCATGTGACAGAAGCCACTAGTATTCCACAAATGTTACCATCACCTTATCACTCATATTAGAATAAAACATCTTCCCCGAGACAGCCTTGTATTTTCATGGCTCTGATTTAATTAAGATTTTTATTTCACATTAGGACTTATTGCAAATCTATAAAAGCCCAGTTATAGACTGTAACGCAGGTTAAACAAAAGTCACATCTGAGTCAAGCAGCAATGTAAAAGACTAAATCAATAAATGTGATTTGAGCTAAAAACCCCAGAGTGCTGAAATTGTACAAAGTCTCATTATTCTATTGAGCGAACATATTTGGAAGCCTTAGACCAAGCAGAAGACACAGACCTAATGGGCCCAGGAGAAATAAAGAAAGGCACCAGTCAGTGATCTATAAAAATATATTATGCCATTGTCCCAGGCTGGCGCACTGTGAATAAGTGTGGCGGTATAATAGAGGTTACTCCATTATGGGCGTTACTGGCTATGATTATTTAAGGGCTGTTGGTGACTTCTGGTATAATCATAAATCTCACAGACAGTGCTGTGTAAATCAACCTGCCTCTGGCTATCTACAAAGGGAAAGGTTGGGGGTGAAGTGAAAATACTGGTTGTAAATGTCAGATATAACTACAGCACCACAAGTATGCCTATATTATAATGAACTGGATTTTATCCATAGGCATATAAAAAAGAAAAAACTCAGGTCTATTAATTCAGGTGCTTTATTAAAATGAAGATAAGGCAGGTCAAAGTCAAATGGTAAATTATGTTTATTAGGTTCTGAAGGCAACAAAGAGCTAAGTACAGACATTATAGTGGTGTCCTTAAAGGGAGTCATTTTTGGGATTCAGTGTCAGACAACATCTTTTGATATCACATTCTTCTCCAGCAACCCCACACAAAGAAGATTAACAGAAGGACAGAGAACATGGAAAAACGACCCAACTGCTGTCCCAGGATGTTCTGTGCCAGTGTTTAGTTCCAGCAATAATGTCACCCCACATGTAGCTAATACCACCCATCACTGCCCTTGTACTCAGGTATGTCATTGCCGCAGAGATTAGATTCCTGCAGAGAAGATGTACCCGACTATCACAATTGACCACTGAAGCCAGAATGGCTGCAACAGTCATATAGGGGCGGCAACACATGGTTCTCCAAGACCCCAGAACCAAAGACTGGCATAGAGGACCACATAGCTGAGACAGGGATGGTGGGGTGCAGCGCCGCACCTCCCATGAGGCGACCTGAAGCGACCGCTTCAGGCAGCGCTATATCAGGGCCCCAGGGAGGGCGGCATTTTTCCTTTCCTAAGCCAGTCCAGGACAAGCTGTCCTGGACTGGCTTAGCACCGAGCGGTGGATTGGGGAGGCCACTGGAGCAGCACTGCTCCAGCAGCCTCCCCTCACGCTCAGGCAGAGAGCAAGTCCTCTCCGTGCCTGCTCTCTGCCTGCGAACGGTGCTAAGCCCCACTCCCTCGTTTCACCCCGCCCCCTTCGCTCAGCCACGCCCCCTCCGTTCCGCCCCCTCCTCCCCTATGGCTTTCTGTCGTTCTCCTCGGGCGGCGAAAGGGGCAGGTTCACCCCTGGTGGGGTGACAGGTCAGGTTAGCATGTTAAAAAAACAATAACACAACATTACATTAACCCCTGCTGTAAACTAATTTGTGCTTGTGTTGGATTATCCAGTCACAGTACTCAGTGTAGTCTGGAAGAAGCATACAGTCATAATGGTGAAACCAGAGACTTGTCACACATAGTCCTTGGATGAGAATGAGAAGATTTACTGGGAACAACTAATCCAGAAGAAATAAAAGGAACACAGAATTAACATCTAGGCCATAGGTTCAAAACAGAGGTACACACAGGAGGGAAACATATCCAGGATGTGTAGACCACTGGTTATTTTAAAAAAGGTACATGAATTGGGTTGCATCTGAATGAGGAATAGTGCAGGATCAGGGATAGGTGTAGTAAAATCTACATAGCACCGGTATATTGCAGCTGAAGACAACTTTAACGCATACATCTGTAGATTGGTAACAGAATACAGCACATTTATTGTAACTACATAGAAAGTAACATATGTACTTTAATGAAATAACAGCAACATTGTTTATATGAACAGCAACTAAGATGGCATTGTGTAACACCAGCATAAGTGAAAGGAAAATGGTAACACTATTCTCAAAAAGGAAAACAATGTGAGCTTGTCTCTTACACAAACACATGTAGGGCAATGGGAAGCCTCAAGAATTCTGGCTGAAACATTCAGTTTCCCTATTGGGTCAAGTCTGCGCTCTGATTTTTTTAACTTTCTGAGCTGCCTTGTGATTCTGATTTCTACTCCAAAACAAATAAAAAGAACAAAAGTGACAAACGCCTAAAACATATTCAGAGAATTAAAGTAGTGCACGACCATATATAAAGCGATAAGTACACTATAATACCATGAAACCAAACCTATTCCATACATACTATACATATATATAGAACATTCCGTGTGCATGGTGTTCATATATATACTGTTGTGAAATCCATATGGAATAAAGCACTATATGTACAAACACAGTTATGACACCGCTCAGAGGTGCACATCATTGGACTTCTCTACCATAGCAATGTATAGAAAACCCCATTTGTGATTAGATAGCTAGCTGAGGCACTCCCCCACTGATGTTTCTCTGACACTCTGCCAGTAATCCTAAAACATTAATTTAATTGCTTAGGCTGTTACCCACAATGGAATAGAAAGTGGAAAGCTGCGGTTAAGATGACAGAGACCCCTGACTGCTGGGACCCTCTGCAGCTGCACAGGTTGCACCAATGGTAGGTCCACCTCTGGTTACTAGAACATATACACTCAGCAATAGGTTTACTTATAACTTCAGATATTCGTAAACTGCATTTTTATTAAAAATATTCCCGCAGTTAAAAGGAGATAGATAATTAATAAATAGTAATTTGGAATGGGTCCAACCATGGGACCCACCACCCTGGATCCCTGTCTATCCCCTCTGCAGACCAGAGCATATCATCAGAATACCTATATATATATATATTACATCTCAGATTTCTCTTAACATTTCATAAAAGCTGCTAGAACTGGCATGCCAGCTGTGTAGAAGTCCTCCACTCCCTGCCACACACTGGGTATGCAGAGTAGTAGACGTCCATAACATGGAAGATCTCACACCCTCCCTCTGGAATACACGACTCTCTACTCTGCTTGGACCCCCTGGTCATGTTCCAGAGACTACAAGACCTCCTGGGACCCTGAAAGGCACTGAGTGGTAAGCCAGGAGAGACCTACCCCCAACCCTTCCCTAAAACCCCAACACCCATTTTTTTTCTACTTCCCCTACAACCACGTTTTCCCCTCGTTATTGCCACTGTATATGTAAGATACAGCATTATATGGGATGATTTTCATAATCATTTTTTGTAACTTAGGGAGCATTCACGGGGAGTAATGGCGGCCGTAATTTGTGCTTATTTTTACTGGCGTAGAAATGCGAGGGTCCCGTTTACGCTGCGTTTATGCGGCATTTTTTTTACTATGAGCGTATACGCAGCGTTTTTTGCTGACGTAAACATTTCGTTTACGCTCTGTTTTTTAACGCAGCGTAAACGGAGCATTTTCGTGAGCAAAAAACACCGCGTATACGCTCATAGTAAAAAAACCGCGTAAACGGGACCCTCGCATTTCTACACCAGTAAAAATAAGCACAAATTACGGCCGCCGTTACTCCGTGTGAATGCTCCCTTAGTCCAGAAGTTAAAGGGAGGGTTTCAACAGTTACATCCAACAGGTTCTCCAGGTGATGAACAACAGATTTCCAGGTTGAATCCTATCCAAACCCAATGTACCTTTACTATGTGGGCAGGCAAACTACATCATTATAATTAGAGATGAGCGAACAGTGTTCTATCGAACACATGTTCGATCGGATATCAGGGTGTTCGCCATGTTCGAATCGAATCGAACACCACGTGGTAAAGTGCGCCAAAATTCGATTCCCCTCCCACCTTCCCTGGCGCCTTTTTTGCACCAATAACAGCGCAGGGGAGGTGGGACAGGAACTACGACACTGGGGGCATTGAAAAAAATTGGAAAAAGTCATTGGCTGCCGAAATCAGGTGACCTCCATTTTAGACGAATAGTGGATTTCAAATCCGGGTCATATGAGAATGTGAACTTTGTGACTATGAGACAGGGATAGCTGTACAGGCAGGGATAGCTAGGGATAACCTTTATTTAGGGGGGAATGTTATTAAAAATAACTTTTTGGGGCTCTATCGGGTGTGTAATTGTGATTTTTGTGAGATAAACTTTTTCCCATAGGGATGCATTGGCCAGCGCTGATTGGCCGAATTCCGTACTCTGGCCAATCAGTGCTGGCCAATGCATTCTATTAGCTTGATGAAGCAGAGTGTGCACAAGGGTTCAAGCGCACCCTCGGCTCTGATGTAGCAGAGCCGAGGCTGCACAAGGGTTCAAGCGCACCCTCGGCTCTGATGTAGGAGAGCCGAGGGTGCACTTGAACCCTTGTGCACCCTCAGCTCTGCTACATCAGAGCCGAGGGTGCGCTTGAACCCTTGTGCACACTCTGCTTCATCAAGCTAATAGAATGCATTGGCCAGCGCTGATTGGCCAATGTATTCTATTAGCCTGATGAAGTAGAGCTGAATGTGTGTGCTAAGCACACACATTCAGCTCTACTTCATCGGGCTAATAGAATGCATTGGCCAGCGCTGATTGGCCAGAGTACGGAACTCGACCAATCAGCGCTGGCTCTGCTGGAGGAGGCGGAGTCTAAGATCGCTCCACACCAGTCTCCATTCAGGTCCGACCTTAGACTCCGCCTCCTCCGGCAGAGCCAGCGCTGATTGGCCGAAGGCTGGCCAATGCATTCCTATGCGAATGCAGAGACTTAGCAGTGCTGAGTCAGTTTTGCTCAACTACACATCTGATGCACACTCGGCACTGCTACATCAGATGTAGCAATCTGATGTAGCAGAGCCGAGGGTGCACTAGAACCCCTGTGCAAACTCAGTTCACGCTAATAGAATGCATTGGCCAGCGCTGATTGGCCAATGCATTCTATTAGCCCGATGAAGTAGAGCTGAATGTGTGTGCTAAGCACACACATTCAGCACTGCTTCATCAAGCCAATACAATGCATTAGCCAGTGCTGATTGGCCAGAGTACGGAATTCGGCCAATCAGCGCTGGCTCTGCTGGAGGAGGCGGAGTCTAAGGTCGGACCTGAATGGAGACTGGTGTGGAGCGATCTTAGACTCCGCCTCCTCCAGCAGAGCCAGCGCTGATTGGTCGAGTTCCGTACTCTGGCCAATCAGCGCTGGCCAATGCATTCTATTAGCCCGATGAAGTAGAGCTGAATGTGTGTGCTTAGCACACACATTCAGCTCTACTTCATCAGGCTAATAGAATACATTGGCCAATCAGCGCTGGCCAATGCATTCTATTAGCTTGATGAAGCAGAGTGTGCACAAGGGTTCAAGCGCACCCTCGGCTCTGATGTAGCAGAGCTGAGGGTGCACAAGGGTTCAAGTGCACCCTCGGCTCTCCTACATCAGAGCCGAGGGTGCGCTTGAACCCTTGTGCACACTCTGCTTCATCAAGCTAATAGAATGCATTGGCCAGCACTGATTGGCCAGAGTACGGAATTCGGCCAATCAGCGCTGGCCAATGCATTCTATTAGCCCGATGAAGTAGAGCTGAATGTGTGTGCTAAGCACACACATTCAGCACTGCTTCATCACGCCAATACAATGCATTAGCCAGTGCTGATTGGCCAGAGTACGGAATTCGGCCAATCAGCGCTGGCTCTGCTGGAGGAGGCGGAGTCTAAGATCGCTCCACACCAGTCTCCATTCAGGTCCGACCTTAGACTCCGCCTCCTCCAGCAGAGCCAGTGCTGATTGGTCGAGTTCCGTACTCTGGCCAATCAGCGCTGGCCAATGCATTCTATTAGCCCGATGAAGTAGAGCTGAATGTGTGTGCTTAGCACACACATTCAGCTCTACTTCATCGGGCTAATAGAATGCATTGGCCAGCGCTGATTGGCCGAATTCCGTACTCTGGCCAATCAGCACTGGCTAATGCATTGTATTGGCTTGATGAAGCAGTGCTGAATGTGTGTGCTTAGCACACACATTCAGCTCTACTTCATCGGGCTAATAGAATGCATTGGCCAATCAGCGCTGGCCAATGCATTCTATTAGCGTGAACTGAGTTTGCACAGGGGTTCTAGTGCACCCTCGGCTCTGCTACATCAGATTGCTACATCTGATGTAGCAGTGCCGAGTGTGCATCAGATGTGTAGTTGAGCAAAACTGACTCAGCACTGCTAAGTCTGCATTCGCATAGGAATGCATTGGCCAGCCTTCGGCCAATCAGCGCTGGCTCTGCCGGAGGAGGCGGAGTCTAAGGTCGGACCTGAATGGAGACTGGTGTGGAGCGACCTTAGACTCCGCCTCCTCCAGCAGAGCCAGCGCTGATTGGCCGAATTCCGTACTCTGGCCAATCAGCACTGGCTAATGCATTGTATTGGCTTGATGAAGCAGTGCTGAATGTGTGTGCTTAGCACACACATTCAGCTCTACTTCATCGGGCTAATAGAATGCATTGGCCAATCAGCGCTGGCCAATGCATTCTATTAGCGTGAACTGAGTTTGCACAGGGGTTCTAGTGCACCCTCGGCTCTGCTACATCAGATTGCTACATCTGATGTAGCAGTGCCGAGTGTGCATCAGATGTGTAGTTGAGCAAAACTGACTCAGCACTGCTAAGTCTGCATTCGCATAGGAATGCATTGGCCAGCCTTCGGCCAATCAGCGCTGGCTCTGCCGGAGGAGGCGGAGTCTAAGGTCGGACCTGAATGGAGACTGGTGTGGAGCTATCTTAGACTCCGCCTCCTCCAGCAGAGCCAGCGCTGATTGGTCGAGTTCCGTACTCTGGCCAATCAGCACTGGCCAATGCATTTCTATGGGGAAAAGTTAGCTTGCGAAAATCGCAAACTGACAGGGATTTCCATGAAATAAAGTGACTTTTATGCCCCCAGACATGCTTCCCCTGCTGTCCCAGTGTCATTCCAGGGTGTTGGTATCATTTCCTGGGGTGTCATAGTGGACTTGGTGACCCTCCAGACACGAATTTGGGTTTCCCCCTTAACGAGTTTATGTTCCCCATAGACTATAATGGGGTTCGAAACCCATTCGAACACTCGAACAGTGAGCGGCTGTTCGAATCGAATTTCGAACCTCGAACATTTTAGTGTTCGCTCATCTCTAATTATAATATTAAAGCCAGATCCAATAGCACTAGCAGTAAACACAGGAGAGGAGGCAAAGTATGCCTGTATTCACCAAAGATACAGTCACAATGGTGGTAAAACATCTCCTGTTCAATGGTCAGACCCCCTATGATCAGTAATAATGGATAGAGGATACATTTTTTTATAGCATAAACTCTTTTAATGAAGATCGATCAACATCTCACCCTGATGCAGTGATCTATATATCAAGAGGAAATAAAGGTTTAGAGCAGATTGCTTGTGACCTGAGTCAAGTGGTAAAGCAGGAGCAGAAGTTACTGAGTCAATAGTGAGTGAACATTTATCCCAATGACCGGTTAGATCTCACTTGTCCATTTCAGACAAACCACTTAAAAAAATACCCAACTGTGTTGTAAATAAGAAATACAACCTCGAGGAGCAAAATGATCTGCTCCATATTCTGAAATGTAATCCTACTAATATTATAAATGTGAACGTTTGTATGTTTGTTGCTCAATCACGTCCAATCCGCCAAACGGATTTCAATTAAATTTGACACATAGCAACAATTACAACCATAAACGAACATAGGCGCCTTACTATCCCCGTATATTACCGGCCTTGGCGACCACGATCACCAAAAGTACGTTCGGTGTAGGCTGAAGGACCTTAGATGACATCATCTCAGGCCCTTCAGCTGTTCCCCGATTGGATCGCATGATAGAGGGGGCAGAGCTATAGAGGCTGCTGCCAGGCACAGAGCGAGATGAAGAACACAGCGTCGCATGTGCGGCGTGGAGTTCTGAGTGCGCCGGGTGCAAGGGGGTGAGGGGGGTGCGATAGTGGGGGTGTAGCACGTGGGATGGTGGGGGTGGAAATGGGTACCACGCTTGAGGTGGGTCGCGAGGGCGGGGCATGGACAAAGTCGCGGGAAATGCTAGTATTTTTATACAAATTATAATCATCAATGTCCAAAATTCAAAAAACACATAGAAGCACAGGAATGAGGCAGATCTACTTGAGTTCTGATGTGATGTACATACTTGTATATTACAGTAGGTTGTCACCATAAAGCGAGACCAACCATGGTGCTCACTAATTCTGTGCTACGCAATCGTCTATTAACACCACAGGCCACAGAGCTTGATATCTTATAATGGAATAACATGGAATAACATTTTGCATACAAAACATAAATCTTGAAACCGGAAACTATTGCAGTAAATCAGTTCTTGCAAAACGCGTGGTCAACCTCCAGGAGTTTTTTTTATTAGGAGTACGGAGTACATTTAACTATTTTAAGATGTGGTTTTCAAGGTCCATTAGGATAATAAAAAGCTGACTGACCATGTACTTGTTATCAGCATAGGAAGTCTGCAGTTCATCCCACCGAGGATCATCCGCACAGTCACATGCTACACATGTACATGCACAGCTTACACGACTACCTAGTACAGTTTGTTGGCAGTGAAGCTAAAGAGGGATGTAAAGCAGATGTTGTTTTACGTTTACAAGGATAAAGAAAGGATTTCTGGTTAAATTAGTGGACAGTATGTATAGTGATCACAGACTCATGAGGAGTCCAAGAAACAAGGACATTCCTTGCCTCCCTCCTCTATAAATTCCTATACTTGTATGTAAAGATGCAAAAAGTTCAACTGAGCAATGAAACCTTTCTGGCAAATCAGTAAAGGTAACATTTTAGTCAAAATACTTTACAGTAAGGCCTGGTTCACATCTGTGTTCGGCATTCTGTTCGGAAAGTCCGCATGAGGACCCCCAAAAACGGAATACCGAATGCATTGACAAGCGGCGAGCTTATGAAAGCACACGGACCCCATAGGCTAAAATGAGGTCCGTGTGTTTTCCACGTGGTGTCTGCATGAGTCATATGGAGAGAAAAATACTTCATAAACTGCTTTCCTCTCCGCATGACTTGTGCAGACAACACGCGGAAAACACACAGACCCCATTAAGTCTATGGGGTCCGTGTGCTTTCATTGCTCATCATTTGTCAATGCATTCGGTATTCAATTCGGGGGGTCCCCTTGCAGACTCCCCGAATGGAATACCAAATGCAGACGTGAACTGGGTTTAAGGGAGCTTTAGCAACTCTCCAATAATCTTACAGTAAAAAAAGGTCTTGTATACAGCTTCCTTTGTAGTCTTATGAGTCTCGAAAGACTGTCCTCCATGTCTTGTCACCCTATAGAGTGCAGCAAGACATATAGAAAAGAATAATGATTTTTCATTCCAAATATTTCCTTCATTTTTTTTTTATTTCATATGCACTGCAAGTAAAAAAAATACAATTGAGACTGAACCTTTACTTTAAACATTGAATATTATTTTTGCAAAATGGAATTACAAGTATTTTTGCAGTAGTTATACAATTAGAAGGGAATGAAATATGTATATTTACCATTATATACCACTATATTATACTCTATTAAAACAAGTCCAGGGATCCCGACTCCTGCTCACAGCGGCCTCCGCAGAAGGGGAGGCACTGGTGGCTGTCAGGAGCCAGGATTTGTAAGTAAGACCCTGTGGCAGCCACTACAGCCGCTACCCTGGTAGTTACGCCCCTGCTGACAAGGCTGATGACTCCATCCCCTTCATGCCACTTTTTCAGGGAAGGTGATGCAAATGGCATAGAAATGCCTGTTGCAACAACTGCCATTTAATGAGCTGAGGTTTGCAACTATTTTATGCAACAAAATTTTAAAAAATCACCCCCAATATGTATGAGCTACAATATCACTAACCACCTTTAGACAAGTATAGTTCTGATAAACAGCCATCTTTTTCTCATCTTGGACAGCCCCATTAACCCCTTAATGACAAATAACATTTTATTAGACAATTTTCATTTTTTTTTTTTTAAATGAAACAAACACCAAAATATTTCATATATACTTGCCACATCACTAAATGTCCAGTCCACTAAACTATTGTGCTACTTATCCCACCCAGAAAACTTTCATAATATAGTAAAGCCATTTTTTAAACATAATCCCCCATATTGGCAATTCTTTGATCATACTGACCCAGAGATACCATGTGATCTGTACAGCACAGTGAATGGCTTTAATACAAAACCTAAAAAACAATGATTTAAATGTATGCCACACCAATGTATTCCACCCCACAAATAACTTGCACCTTACATAATATGGAACACTGAACTGTACCATTAAAAAAATATGAGTAATCTTGCAAAAAGCAAGGTTGTGCTGTGTATGTGTCATACTCTTCATACTCTAATCTCTAATGCAACCTCATAGAAACCCTCATGGGTTTGCCCATGTTGATATCTGCCATAGATCTGTATTTCGGGATAGACTTCTTCCCTCCCATGAATAATATATTTCTTTTCCAGCTAGTTTTCCCACCAGAGATTATAAGCACAACCTAATAAAAAAAAGATAAATAAAAGCCAATCCATGATGGACATATAAGCCCATAGCTCTGACTGTATAAACCACATCATGTGAACCATTCATACACAGTCAATTAATACACTTTACTTGTACACTAGTGGCCAGACGTCCTCTTACATTCACTTACATTAAAAATGAATTCACATTATTTTATTTGAAGGAATGAGTTTAATTCTACAGCCAGAGCCCGGACTTGTCAATTTATTAAGGCACATGTGAGGGCATGACTGTATTGATTTACCCAATTTACCAGCAATTAGTCTACAAAGGAAAATCCATACGCTGAGTATAAGCCTCACTACATGAAAAGAGAACATGGCAAATCAATGAACCTATAGTATACAAGTGTTTTACAAGTCACAACAAACTGGAAACCAAATGAATCAATTTTCTTAGCTCTGTAGTAGAGAGACTACTCCATGGACCATCCACCAGTTTACTATTACTGCTGATGACTAACTGCATCATGTTTGCCACTATAGGAAGTCTTATTATACAGGAATATGTTTAGTTGGCTTCTAGAAAGGCGCAGTGGTAGCCAGCAAGACGTTTTTCCAAGAAACAGTACAGGGTTTACACTGGTCACTGCAGTAAAAAGGGTGTACCGTAAACTTGAATTCAAAAATAGGACACCTAAGAAAAGGATGATTATTAGAGATGAGCGAACACTAAAATGTTCGAGGTTCGAAATTCGATTCGAACAGCCGCTCACTGTTCGAGTGTTCGAATGGGTTTCGAACCCCATTATAGTCTATGGGGAACATATACTCGTTAAGGGGGAAACCCAAATTCGTGTCTGGAGGGTCACCAAGTCCACTATGACACCCCAGGAAATGATACCAACACCCTGGAATGACACTGGGACAGCAGGGGAAGCATGTCTGGGGGCATAAAAGTCACTTTATTTCATGGAAATCCCTGTCAGTTTGCGATTTTCGCAAGCTAACTTTTCCCCATAGAAATGCATTGGCCAGTGCTGATTGGCCAGAGTACGGAACTCGACCAATCAGCACTGGCTCTGCTGGAGGAGGCGGAGTCTAAGATCGCTCCACACCAGTCTCCATTCAGGTCCGACCTTAGACTCCGCCTCCTCCGGCAGAGCCAGCGCTGATTGGCCGAAGGCTGGCCAATGCATTCCTATGCGAATGCAGAGACTTAGCAGTGCTGAGCCATTTCTGCTCAACTACACATCTGATGCACACTCGGCACTGCTACATCAGATGTAGCAATCTGATGTAGCAGAGCCGAGGGTGCACTAGAACCCCTGTGCAAACTCAGTTCACGCTAATAGAATGCATTGGCCAGCGCTGATTGGCCAATGCATTCTATTAGCCCGATGAAGTAGAGCTGAATGTGTGTGCTTAGCACACACATTCAGCTCTACTTCATCGGGCTAATAGAATGCATTGGCCAGCGCTGATTGGACAGAGTACGGAACTCGACCAATCAGCGCTGGCTCTGCTGGAGGAGACGGAGTCTAAGATCGCTCCTCACCAGTCTCCATTCAGGTCCGACCTTAGACTCCGCCTCCTCCAGCAGAGCCAGCGCTGATTGGCCGAATTCCGTACTCTGGCCAATCAGTGCTGGCCAATGCATTCTATTGGCGTGATGAAGCAGTGCTGAATGTGTGTGTTTAGCTCAACTACACCGGTGGAGTAGTTGAGCTAAGCACACAGATTCAGCTCTGCTTCAATCAGCGCTGGCCAATGCATTCTATTAGCTTGATGAAGCAGAGTGTGCACAAGGGTTCAAGTGCACCCTCGGCTCTGATGTAGCAGAGCCGAGGCTGCACAAGGGTTCAAGCGCACCCTCGGCTCTGATGTAGTAGAGCCGAGGGTGCGCTTGAACCCTTGTGCACCCTCGGCTCTGCTACATCAGAGCCGAGGGTGCGCTTGAACCCTTGTGCACACTCTGCTTCATCAAGCTAATAGAATGCATTGGCCAGCGCTGATTGAAGCAGAGCTGAATCTGTGTGCTTAGCTCAACTACTCCACCGGTGTAGTTGAGCTAAACACACACATTCAGCACTGCTTCATCACGCCAATAGAATGCATTGGCCAGCACTGATTGGCCAGAGTACGGAATTCGCCCAATCAGCGCTGGCCAATGCATCCCTATGGGAAAAAGTTTATCTCACAAAAATCACAATTACACACCCGATAGAGCCCCAAAAAGTTATTTTTAATAACATTCCCCCCTAAATAAAGGTTATCCCTAGCTATCCCTGCCTGTACAGCTATCCCTGTCTCATAGTCACAAAGTTCACATTCTCATATGACCCGGATTTGAAATCCACTATTCGTCTAAAATGGAGGTCACCTGATTTCGGCAGCCAATGACTTTTTCCAATTTTTTTCAATGCCCCTGGTGTCGTAGTTCCTGTCCCACCTCCCCTGCGCTGTTATTGGTGCAAAAAAAGCGCCAAGGAAGGTGGGAGGGGAATCGAATTTTGGCGCACTTTACCACGCGGTGTTCGATTCGATTCGAACATGGCGAACACCCTGATATCCGATCGAACATGTGTTCGATAGAACACTGTTCGCTCATCTCTAATGATTATTATAATTGGTTTGAAGGCTACAGTTTGTTAGCAATCGGTCATCATTAGAGATGAGCGAACAGCGTTTGATCGAGTACAAGTTCGGTCGGATATCAGGCTGCTCGAGATGTTCGATTGAAGTCGAACACCAGGTGGCAAACTCACAAAAAATTTGTATCCCCTCCCACCTTCCCTGGTGCTTTTTTTGCACCAATACCTGCGGAGGGGGGGTGGGACAGGAACTACGACAACGGAGGCATCGAAAAAAAAATTGGAAAAAGTAATTGGCTGGCTAATTCAGGTGACCTCCAATTTATACGAACAGTGGATTTAATATCCGGTTCATATGAGCCTGTTAACTATGTGACTGTAAGACAGGGACAGATGTACAGGCAGGGTTAGCTAGGGATTACCTTTATTTAGGTGGGAATGTTACTCACCCAGCTCTTTGGGGCTCTATCTGGTCGGGATCCCTGTCAGCTTGCAATATGTGGGAGCTGATTTTTTCCCATAAGAATGCATTGACCAGCATTGATTGGCTGAATGCCATACAGAGTACAGCATTCGGCCAACCAACGCTGGTTCTGCCGGAGGTTCGTCTGTGAGGAGGCGGAGTCTAGTATTGGACTAGAATGGAGACTGCTGTGGACCTATATTAGACTCCGCCTCCTACGGCAAAACCAGCGTTGATTGGCCGAATGCTGTACTCTGTATGGCATTTGGCCAATCAATGCTGGTCAATGCCGAGATGTAACATTATTCAATTCACCTGGCATTGGGTTTATTGTTACGGCTGATCATTCTACTCATTCAATGCAAGTTTGGTCAACCAAGTTCTCTATGAGCAAAGACGTGATCACTTTAATTGAGAAGTGCAGAACATAAGTAAATGGCATGGCTAAGACTAGTCCCACAATAATCCCAAACCAGTGAATGGCAATGATGTCCTAGCTGTAGGATCTCTACTGAAGCATTCACCTCCTCCACTGACCCAATTTCCTCAGGACATTGAGTAACAATTAGAGAATGCTACAAAATGACAAACCAGCAAAACATTTATTTTGTCTTCAAACTTCCAAAATATCCTGTGATCTCCTGAAATAACTATACTCTAGAGACCGGCTGTAAATCTCAACCCAGAAGGCCTTAGCTAAAAAAATATTTAATAACCCTAAAAAGTTATAAATTACTAACAGAAATCCAAAGGATAACAGTCTAATCTTTCTGTCCCCAAAATAAGAACCTTGAGGTTCTCCAGAGTTCAGAAATACTTATACCTTTAGATACTGTTGTGGTTTGAGTAAGAAGTTCAGCATTTTTGGTACTTTGCCTGGAAACATAAAATATTGAAGGCAGATAAAGAGTAACAGGATAATCCACATCTTATAATGTAAAGCTATACTCAACTTTGAACATAATTTTACAGTTTACATATAGAATTAATCTACAGAAAATAAAATACATTGTAATACTTATGTTCTACTGATCCGGAGTTATGACCTGCATTATAGTCCATAGCTGAATTCACAATTCCCAGGTTTCAGAGCTGAACTCAGCATTTCCTTCTGAATTAATGTCTGTAGAGCATGTTCCGATAAACTGTGTTCTGGGAAGTGTAAACTCTGTACCTCTATCTGATGTAACAAAAGCTGTACCATTATATTACAGGAGCTCAGCTAAGTGGTTTTGGATGTACTTGTCCATTGTTTCTAATAACCACCAGTGGAAATGTGATGACAGCTTGGGACCTTGTCACAGACCAATATTCCATTGCAGCTTAAGCAAAATTATTTAAGATTATTTTTGTGATGTAAAGTAACGTCCAAAGTACTGTGTTTCCCCGAAAATAAGACATACCCAAAATTAAGGCATTGCCCAAAATGATGCTGCCTCTGCTGTGATACCACTGTTCCTGCTGTTGTAGGATGAGCTGGGAAAGCATCGTATGCTGCGGGGAATCCACGCTCCCAGCTGATCCCACAGCAGCCGGAACAGTGGTATCACAGTAGAGGAGGCAGCCAGCTTTCCTGTGCACACAGAGCCCAGCGTTCAGCCGGCTGCAATGCCCACAAAGTGAGGCTCTCCAGTGCAACCGCCGGAAGCCTCGCTAATCTCTGCTAAGCCCCGCCAACCACTTCCGACACAACGAACAGCAGCACCAGCACAAGTAGCTTACCTCCCCCCCCCCCCCTTCACCTCCTGGACCACCTAGAACTGGCAGGAAGCGCCGGCATGACTGCCGATTGTCCCCCGCTCCAGCCGCTGCATAAGACATCCCCTGAAAATAAGACAGGTCATATATTTCAGAAGAGAATTTCATATAAGACACTGTCTTATTATCAGGGAAACATGGTAGTGTTTGTTGCAGACAAACTTCTGGTAAGAACAAGTGTCATCTACGGTGGTTGCCCTGATGGCATATTGTAGTATATTGATCAATGTATCTGCTACTCATCTTTCATGACCACCATCTTATATTTTATATGACTCAGAAAAGAAAAAAAGATATTGAGAGAACCACTTTAAAAAAAAAAAGGCTTAACAAGGAGAGCCCTGGACACGATAGACACAGCCGTCAACAGCTCACGTGAGACACATCCAGTATCTTTTGCACACTTTAAAGGGGTTGTCCCATCACAAGGATCCTATCTATACTGTTTGCTAATGTGAATGTAAGACTTTTCCTAAATACATTGCTTCAGCAAAACTGCTTTATTTGTCCACTATCTTACTTTATTAATTTTTTTGGGACACATCCCTTGACTTATCTGGTCATAAGTCAAGTGATGTATCTGCTGCTCTGAGGGGGGGGGAGGGGCTATGTGCACGGGAGCGAGCCTGGAGGGGGGGGGGGGAGTAATATACCCTTTGGGGGGGAAGGGGCCGCAAATACAAACCCGGCATCCGCTGTAATAGAGAGGCGGATGCCGGGGAGGGTTGGACGCCAGCACAGATGCCAGCAACATCGCTATGCTTCTTCTCTGCATGAAGCCAGCATCGGCAGGAGCGATGCTGCTATTCCGGAGCGGAATAACAGCATCGCTACTGCCGCTGCTGGCTTCATGCAGGGAAGAAGCATAGCGATGTTGCTGGCATCTGTGCCAGCGTCTGTGCATCTGTGCCAGCATCTACACTCCCCGGCATCCGCCTCTCTATTACAGCGGATGCCGGGTCTGTATTCACATATGCAAAGCCAAGCGGCGAGATGCCGCTGGCCCTGCGTGCGCGCTCATAGACCAGTCTAGCCTTCACAATGCGAATACAGACCCGGCACCCGCTGTAATAGAGAGAGGCGGATGTCGGGTCTGTATTTGCATTGTGAAGGCTAGACTCGTCTATGAGCGCGCACGCAGGGCGAGCGGCATTTCGCCGCTTGGCTTTGCATATGTGACCCCGCCCACCAATGAGGCAACAAAGCCGGAAGACAGAAAACTTTATACCAATGAAGACTGGTGAGTATGCGATGTGGGACAACCCCTTTAAGGCTCTCTGTACTCATTCAACCAATTTTTGCTCAAATGCAAAAATCTAAGATGAAAAACGGACAGCTTTACAAATCATCCTAATTAAAAAAACAAAAGTCTATGGATTTGTGTCTGTGGCTCCTATATAGACTTGTGTGTGGCCCTGGTTAGAGACTACAAATAATCTGTAGATAATCTGATTCAGAAGAAGAGGGCCCTTCTGCACAAGTCGACATCTGGGTGAATGAACATTCATAGCAATGCTTATTCCCAGTCATAGGCCCCTGTAAAAAGCCCTGTGCTCAGAGTTAATGCTGCTTTTTTAGCTAACTGCATCTTTATTTATTAGCAAAGAAAAAAAAAATCATCAACACATTAAGCCCGGTTCACATCTGCGTTCGGTATTCAGTTCGGGGAGTCTGCTTGGGGACCCCTAAACAAAATACCGAACGCATTAAAAAGCAGTTAGCTAAGAAACCACACAGACCCCATAGACTATAATGGGGTCCATGTGGTTTCCACTCGGTGTCTGCACAAATCATGCGCAAAGAAGTCCACTTTTCTCTCTGTATGTATCGTGTGGAAACCGAGCGGAAACTGTGGGGTCCGTTCAGGGGGGGACTGAAGCCGACTTCCCAAACAAAATACCAAACACAGATGTGAACCAGGCCTTAATTAGGGGCTGTCCAGTCAACCAGGACTGTAGAGTTGGTAGGCCAAACCACTGACAATTTTCCCAGAGCCCAACACTGACTCCTTCTCCATATATGGCTGATAGCCTTGGTCAGACAGAAGTTGAAAAGTTCTTCTTATATACAAAAAAAGCCAGTGATTGATTCCTATGAAAGTAAATATGCAACAAGCTATGCATCTAATCTATTACACAATATCAAAAATTGTATCATTTAAAATAATCATTTTATTTTAAGTCCATAAAGTTAAAAATAAATAATTGTTCATGTGAATAGCCACCATTCACGCACAGTGTCTTTGAGGCCCGGATCACATCTTAGTTTGGGCCATTCCGTTCCCCTATCCGCCACATGAAATATGAGGAGAGAAAAGTCCTACAAGCAGCACTTTTCTCTCTGCAATTTTCGTGCAGAAACTGAAAGGAAACCACATGGACCCCATTATAGTCTATGTGGTCTGCAGGTTTTCTTAGGTAACCGCTTTTTTATGTGGATAGGTTTCCGTTCAGGGGGTCCCCAAGTGGACTTCCCAAACAGAAACCGAAACTCAGATGTGAACTGGGCCTAATGCAGCTGTGTGAATATAGGGTAAATTTTTTCCTGACTTAGACTCTACCCAAGAGTGACTCTGACGCAAATGGTAGAGGAATGAATAATCATGTTAAACTGTATACAGGTTTTTACTAAGACAAGTTCACATTTGCACCATTGGAGACTCCTCCACAGAAATTGGAAGAGAAAAAAGTTCTGCGCGGAGGCAGAGAAACTTCCTGCCACGTATGGTAAGCATTTTTGTTTACAAACATATAATTATCATTAGTAAGCAATACTAACAATGGGCTGGGGGCCATTGCAGAATTAACATGCTGAGAAGAAGCTTATAAATACAGCAATCCCTAAACAAACCATTATTGCATGTAGCAGTAGAGGGCAATATAATACAAGTACAGTACGTCCCTCTACCTGGACTAGATTACGCTACTACTCTCTTTTTGTGTTCCAGGTATTGTACCTATACTACATGTCATGCACTGCTCTCTGCCTACATGTACAGTACCTGCTGTCAAGTTATACCATATGCATCGGTGCAAGGGTGTAACTAAAGGCTAATAAGCGGTGATGGGCTTTTGTCTCATACTTACATTTTAGCAGCATTGACATTCCCCTTTACTTCACTATCTGGGCCCAGACCACCATGATGACTTGTTCATCACATGTCTGTGCACAGAAGATTTCCCATTATTCCCATCCGTTGACATCACCCCCTGCATGGCAATCATACCCCCTTTTATACCACAAAATCTCTCCTTGACTATACACTGCTGGCCAACTGCTATTATACCATGAAAGGTTTAACTTTTTCCTTTCTGACATTGGAAGGCTGTGTATCATCTTCTCACTATAGTGGACCATAGGGCAGGTTTAATACATTTACGATGCACAGACTGACAGCCTTTAAAAGGAAACTATGAAGGAGATCAAAGAAGTTTAACCAGCCCTTGCATGTTTAGGGTGACCTGTGGGCCCCACTGGCTGTTGGATCCAGTCATAGATATGACCAACCCTACTGCACTATACGCTTTGTGAAAAATACAAGATGGCACCACTTTTTATATGTACTGTACAGAACAATTAATAATATGTGGTCTTCAATGTTGTATTTCATGAGCTTTTAGCATACATGTATTTTATTATTTTAATTATATGTATTATATATATTATTAGAGTTATGGTTATAGTGGCCCTCCTGGAAGTCAATTCTGTAGCTTAAGGCAGCAGTGTATATGTCATATAGTGTCATAAATTTATATAATGCCCGAAGGACTGTTGTGGGTTAATTTAACTTAAGTCCACGATCCCGATTATTTCAAATGGAAGAGTAAAGAATACACGTATCAAGTAAACTAAACATGTCAACTGAAATAGGAAATGTATGCGTGCATCATAGTGGAAGGCATTTCATATATACATTGGGAGCATAGCTCATACAGTCTGCATAGTTTCACGTCTCCCAGCTCAGTACATTCTTACAGACTTCTGAATTATACAGAATCTTCACAATACAATGAATGTATTATCCACTGAATACACTGAATAAACTGAATATTCAGATTTCCTCCTGGGTGAAAACTATCTTTGTATAACACCTGGTTACCTATTCTAAGATGATGAACAGAAGAAATAATCAGATAACCGAGGCTTGTTTGTGTTCCCGAGATAATGTATTTGTAGAATGACAAATATCTAGGCACTGTAAGCAAGGTGAAGTCAACAGGAAAATATCAATATTAACATGCACATGTCAAGGTATAATTATATTGTTACAGCCGCTATGCATATATAAATACTTAAAAGGCGTCCTCCAGGAGGGAACAACTACTGAAGTCTTTACAGCTTGAAATGCTGAATCTTTTCAACGTACTTGAGGTCACCATGTGGCCTCCAAGATGTGCTATCAAGACTATACAATCATACAGTGTATCCCGAAGGAACCTTTTAACTACTACAAGAACAAAGCGGGGAGCGGGGAAATACATACAATATGCGTTACATGTGTTTGCATTGCAGAAACTTCATAAAAGGCATCTTGTAAACTTGAAAATATGTAACATGCCATCAATTCCAAGCAGATTTTTTCTATTACATGTCAATGGGGTTTTGAAACTCCCATTCATATGTATTGTATTGTGATTTGCCATGGATTTTCAGTGTGAAATCCACAATAAATCCACCACGTCTGAACTTGGCCAAAAATGCAATTTGTGGTTTCACAAAGCAGCCTAAGATAGGAATGTAACATCACACAGCAGTATAAACTGTTATAATGTACATGTCTACTTGTTCATGGGAAATTCCCAGGCTTTAAAGGCTTGTCTTTGGAAATGGTCCCCATAATAACAAACTATATTGGTACATTGGAGATGATCTAACCATTATATCCAATCAATAATCTCTGAGGTTTTGTGCCATATATACCATATGTATGCTGTACACACATATGTGAGTGTACAGCATATCATGGGAGTTGAAGAATCTACAAGGGTTTGGACGGAGGTAATCACAGTGGCAGTATTTGGGGTTTTTTTAGGTGCTCAATTGTCATTTATTGGCATTTGCTACACATTGGACATTACAAAATATTGTTTAGAAGTTCAACAGAGGTACAGCATGAAGCTCCCGGCCTCAATGCAAAATCTGTACTAGGTCCCTCAACTATAATGTATAGTTTATAGAACTAGTCTCCTTAAATTGGGAAGGGGCTTCTAATGCAACCGCCAATGGTTTCTTGAATATGATGTGACTGCACTCTGTGACTACACCCTGCAGATGTGACTGTGGTTATGGGCTGCAGTGGTTACTTGGGTGCACAATACATCACCGCTGACAGAACATCAAAAAAGACTGGCATGACAGAGAAGTATTACTAGGTGAGTAATGCTTCTTCTGCTATTTCATGCCATTTGTTTTTTCAAACACATTTTTGACCTTTCCAGAAATCTCTTTAAATCATCACTTATTTACTCCCAGCCATATGGAGGACATAGCATAAGGTAGTGGAATGCATTTGGCAGTGGATTTCGGAATAGAGATGTACTTCACAATGTACAGATACTGTCTGGATATAGGAAAGTGATGTGCACAGATGATCAGACCTCAGAGGTTGTCTGCACAGATACATTCACTAGGACCCCTGCAGGGAGAGGACTCCACATAAAGAGGGCCCTTTTTTACGCAGCTATGAGACCTCTGAATTGTGCCAGCGTAATCCCACATGCTGATGCTGCCTAAGCACTAACATATTTGTATCTTAGTACAACCCTTTCCAAGAAGATTTTTATAGAGAAAAGTTCACTATGGTGAAATATATATAAATATATATTTTAATTCATTTAATATACATTCTTATATTATTTGCCATTTTTATGTAGATAACAATGTAGTTATTATTATGAAAAACTGGCAGATTTTTTAATTACATTAAACAACCTAATTGTCACCAGTAATTACCGAGACAGCCATTGTCTGATATGCAAAGCTTTCACCAAAAAGCTTCATTAGTCATACAATGTAACAATATTACAGTTACTAATTGCAGTTTGGAATTCCTTGAATACTAAACCAGTGGGATGTATGGCTGGTTACAGCATATCCGATGAGACCCCCTCACCCGCCTTTGTGTCAGCTATAATAGGAAGTTTATTCCAGAGATGCCTGACGTTTCTAACAGTTCAATGAAGATTCCCATATGTGGTTAAGTGCATTTTGGAAAACTGTGGGACAAGACTACAGGGACATCCCCTGGAGAATAATTAACTTGACTCACAGAGAATTAATCATCGAGCTGTCCCTGTTCTATATAACAGTTCTAGACTTTGATGTGTCTTCCCTTCTCAGTCTGTAAAATAACACAATGTACACAAGAAGGTCCTGTATAAGGAAAGCATCAGAATCATTTCAAGTTGTCATATTATATCAGGACCGCACTACACGGATTCTCCAAGTTAAAGTTTACGGCGACCATGTACATTAGACTGGCCAAACGGCCAATGTGTATGATGCGGTTGGCTTGGCAAATGTCAGGGGAAGAAAGGTTTGGTGCTGACGAATCTGATCCTGCCCAAACCTTAATCCCCTCCCCCACTGGGAAACAAGTTATAGTCAAGGATGTCTGACAGCAGCTTACTCTCCTGTCCACATGGAAAACACATCCATGCTTGGTGGAACCAAACATGTATGTGTATAGGGCAGTCAGGGGGAACAGCCAGCAGCCAAACAAATATTTGGCTAACAGCAACTGAAGGTGTATGGGAATCTTAAGTATGGTTTATTAACGAACTTCCATTCCCAGTAATTCTAATCAATTCATTATAGGAGACCCCATTGAAAATCAGATCATAGGTTAAAGCAGGGCATTGGAGTTGGTAGGCTAAACTATTATTCCACAGCACAACCTTCAACTCCAATTCACAAATGTCTGACAGCCATGGTCAGACAGACACAGTAAATCTCCTCTAATTCATTAACAAACTACTGATTGAATTCCTATTAAAGTAAATAAATATGCACCAAACCAGATACCATAGATATAATGATACAATATCAATAATATCATTAAAAATATTTCTTTATTTTGAAGCCAGAGTAACTTTTTTCTTACTCTAACTCCACCCAAAATTGGGGTTGACTCTGCCAGAAAATTTATAAGCACCCTGACACATACCAATATTAATCCCCTTTACCGTTTTCTGATCCTTATCAAATATAAAACTATTAAAAAAACAGACATTGAATTGTTAGGTCATGTTCACACATTGAGAATTCTGTTAGGATTGGTGCCGTATCACTAAGTAATGGAACAAATGAATTTTGGTAGTGATCCCACTCTTGTGTTCTTTATTGATCATGGGAATAAACTAGTAGTGGTGCAATGGCCATAAAACTAGCATTTTATATGCCAGTTTTAACCAAATTTATGAGTGCACGTTCAACTTTTGACATGTCTCACAAAGTTAAATCTATACCTATGAGCTGGCATAGACTTGAGCTACAATATAATGGAAGGCAGACAAAAAGAATCAAAAAGTTAAACATTGGTGTAACTACCATAATAAATATCCATACTCTGTTATAAGATATGGATGAATAACACAAAGTAAGGACATAACCCAATAAAATACAATGGGGCAGCCAACAGTTTTTCATACAGGAGTATAAAGATAAAAAAGAAAAAAATACAAGGCAAACATCAATGAAGCAGCCCATCTTACTAGGCACACTCTAGTCTCCTGTGTATATGACAATGTTTCATCAAAACTATCCATGGAACGTGCCACAACCAGTCCCAGCCTTTCATCTGAGAAAGGATTTCCCCTAAATAATTACTCTTCTGGTTTTCTTGACCAGTGTTAAGTATAAAATTGCTCTAGGATCTTATCTTGTACTGGCGAGTCCATAGAGGCCCGGGGCCTCACGGTATTGTGTTCAGTAGGGATTCTGCAGTAACAAACACAGTGTGAAATGATAACAATATCAGCCTTTTCCTCTAAACACAAAAACTTAAAAGACGACTTCAGGATGTTTGAAACATGTGGGAAAGCGAGCACAAAGGACATGACATCACTGCCCCCAGTGCAGGCACGGCTGGACTAAACTAATCCGTTTCCTGCTCTAGGTCATTGGATCTATGGAAAGAAAAGGTTTTCTATGACAACAGTGTAGTGAAATAAACAGCAAAATACTGCAGTATTACTGGAGAGTCAACGTGGTCAGAAGTTTTTTTCGAAAATTATACTGTAACATTTTAACTAAAGAGGCCACTAAATGACAAATCACATTAACTAAAATGATAGCCCACGGTCTCTTGGCCATGCAGAGTTGATGTTATTTTGACCTTGACCCTGCTGAAGTGACTGCTACATTGTTGGCCTTGTTACATTGGCCATGGTGGCTCTGATGACATTAACAGGACCAACAAGCTTCTTCTAGATCACTGACATGTCTGCTGCACATGGATGGACACGTAAAAGCATGTGAATGTCTCTCTAATGAGAAATGATTAGAATGAAAAAATCCACTTTACAGTAGTGTCCTTTTAAGGAGAGAGCAGTTCCAGATCAATTTGGACAATGAGTCAAGCCAAACAACCCAACGTATTGCTGTTTTTTTCTAACAATCAAGTGTGTCATATTTTTTTTCAAGGTTTTCATTTTCAATTCATACACCTTAGACTAAAATAGGTGGAACCAGTTGATATTGGCATAATTGGTTTGCCATCTAATAGGTATAGGGCCTCCCAACGTTTCCCAATGGATGGGAAAAAAAAGCTTAAGTAAACTGTTCAGTAAAATTTTTGGACAACTAAAAGGGTCTATCTACAATATTTTCTGCCAGCCATCAGCAAATTTTTGTGGCACAAACAAGCATGGCAAATGCTAAACAAAAGGCAGAAGTGCTATGTTATTTTTTTCTAGGCCCTATTCAGATCTGTGTTTGGGTTTCCATTCAGGGAATCCGCTTGGGAAACCCCCCAAATTGAAACCTATACATATTATAAAGCGGTTACCTGGGAAATCCGTGGACCCCATAGACTGTAATGGGGTCAGTGTGATTTCTGCATGAAACATGTGGAGAGAAAAGTCCTGCAAGCAGCACTTTTCTCTCCACATGCTTCGTTCAGAAACCGCACTGACCCCATTATAGTCTCTGTGGTCTGCAGGTTTTCTGAAGGTAACCGCTTTTTAATGTGTATAGGTTTCCATTTGTGGGGTCCCTAAGTGGGCTCCCCCAACAGAAATCCGAACGCATATGTGAACCGGGGCTTACATTGTTGTCAGGTGTTGTATGACTGATTTCCAGTCCATCAATGAAAACCCAGACTAGGCCACAGAACACAGCAGATAATGTTCAACGATTGTATAGCATTACGGTCCAAACTGACAATAATGGTGATGAGTAGAGATGAGCGAACAGTGAAATATTCGAGATTCGATATTTGTTTCGAATAGCCCCTCAATATTCGACTATTGGAACGAATATCGAACCCCATTATGGGGAAAAATGCTTAGTTTCAGGGGAAGCCACACTTCGACTTAGGAGAGTCACCAAGTCCACTATAACACCTCAGCAAATGAGGACAACACCTCTAGAATGCAACTGGGACAGCAGGGAAAGCATGCCTGGGGGCATCTAACATGCCCAAGTACCTGTATTATGCCACTATTTTGTCGGGATCCCTGTCAGCTTGCGATATGCGGGAGCTGACTTTTTCCCATAGGAATGCATTGACCAGCGTTGATTGGCCGAATGCCATTCAGAATACAGCATTCGGCCAATCAACGCTGGTTCTGCCAGAGGCTCGTCTGTGAGGAGGCAGAGTCTAAGATCAGTCCACAGCAGTCTCCATTGGGGTCCAATCTCAGATATAGCAGCGTTAATCGCACGCTGAGCTCTGCTACACCCTCAGATGCAGCAGAGCTGACTGTGTTCTGAACCCTGCTACACCTGAGATATAGCAGAGCTGACTGCCGGGTTCAGCACACAGTAGGCTCTGCTGCATCTGAGGGTGTAGCAGAGCTCAGCGTGCACTCAATGCTGCTACATCTCAGGTGTAGCAGAGCTGTGTGCTCAATACTGCTACATCTGAGATTGGACTACAATGGAGACTGCTGTGGACCGATCTTAGACTCCGCCTCCTCCGGCAGAACCAGCGTTGATTGGCCGAATGCTGTACATTGTATGGCATTTGGCCAATCAACGCTGGTCAATGCATTTCTATGAGAAAAAGTCAGCTCCTGCATAACGCAAGCTGACAGGGATCCCAACGAGATAGAGTCCCAAAGAGCTGTATGAGTAACATTCCCACCTAAATAAAGGTAATCCCTAGCTAACCCTGCCTGTACATCTGTCCCTGTCTCACAGTCACATAGTTCACAGTCTCATACGACCCAGATCTGAAATCCACCATTCGTATAAAGTGGCTGATTTAGCCAGCCAATTACTTTTTCCGATTTTTTTCGATGCCTCCGTTGTCATAGTTTCTGTCCCACCTGCCCTGCACAGTTATTGGTGCAAAAAAAGCGCCAGGGAAGGTGGGAGGGGATACAAATTTTTAGTGGGTTTGCCGTGTGGTATTCGAATGGAATCGAATACCTCGAACGGCCTGGTAGTCGATCGAATATCAGTTCGATCGAATGCCGTTCGCTCATCTCTAGTGATGAGCTTATTTGTTATTACAATCCTTTTAGCGTATGGCGGCCTCCAGCTACTTCCTGTATCTAGCTGCAAGAGGTCAAGAGTATACATGGCTAACGCTGAAGGAAATCCCATCATATAAGTCTAGACAACATGGCTAGGACAGTGCTTCAGTTACTCTAAGCAACCTCAACTCTAATTTCATGTAATATACATGAATCTACAGCGTAGAACAAGTTATACAATGCTACAGATTAGTGAACTATCAACTCTATTTCATCGCTACATGGTTCATTGAGAAAATGCAACCGTCGATTATCTCACAATCCTTTTATGCTTCTGCTGGCATCAAGTCAGCCAGGCTCAGGTGAATTAGTAGCAATGTCATGCGCCATGAAACACCATGGATTTTATTCTATACAGAAGTTATTGTTTTCAAATGTTTCTCAGCGTTATAAAAGATCGCAGGGATGTCACCGAGACATAAAAGCACTACTGTTCCTATTTATAGGCTTAATGAGATTATATTCATGAATATAAGAAACATCTGAAAACTGACTTATATTACAGCTAATTGTACATGAGCCCGGGTCATTAATGGAAAATCTCATAACTGTAGCTCCTGCAAGGAAGTGTACTAGATAGGGAGATACATGCTGTAGTAAGCCTCTATTCATACTAGCCTTGCACAAGCTCTTTTTCCACAATGATGCCATTATGTAGGATACTGTCCATATATGATGATTCCTTATGGACCCCAATTGACTTAAATAATGTCTCAACAGTAGTTTATGTCTGGTGTACCAGTAATTCAGCACAAACCCATGGGTTTGTGTCATTGTTCCTCTCACAGTTGGTGGCTACAAGCATAGATCTATACCAAAACATAGAGAAGACACAGCAATAAGACAGCACTGGGGCCCCTTCAGTGTCAGGATTGATGCGAGTCCCAACAATTGGACCCATTTTGATGGCATAGTGTCATAGATATGTGTACAATGCTTAAATCCTTCCATTGGTAGTTTATCATTGGTTGTATTTGTTCACATTGTAGTCAGCAGTCATACTCCATTACGTCAGTTTTTAGCTATTTTTACCTACACTGTAAAGTATATACAGTTTAGAAAAGAAGTGTGACAGTGACATGACGTTTCTTCTAATTGATTTTTTCTCTATAACAATTTCCAGCTTTCTTTTACAGTCTTCCTCCTGACATCCAGCTACTGAGCCAGATGTACAATATCAAATTGCAGAGTGCGTCTTAGAAAGACATGACATCATACAGTTATCAGAACCGCTGGTTTCAACTTTATGCCCTTATATTCATGAATGTTGGCTAAGTATAATTTTGTTCTGGCAGGAGAGAATCTTCAACTATCAAGACCTTGGAAGGCCAAAAATGTATTATTAAGCCCAGAAATATCTG
Organism: Leptodactylus fuscus; assembly: GCF_031893055.1. Classification (NCBI taxonomy): domain Eukaryota; kingdom Metazoa; phylum Chordata; class Amphibia; order Anura; family Leptodactylidae; genus Leptodactylus; species Leptodactylus fuscus. The sequence goes on along the minus strand of NC_134274.1, from coordinate 55,872,396 downwards.
ACAACCTGTGTCAGTGGTTTACCTCTTCTAAGAACAAAGAATTGGGCATGTTGAAATTCAACCCAACCCGACATCTGAGGGCACCATCATACACGTAAGATTTGTAGCCAGTCCAACTGAAATCAGCAGAATCACCCAATATTCATGTAAGGTATATATGGTCACCTTAAAGCCCATATTTTTAAGCTTTGGTTCCCTCATTCAAAGCCACAATAAGGTTAAAATGAGTTTTGCCATCAGTTTTCACCTTCTGTCCTCACTCTTTTTCCCTCCAACTCCTGGTTTCAGTGCCAAGTTTGTCACTGGGTTTAGCCTGTCAATACAGATGAGCCCGGCAGCATGCGAATCAAAGTTAGGGCTCATGCGCACTACATGGATGATATCTACGTGCAGCCCATGCACCGGCCGTGCTTCACTTTTGGAAATGTATGCATTGACAAAGACTGGGAAGATAATTTTTGAATGGGCTAGAACAAGGAGCTATGAGCCTCAGATCAGGCCTTGCAACCTTTTAAGAATCTATACCCCAATTGCTGGTATATGTTTGCTGAAGAGATGGAGAAATGAACACGCTTTTAAAGCAGATTGAAACTATCTTAGAGCCACTGCTCTGGCCTAGTAGTGTCTAAAACTGGGCCTCAATTTTTGTGGAAGATTCGTGTTTTAACTGTTTCCCTACCTTGTTGAAAACTACAATCAAATCTTGGGGTTATTTTCACAGTTCTGAATTGTCTCCTGAATCCTCAATCCTGCATTACCATCAGGGGCACCCCAACCACCATCAGGTGGGAGACTAAACACAGGTTGTGTCCTGAAAGAGACAACCACCAATATCCACACCAGGGCCCCTTCATCAACACTGCAGTGGCCCCTAAGAAGTACCAGAGTATTGGTGGAGCCATCTACCTTGAGTCTCACCACGACAGACTACTCAGCATGGTTGCTGCATATTTGGGAACCACAAGTGTGGTCTAATCTTTCTTGGACCTGCTTAAACCTTCTTTGGGAATAGCTTTCCAATAATACAAAGTTTGTGTACACATTTCCAGGACCTTTCCAGTAGTAGTGCAACATTATTTATTAGACTTAAAATTGTACAAAGGGAATTGCCCCAAAGAATTCAGCTGGCAGCAAAATGGAATAGAGCAAGGCAGGTATCTGTTACTTGGACCCCATTCTGGAGATCATCACCTCAATAGTCAGACCCCACTGATCTAGCAGTTCTCTTTTTTCCAGAAGACAGGTGATAACGTGATATTACCAGAATACTTCTTAATACATAAAGATTGTTAATATGTTTGACGAGAAGCTGCTGATAGTATCTGTAGTACTGAGCTCTGAAGACACTGTTGTGATCACAAACTGCTGTCATGCATAGAAATAGGAAGTGTAAGTGAACTACTGTTATCTGTGAACTATCCTAGACATATGACTATCTTGTGATAAAAAGGAAACACAAACATGTAAAAGACAGATTTAATAAACTTTCATTACAAGAAATGAGATCACTAGATGACCTGCCATACGTGTTGAGCTGCCATTCATATCATGTAAACCTTGTTAACTCCCTATTACTCAGATACCAGATGCAACACAGTCATTAATATGAAGAGCCAACATGTGCTCCTAGTGAGGGAGCAAAAAGCTTCAGAAGATGAGACAAGACTGCTCAGCAGGTAGTAAGATGGTAACATATATCCAAAGGGTTTTCAAGGATGTCAGCATGAAATCCACGAGACACTGTACAAAGCTTAAGCCTGTGGGGGTCATTCTCTGTTATCAATCAGCAATAGCAAGCCAACACTGGTGCTGTGCGGACCCCATACACATAAGATAAAAGTCAGTCAAATCTTTACATCCTGCCAGCCATTTTGTGTGGGAGCTTCTGTCTTTTCCACCCACAGAGGATGTTGCAGGAGAGAAGTATTGGGCCTGCCAAATCTGCTCATGGTTCCTCAGAATAAACCACCAAAAGAGGTGTTTTTGATCAACTTCCTCCCCTCACTCCATTGCAAACACATGCACACCCAGTGACCAAGTATGCATGTGTATGGAAAAGTTCAGTCCTCATTTTTAAACTCTTGTTCGTCTTGTTTACCAGGAAAGCTCCAATCCGATACATGGGAACATCTCTAAAGACCCCCATGCCCCCACACCATGGGATAGTATATAATAGCATACCACTTTCTAGACTGTATAAGAAAGCATTTTCTGCCACACTTTCCGATACAAAGGGATACAGAAAAAAAAAAAAGCAAATGGTGTATGTTATTTTACAATGGGGGAGGGGGGTCAAAGGCTAAAGTACACCTCTGTATACTTATGCCATACATCTGTCTCTTCTCTTAAAGGTGCAATACACATTCAGGAATACTCTCAATATACCTGCATTTGCAGAAGAAAAAAGGCCACACATATGTGAACTTACATGATGGCATTTTGAGAAAGATGACAGAATGGGCTCTTAATTAGGGCAATGTAAAGGTATGTTCACACAGAGGAATTCAGAGCCGAATTTATAGGTGGGTTTCACCTCAAACTCAGCTGCAAATTCCACCCAAAGCCAGTCTTCATTGATTTCAATGGGAGTCATCACGGGCATAATTCCCAGGGTAGCAGCGGTAGCAGCTACCACAGCGTCCAGGACATTAGGGGCCCGGCGACAGCTACTGCAGCGTTTTTGTTTTTTTTTTTAAAGGCCGTTACAGGCCCTATTTACTTGCCAATCCTGGCAGGGGCCAAGATCGGTAAGTCACACTGTGGGCCCCACAAACACTATTATTATACTCCGGAGTCTTTTCAGACCCCTGAGTATAATGATCGGAGGCCCAGGAGTGGTGAGAGAACATAAGAAACTGTGTTACTCACGTCTCCGGGCTCCAGACAGGCTTTAGGGCTAGTTGTGTGACATCCCTGACGTCATTGAAGATGGCCGACACCACGGAGAAGTGCAGTGGAGCCAAGGATAGGTAAGTAACAGTGATTTTCATGTTTGCATTCCCCCTCGGTCTCTGATTATTATACTTTGGGGTCTGAAAAGACCCCAGAGTATAATAATTGTTCATGGGTGTCTACAGTGGAACATAATACTGTGTGCAGGGGCCACTAGGGGATATAATACTGTGTGCAGGGGCCACTATGGGGCATAATACTGTGTGTAGGGGCCATTAGGGGATATAGTACTGTGTGCAGGAGCCAATATGGGGTATAATACTGTGTGCAGGATCCAATATGGGGTATAATAGTGCGCTCAGGAACGCGGGGTGGCGGGGGGTCAGTCGGGGTCTTCGGCATCGGTCAGGGGGGCCCCCATGTCAAAAGTTCGCCATGGGGCTCCGGCATTCCTAGTTACGCCACTAGGAGACATTTAGGGAAAAAATAAATGTCAAAATGTCATGCATGATTATCAGGCAGATTCCACCTGATAACTCCCATTGAAGTGAATGGGAGGTGGAAAATGTCCTCTAGCAGGTGCAGAATTTCACACGGAGTTCCTGCAGCTGAATTTTCAGTCAAGGAAATTTCCACCATGTTAACAACCTTTTAAGGTAAGACATGGTTGCTTTCTTTTACAAAAGGTGCCTCTCTTGCCCATGAGTTTTTCTACAAGAAAGCAGCCATATTTTTCTACTCTCATGCGAGTGAAAGCACAAAGCCTTTACAAGTATGCAGAACTGGCATTGGTACTCATGGGCAGCCGCCACTGTGTTATGCAAGGTTCACACTAGCGTTGGGGTTTCAACAATCCACTTAAGGCCGGGGTCCCATGAGATGGAAACACTTCAATTTGCCCGTGTCGGAAATGCAGGAAAAATCCTGGCGTTTTATAGTACAGGCAATGTGGATGGAACTCAAGCAAAACCAATGTCCACTTTGCGGTAAAAACTGCCGTGTGGACATGCCGCGATTTCCAAAATTGGTGCGGTTTTGTAAATTGCAGCATGTCAATTATATCTACGGAAACACCAGCAGTTTCCTCATAAATATAATTGTAACAGAAAGTCCGTGGAGGACTTCTCAAATAAAAAAAAAAATACAATGGAGTTCCCCTTCAACCCCCCCTACATTAATAAAAAAGCATGACACACTATAACACAATGTCTGGTCCTTAAGATGTAATCCTCAACACGTCATTCATTTAAACATGTTCTTGGGTTACAGAGTTGCATTCCCAGTGCTCAGCCTAATAAGGTTCTGAGATCTTCAGTACTTTTTATGGAACAGATTCTAAACTTGGAATATTTTTCCAAGAAAAAAGTGCAAGTCCCTCTGCTCCAGTAGTTAAGATCTCCTCTAATGCTCTGTAAGAACACAGTTCTGCTTTTTCATTCCAAGTATATTCAAACCTTCAAAACTACTGAAGAGATCTGTCTGCGTTCCAATAAATACAATTTCCATAATTGTCCTTTGGGGCGTTAAATGTCGTTGTTTAAACAAAGATACATTGTTTTGAATGTCTGCACTTTTCTCCCCCCCATCGTCAACACAAAAGTTAATACCTGTCAGGTGGCTAATTATTAACTTCCATTGCCTTGGTGAGACGTGTACATGTGGCTGCAGGGATCGTGTTCATTGGATCTTTTTTATTTTTGATTTTAAATAACAAAACATTTTTTAAAAAATTTAAAAAACCTTGCGTTTTGCACACCAGAGAAGAAAACAAACTGCAAATGGTAGATTTAGGCAGCTTTCCAATGACTCTCTGGGGATTTGGGCTATTTGCTGAGTTCAGCAAATGTCGCGTGGTTCAGACGTAAAATCAGTGAGCGCACTAGCCTCTGCCATTTTATACACATAGAAAAAAAAACTCAGACATTCCAGGTTTCCTTGTGACACAACAAGAAACAAATACAATGATATCTAACTTTTTTTTCCTGGACCAATATTTTGCTGTCATGTGGCAAAACAAAATGTGTCAAACCCCGCCGCCTTGCTGTCATATTCAAACACGCAAATATCACACATTGACTGTCACTTTCTTACATATATGGCCATTTTTGTGAGACCCATTTAAACTTGACCCCCATTCTGTGCCTTGGATACAATAGGGGTTATTTATTATCTGCCCCTTTTTTAACACTTGTTATACTGTGGTGCTTATTTACAATGTCGTTACACCTCCTTGTATAATGTTATGCACATGTTACTTAGTGTGGTTGCGCCTTTATAAGCTATGCACATTTTACCTCTTTTTGGTTCAAAAAGGTGCAGTTGCCCATCTTTTCCTTAAAAAAAAAAAAAATAGCAATTGGCCTTTTTAATGCCTTCGGATCTGTAGGGCTCTTTCATACTGCCCATGTACCGGAGGGCATTTGTGCCTTTTTTGTCCCTTTTTTAAAAAAAAATAAAAAATCTCCATTTGGGCCATACCCCTTTTCTTGACAAAAAGCAAAAGTGGCGAGGGAAGCATAACATCTGGAAAAAAAAAAAAAAAAGGTGCAAAGGCTTCATAAATGAAGCACAAGGCAGAGATAGAGCACAAAAAGGCACAAGTAGTTTAATAAATGTGCCTTAATCAGCCAAAATCTTAAGCTACATTCACACTTTCAGTTTTTTGCATGCAGTTTTTGACACCTAAACCAGGTGTGGATTATGAAGGGAAAGCATGTACAAAGGACAGATGCTACTTTTCTTCTATTTTCAATCCACCCCTGCTTGTGCCTAGAAAAACATGAACATAGTTTTTACTTCTGTTAGAGGTGAAACATATTACGTCAAAGTGTTCCACCTGTAAAATTGCACCAAATATGCATTAAAACTGGACCTAACCTGACCATCTGAATGCTCCCTAACCAGATGGACTGCAGAAGTGAGTGAATACACAGCGTAGTCAGACCCACACAGTCACACATTCATGGGAATTACAGATGTGTGTAAAACAATGTAAATGAATACAATTTATCCCATCAATTACATCTACGTTTCCATTCACAGAAATTCAATCACATGCAAGTCAATGCAATAATGATCTCAATAGTCAGATCCGCAATGGATACCACATGTTTGTGCAGCCTATGCAAAGGAGCACTTGACAGACTGAGACACTAGATCCTGGACTTCAGCTTTGTAAAGTTTCTACAGTGGTTATAGGAGCCAACCAGAGCAAACATAAGACTATTTCAGTCCAAGCAAGTTAAAGACACTGCAGCAAGTCAGGGCACTTACTTTATCCTTCTCAGGAAAGCATTTGCAAATCCAGAGGCTGTAATAGGATCCCTAGCAGGATATCAGCTCGGTGTAGTCCCTTACTATGGCACAGCCAGGCATTTGTTCATTTGAACACAGACAAACAGGCTGACACACAAACCATACAGAGATTCCAGAGAGGCAGGCCTCCAGATCACCCGGCACAGCCCCTTCATTAGAATACAGGCAGGAAAAAACTTACTGGGATTCCTGACGGCTGCAGAAAAGGAAAAAAGCCGTTTTCTGGACTCTAGACTGTTCAGTGTAACTACAGTAATTCCACAAACACACGCGTGTATTCACATTACACTTTAGACCTCAAGATAGAAACCTTATCAAAAATACCGTACTATCATAAAATGTGCACGTTTTACATCATTTGTTAGACTTTGCAATATTATGCTTTCTTAGTGACTGTTTTTTGCATCTATACCAATTTTCATCCATTTAAGCCTAACATTACTGTCACTCCATCCTTCGTCCTGCGAGATGTGTCAAACAACCCAAAAATGTGTACAGTTTGCTGTAATGTGCTGTTTTGCAACTATTTTAGATCTGACAAGTTGACTGCAAACAAACAACAACAAAATCATAGATCAAGTCAGAGTCACATATGACATACATTATGGTTTGTGACGGCAACGTTACATGGTTACATTACAGAGGACATCACATTGTGACAAACTGACAATCATTAGATGCGTTGATGCAATGCAACATCTTTATGTGATCTTTAGCCTGGGTTGAAAAATCTGTCATATTTCCTACCCATATCTAGTCAGGAGACCTGGACTCCTTGCATTATAGTGATCAGTAAGTGGCACCGCCGGCCCAACAAATACTATCATTATACTCCGGGGTCTTTGCAGACCCCGGAGTATAATGATCGGCGGCCCAGGAGAGGTAAGGGAACGTAACAAACACTGTTACTTACCTCTCCACGATCCTGCCAGGCCTCCTTCCTGACGTCCTTTCTGACGTCACATGAACCCGGCCTGCCTCCTGGGTCATGTGACGTCTGACGTCATAGAAGAAGGACAGCAGCGGAGAAGACAGCATAGGAGCCGGGAGACAGGTAAGAAACAGTAATTTTTTATGTTTTTATTCCCCCGGGTCTCCAATTATTATACTCTAGGGTCTGAAAAGACCCCAGAGTATAATAATTGTTTATCGGTGTCCACTATGGGCTATAATACTGTGTGCAAGGGACACTATGGGGGATAATACTGTGTGCAGGGCCACTAAGGGACATAATACTGTGTGCAGGGGCCACTATGGGGCATAATACTGTATGCAGGGGCCACTATGTGGTATAATACTGTGTGCAGGGGACACTATGGGGGATAATACTGTGTGCAGTGCTTACTAAGGGACATAATAGAGTGCGGAGGAGGGGGTCGGTCGAGGTCTTCAGCGTCGCGGTCAAAAGTTCGCCACGGGGCCCCGCCATTCCTAGTTACGCCACAGTGTGGGAAAATCACGAGTGAAAGGATATATATGCTACATAATATGGAAGGTGGTATGGTATAAACCCTCACAGAATGCAGCCTAATTATTGGTAATAATAGCATAGATTATCACCCAGTATGTATTACAGTCCTATGAAAAAGTTTGGGCACCCCTATTAATCTTAATCATTTTTTGTTCTAAATATTTTGGTGTTTGCAACAGCCATTTCAGTTTGATATATCTAATAACTGATGGACACAGTAATATTTCAGGATTGAAATGAGGTTTATTGTACTAACAGAAAATGTGCAATATGCATTAAACCAAAATTTGACCGGTGCAAAAGTATGGGCACCTCAACAGAAAAGTGACATTAATATTTAGTAGATCCACCTTTTGCAAAGATAACAGCCTCTAGTCGCTTCCTGTAGATTTTAATCAGTTCCTGGATCCTGGATAAAGGTATTTTGGACAAACAATTCAAGTTCAGTTAAGTTAGATGGTCGCCGAGCATGGACAGCCCGCTTCAAATCATCCCACAGATGTTCAATGATATTCAGGTCTGGGGACTGGGATGGCCATTCCAGAACATTGTAATTGTTCCTCTGCATGAATGCCTGAGGATTTGGAGCGGTGTTTTGGATCATTGTCTTGCTGAAATATCCATCCCCGGCGTAACTTTAACTTCGTCACTGATTCTTGAACATTATTCTCAAGAATCTGCTGATACTGAGTGGAATCCATGCGACCCTCAACTTTAACAAGATTCCCGATGCCGGCATTGGCCACAGAGCCCCAAAGCATGATGGAACCTCCACCAAATTTTACAGTGGGTAGCATGTGTTTTTCTTGGAATGCTGTTTCTTTTTGGACGCCATGCATAACGCCTTTTTTTTTTTTATAACCAAACAACTCAATTTTTGTTTCCAAAATGAAGCTGCCTTGTCCAAATGTGCTTTTTCATACCTCAGGCAACTCTATTTGTGGCGTACGTGCAGAAATGGCTTCTTACTCATCACTTTCCCATACAGCTTCTATTTGTGCAAAGTGCGCTGTATAGTTGACCGATGCACAGTGACACCATCTGCAGCAAGATGATGCTGCAGCTCTTTGGAGGTGGTCTGTGGATTGTCCTTGACTGTTCTCACCATTCTTCTTCTCTGCCTTTCTGATATTTTTCTTGGCCTGCCACTTCTGGGCTTAACAAGAACTGTCCCTGTGGTCTTCCATTTCCTTACTATGTTCCTCACAGTGGAAACTGACAGGTTAAATCTCTGAGACAACTTTTTGTATGCTTCCCCTGAACAACTATGTTGAACAATCTTTGTTATCAGATCATTTGAGAGTTGTTTTGAGTAGCCCATGATGCCACTCTTCAGAGGAGATTCAAATAGGAGAACAACTTGCAATTGGCCACCTTAAATACCTTTTCTTATGATTGGATACATCTGGTTATGAAGGTCAAAGCTCACTGAGGTTACAAAACCAATTTTGTGCTTCAGTAAGTCAGTAAAAAGTAGTTAGGGGAATTCAAATCAATAAAATGATAAGGGTGCCCATACTTTCGCACCGGTCAAATTTTGGTTTAATGCATATTGCACATTTTCTGTTAGTACAATAAACCTCATTTCAATCCTGAAATATTACTGTGTCCATCAGTTATTAGATATATCAAACTGAAATGGCTGTTGCAAACACCAAAATATTTAGAACAAAAAATGATTAAGATTAATAGGGGTGCCCAAACTTTTTCATAGGACTGTATAATAAATGAACTAGTATCCACTGTGTGTCATATAAATGTAGTATCCGCAGGCATAGGTTTAAAGAGTACAAAACAGTGTGTCATGTAAATACATGGGCATAAATACACAAAGAATGCCAGCATACAAGAGAATAACTATGGTGGCACAAAGGTGAAGCGTCTCAGCACACTAATCCCACAGTCTAAACAGACCCATGCTAGCAAAGTTGCAGGAAAGGCATACCTAACAGTATGACTTTGTCATCGTGCTGTCCAGCACATTTATCCCTTTATTTAGGAGTTTAATACCTAGCGACAATCTATAGTGTATGTCCATTTGGCTTGACTTCATTACTATGTTCATATATGACTTGTCGCGGTATATGGCATCTCTCTATACTTGTGATACTTACCCATGTATATTTTTTTATATACCTACCTTAGCCGAGACTCCAGTCTGATGGTATGTTGTCCTCCCTTGTGTATTCTTTTAAACATTGATGTATAAATAACGCTTTTGTACTTTGATTATATTTGGCTGCCCTAGTCACTTTGTTCTTGTTCTTTGGTTGTATCTTTACTGTGACTTTTAGGGCTCATTAGTTACTTGGCCCTATAGCTTGGGAATCTACATTTGTTATTATGTGGTGCTTTTCCCTTCTATCATGTTTGTTTTATATTGACTGAATTTAGCAGATCCCCTCTGTGAATGGGGTCTTTATGTTACGACCACAGTTGCTCTATCCTTAGTTTCAGTACTCACCTGAATGGGGTTGTTTAAGACACATATGCATAATGGTGGGTTCACATCAGCTCTTGATTTCCGTTCAGGGCTTCCGTCCCCAAGTCCACTTGAAGAATGTGAAGAGAAAAGTCCTGCTAATAGGATTTTTCTGTTCGCTTTTTTGGATGGAAACCCAGCGGACCCCCATTAAAGTCTATGGATTCTGCGGGTAACTACTTTTTAAGAATATTGGGCTTCTGTTTTTCAGCTCCCCAAGTGGACCTGTGCAGGTGTGAACCTAGAGACAGGGCAGGTTCACATCTGCGCCCGGTAACCGCTTTGTGGGTTTCCGTCTTCTGCTGACAGGAGATGGAAACCCGGCATTCAATGTCTATACGTGAGAATCTTCTGGTCTCCGCGGTGAAACTGTTTTTTTTTTTAACTGGACACAAAGCCTGGTTAATGTCCGACTTTGTGTCCGGTTAAAAACAAAAAAAACAAAAACAGTTTCACCGCAGAGGGCAGAAGGCGCTCACGGGCGGACACTTTGCAATCCCATTCAGATGAATGGGTTTGAAAACGGTCTGCCGGTTTCCGTCTCCTATCCAGTTTCTCGGGCAGAAGACGAAAACCTGAAAGCGGAGACTGGGTGCTGGTGTGAACCCACCCTCAGAGGTTTGTGCATTTGTAAACATTTCTGTATTTAATCTGCCACATCTGAACATGTTTTTATGATATGGCGCCAACATATTTCACAGCACTTTACAAATCACCGTTTTGGCTTGGTTTATTCCACAGTGCTTTCTTATAAGGACACAAATGAAATCCAATTGACGTTGTCATCTGTCTCTCCTATATATAACAGATTGCTATATAGGTCAACAAACCAAATTTCACATCATTGAGGGGAATTGTTAATGTACATTGTATGTCTGCTAGGAGGTTTTAAAATAATGGTCACTATGGGAATTTCTTCCAGTCCTACCCCCACCCAAAACAAATCCCCAAGTGCAATCCCCCCTCCCCATCAGACAGTCAGTCTCAGCCATGTGTTTAGTTCTCTACATTTCAAAACAATCCAGGAAATTTGTTTCTGTTGTTGAGCCAATGAACCTTATCCACAGAGACACAAATCCGACAGCAGACAGTAGAGCATCCAATGGAATATGAGTAGGACACAAAATAGACACCGTCATAAAATAGTCTGTCTTCTTCTAACAGGAAAGTAAGGAATTCCCCTGGCTGCCCTTCCATTGTAACATTCCCAGTCCGAAAAATGATATCAGGTTAGGAAATGCCAGTAAAGAGACGTCACACTACCCTATCTAAAGCTCAGAAATTGTGTGTCCATATTTGATCCATACTGCACCCTATAGCAGATGTTTTAAAATCCTTGTGTTCATATCAAGTTTTAACATTTTTATATTGAAACAATAGAACATTTTATATTAAGTTTTTTCAATACTATAAACCCTTCAATGCATATTTTGCTAGGTGTTGGAAAAAATACATCAGCTAAGAGCATCACATATAAAATATGTACGCTTCCATGAAAAATCCTCCTTATTGCCTTCATTCAGGGTTGTTAGACAATGAGTGCCCTGCCGTTGTCCTTCATGGTTTTCACAGGGAATTAGCCTTTTGTTTGCAGTACCAGTATTTATGGTGCTTGTTATCTGTCTCCACATTTGAGGACTGGATTGTGTCCCTCACATGGCCGCTGTGTGATGTTTGCCAGGGCTCAGCTATCTCTTTGTGTTAAACATTCCTGCTCTTCTAATGCTTTCCTAATCGCTGTCAGAGGTCTAAAAATGTGAAATATCACTGGCTAAGTGGGCACAAGTGCTCGCCTTTAATCTCAGGCATTGTCATTGATTTTCTTCTTGACGCTCATTTTTTTATCACAAATTTATGCCTGGATACCGCCTCTGGTACTATATCCACTGTAGTGAATGACTACTGTATTTTAAATCAATATCCTTTATATTGGCATTGACGGATATGTGAACAAAAACATGCATACTGTCAATGGGGTTAATGTGGTCAGAAAATTGTCTCCATATAAGAAAACATACCAAAGAAATGGCAAATAAATATAAAGAGTGAAAAATAATACAGATTGAGTAAAGAAGGCAGTCATGATATGGCCTTATTCACTCTTAGGGCTCGATCACACTGGGGGCGGTGGGGCGGATTTTGACCATATTTTGACTCGGGAGCAAAGTAAAAATATGGTCAAAACCCGCCTGCCACAATGTCGCGGCTTCCCCCTCCCCGGAGTTGGCTCAAATGAATAGTCCGACGCCAGAGGTTAGCGACTGCCAGGCGGAAGCCGTGGCTCAGCGAGCCGCGGAATCCTCCTGAAGAAAGGGCAACTAGTGGTCTCCATAGACCACCATTGTAAAGGGGCAGATTATGACGTGGACTCCGCTGTCAAAATCCCCCCCTTTGGCCCCGTGTGAACTAGCCCTTAGGGTAAGTTCACACAAAGTTTTTTGGTCAGGATTTTGAGGCCTCAAAACCCTGGCCAAAAAGACAGCGCTACTCAGGTCTTTCTTCCGGGAGCCGAGATGTTCATTCTTCAGGCCGAGTCACCTCGTGATTCGGCCTGAAGAAACCCCCTGCTCCTGGAACTAGGCCCATTCATTGGGCCTAATCCGGAGCAGAGTGCATGGCTGGATGCCGATGCAGTGCACTGGCTTTCAGTCGCGGCTACCTGGCTTTTGGATGGGAACCTGAGGCTGCCTAGCCTATGTAGCTATGTAGTAGCTATGACTGGATGCCAGTGCAGTGCACCAGCATCCTGTCGCACACTTCACTCCGGAGTAGGCCCAAATGAATGGGCCTAGGCGGGAGGGAGCATCTTCAGGCGGATGTTGCAAGGTAAATACACCTTAAAGAATAAGCAAATCCGGCTTAAAATCCGCCTTAAAGAACTGACCGGCTCCCATTGATTTCAATGGGAGCCCTCTTTTTCGTCAGGATTTTGAGGCAGATACGGCCTCAAAATCCTGACCAAAAAACCCTGTGTGAACTTACCCTAAGTCTAGATTCTCAAGGATGTTTTGCAAAATTGTCATGAAAAATGTAAATTTTTCTAGGCTGTTTTGTACCCATGGAGCATTTTTCACCAATCCTTCATACATTTTATAGCATTGAAAGATTTGAGAAAACAGGCAAAAATAGAACACGAGAAGAAGAGGAAGAATAAGAAGAGAAGAATCTCTTCACATGAAGGGACGTGTAGCGGCCAGAGAAGGCGGGATACTGGATATGGCGGTACTGTGCTCAGAGCACAAGGGGAACGCCCCTGTGCTCCATGCACAGAATTAGCACATAAGAATAAATTCTGTACTTCAAAAACAGTGTCAGATAAAAGCTAAAGAAAGGAGCTGAGCAGACTGGTATATTTCGTGAGAAAGAATCAGTATACTAAATTCTCCCCTCTACAATCTATTCTGAATGCAGCGGCCAGGCTCATTTATCAGTCTAGACACTACAGCGAGGGCACCGGTCTGTGTCAATCACTACATTGGCTACGTATTCATTACAGAATACAATATAAACTTATCACCCTCATCCACAAGGCTCTCCTTAATGCTGCACCTCCCTACATTTCCTCCTTCATCTCTGTCCAGTGGCGTAACTACCACCATAGCAGCAGAGGCAGCTGCCACAGGGCCCGGGACATAATGGGCCCGGGACATAATGGGCCCGGGACATAATGGGCCCGGCGACAGCTACCTCTGCTACCCCCGCTCTTATCACAGACAAACTGTTTTAACTGTGCTAAGAGCGGGGGAAAGCTGAAAGGACCTTGTGTGACGTCATCCGTCACATGACTGGGTGGACGTGTCTATAGCCCGTACAGTCCTGGAAAGAGAAGGAGAGATCTGCTGCGAGGTAATGAAGGGGAGGGGGAAGGGAGATGCAGGATGGAGAGTGTCTGTCTGTGTGTAAGTGTGTGTGAGTGTGTATGTGTGTGAGTGTGTATGTATGTATGTGTGGTGAGGAGCAACAGTAACCTAGGGGCAGAGATGGAGGAGAGGACATGAAAATGTGGGTAGAGATGAGGGGTGCATGAAACTGGGGGCAGATGGAGGGAGGGTATGAAATGTCATGTGACATCAGTGTGTTATTAAAGATGGCCAACACAACCAAAGACTGCAGAGGAGCCGGAGACAGGTAAGTAACTTTTTTTTTTATGTCTGTATCTCCCCTCGGTCTCTGATTATTATACTCTGGGGTCTGAAAATACCCCAGAGTATAACAATTGTTCATGGGTGTTCATTATGGGGCATAATCCCGTGTGCAGAGGCCACAATGGGGTATAATACCATGTGCAGGAGCCACTATGGGACATAATAGAGCGTGCAGGAATGCGGCGTGGGGAAGGGGGGGGTCGGTCGAGGTCTTCGGTGTCGGTCAGGAAGGGGGCGGGGCCCCATGTCAAAAGTTCACCACGGGGCCCCGCCATTCCTAGTTACGCCACTGTCTCTGTCTATTGCCCAACCTGTGCTCTCCATTCACTCAATGACCTAAGACTAACATCCACTATTATCAGAACCTCCCATGCTTGTTTACAAGACTTCTGGGCAGTGTCCATCTGGGAAACTTCGATTATTGGAGTTCATGGGGGAAAGGCGTTCCTCACAGCCCAGCTAGACTGTCAGGAACGCCCTTCTGACAGTGGGCAGAGAGCGGTAACAGCACCGATATCTCTAGCCGGGGAAGCCAACAGTGCGCTGAATTCAGCGTACTGTCGGCTTTCTAGCGGTATATAAAACCGCAAGTGTCCGAGGATGTGAAAGGTCCTCTTTAAATAGTTAATAATTAATCACAATAAATCCGCAAAATAACAGATGCTATTTTTGATTAAAATGTACCATAAAAAGAAGCAAATGCATTAATAAATGTGGAAACTGAAAATATAGACACATTCAGTGTTCACACACATGTTGGAATGTTGCGTGTATTTTCTTGATTTTTTTAATTGGTGGCAAATAGTGTCAGCTTCAGAATTCAACTGTAACAGTGTTATCTCTGAGCTTACTGACAATATGATCAATAGTATCATTGTTTCATCATACAACGTACTGTATTGTAAGCACAAACTTGATCAGAAGAAGCAGAAAGCAAAGGAAGAGCTGACAAATAACTGAACGGAACTGCTAGCAGTAGCAACTGGAATAGAAAATGTGAAATGTTGCATTTATAGAGCAGCAATGTATTTCTTTTATAAATGATTTAATTATAAATTATCAGTAAAGGCCATAAATTATCCTAAAATATTAAGGCTGGGGCCCCATGTCAGAAATGCCGCTTTTTGCCCACGGCAGAAACTCTGTGGGACAAATCGCGGCATTTTACAGTAAGTACAAACTGCATGGGATTCTAGCGAATTCCATGCCCACTTTGCGACAAAAACCGCGGTGTAGACACCCTGTGATTTCCGAAACTGGTGCGTTGCCGCTGCGGTTTTCCTCGCAGCGCGTTATTGCTGTGGGAGGTCCCGTGGGGCCTTAGCCTAAAACTGACCTCCTATGGACAATTTTCATTTTCAGTATCTTAGAGGATAGAAGATTATGTAAGAATGTAACTGGTCCAATGGAAGTCATCAGTAACAAAAATACAATTTTCAATTTAAAAAAAAAAATCTTCATGGTGGAAAGGTTATGTTAAAGAACAAGGAAGGAAATAGTATCCCCAGTGAGCATGCCATATGGAATCTGATTTTCTGCTGCCTCACATTAGATATGGTGACCTATAGCTTGAAGTTTTTACTTTACTTTCCTTAAATATAGGATATAGTCCAGCTCATCATAGTTATTCTTTATTCACATATTCATGCCATGCATTTGACAGTGCAAAAACCACTCAAGTGAATGGGATGTGATCTGCAGTACCTGATCTGACCACTACACAGAGAACGGCGCTGTCTGCTTCCTACTCTATTCTCCATATGCTGAGGTGCTGTGTCATCCAACCATCAATCTGATTTGGATTAACTATCCTCTACGATAGGTCATCAGTATTTTTCTAGAATGCAGAAACATTATTTTTATAGATCAAATTGTCAAACTATTAGAGACCTAGAGGGTCGATGTCTCCAGTCTTGTATTTGGGATTTGTTGAATTGATGTTCTGGAAATACCTTTTGTTATGACAAAGTAATACTGTACTTTACACTCAAGAGCTTTTGCAATTCCTCATTCACTGTTGTATGGGCGGACTTGAAGAAACAGGTCACGAATTGGTGCCATAAAGGCTCCCACTTTATAGACCTCCTGAATTGTTACTTATTTTTGAAAAATGTTGGCCACCTCTAGTAAATTTCTGCATAATAAATGAAATCTGTAAGCACAATGCCCACCAAATAGTTATTTATTCGCACAGTAGGACGCTTGGCGCTGCTCGCGATAAGGAGAGGTGACAAGAATGCCAGAGAAAGACCGGCCTTCAGTTGTGAAATATAATCACCTGCTTGTACACGGGTGGAAAAAAAACCAAAACACGTCAACTATGTTTGCCTTCACATAAGGTTTTGTTCTGAGAACATTAAGGTTCCTGTCCAATTTACAGACATGATGTGCGTGGTACGGAAACCAGTAAATTGATTCCATACATTCAGGAAGAACATTCCAGCTGAGGCTTTTCTGCACACTCCTGTTCATTTACTCTACAACTGCCGGCAAGTCAAGCAGCAGCCACAAAATTATGTAGAAAAAGAAAACAGGTAATTCAGTTAGTTCTATGTACTTAACCCCATAATCATTATATCCTATTAGCCTCTCAAAGGTGATACACTAGTCAGGGGAAATGATGGCGCTACTGGCAGATTGCAGCATTCTGCATCTCAATGTCTGCCTGCAGCTTGATCCCAGATTATCATTATTCGGGGATAATACCCGCCAATAAATATTTCAGAACAAGCTTCATTTGTCCGGGAATTTATCCTGTATAATTTTGTTTTCAATGGTAATTCTCAGTTAAAATATAAATTAATTGTTTTGTGCCAATTTTTCAGTAATTTGACATTCTTTCCCTTAGTTGTACACACAATTATTATTATTAAAGATTCTGAAACAAACGGCAGATCTCCAGGTACCTGTCATACATGTTATCCACCACTGTTGGGAAGCTGGCGCAATTCTGAATTGAAAGTCTTAGAATGGGTGTATCGCCATTTTTGTTATTTATTAAAATCAGATAGTGAAATATAACCATATTTGTTATTTTCTGATTGTAGATATTTTATTTTCTGTACATGATTGTAAGGTGCTGCCATCTTGCCTGGGCCTCTGCTCTGTTACATGCTTCACAGTATAGTAATGGTCATTGGCAGCAATAGACATGTACGTGGTTAGGCGCGAGTGGCTATATGGCGAGGGCTCAGGAGCTAAGCCCACTCCATGCACAGCAGATGCCGGCTGTATAATAGCAAAATGCAACCGTAGCATCTAAACTGCACATTTTTAATTCTCGCTGCCCTCTGTAACGTCATAGGAGAGCAGTGACAACTGGGAGCCTATAGAAGTCAATGGATTTCACTATATACAGCAACACATTAGTATTACACTGTATTGAATGAGCAATTAGACCACCTAGGTCTGTAATCTGCCTCAGATTTCTGCTCATTTTGTGCCTCCTGGAGCTTTCTGCCGCTGACAAAGCCCAGAAGGACAGGTTGAATAATTGGGGAGTCTTAAGCCAGAAACGCCATGGAATCCATGGCAAAATTAAGCAGGATGCTCTGATCTCTGTCTTCCATTGAAAACAATGGAAGGCAGAATCAGTGAGGAATCTGTTTCTGCTACAAATCAAGCAGCAGATTAAGATGTGAGGATGGAGCATTCAAGTTTCCTAGAAGGACAATGCCCAGAGCATCCACGACACATTTGGCACAAGGCCCTTTTTTGCACCAAAAGTGAGCCTCAAACCCCATTCCAGACCTCACCCTGCAGATGTGGGCAGTTCAGCAATAGGGGTAGGCCGAGGCAGGGTGCCCTGCCCCAGCTGATTTATTAAAGCTCACGCCATTTTTCTGGCATGAGTAAGGGTCTATTCACACGGAAGAAAATGGCGCTTTATTTGGCAATGAATTTTCATCCCTGAAAAAAAAGCCTCCCTTTGATTTCAATGGGTTCTGTAGCTTTTTTTCCCCGCTAGCTAGCGGCACCCATTGAAGTCAATGGGAGGCTTTTTTTTCAGTGCTGAAAATTCAGCACCAAATAAAGCGCCATTTTCCTCCGTGTGAATGGACCCTTAGGGTGCATTCACACTACAGATACGCTGACTGATTCTGAACGTTAAAACACGTTCAGAATCAGCATGTATAAAACAGATCCCATTCATTTCAATGGGAGCCAGCATACGAGCGCTCCCCATTGAAATGAATGGGCTGCTTTTTTCTCTACGAGCGCTTCCATCGAAGTGAATGGGAAGCGCTCGCGTGTATGGCTCAGAATGAGCCGAGCGCCGGGCCCCTTCACACGGCGAGCCGTACACACGAGCGCTTCCCATTCACTTCAATGGAAGCGCTCGTAGAGAGAAAAGCAGCCCATTCATTTCAATGGGGAGCGCTCGTATGCCGGCTCCCATTGAAATTAATGGGATCTGCTTTATATGCACTGATTCTGAACGTGTTTTAACGTTCAGAATCAGTCAGTGTATCCGTAGTGTGAATGCACCCTAGAGTGGAAATCTACACCAATTCCTTACTACCATAGATTTCCATTCTAGCATCAGGATGTACAAAAAAATGTATGAAGAGGCCTGCAGCAGCCAAGCCAATTTTTAAGAATAACTATGATACTCCACTGTTAATAAATAATAAATTTGCACCTATGGATCTAGCTAAAGTGACTAGAACCACAGCAAATGAAAGATTGGACCAGCTCAGCAGCAGATTTAGTATTAGAATGATCACATGTTCGCTTCGTGAACATGCAAAAGGACAATAAGGGCAATTAAATGGTCTTCAGTTTACTAAGTACTGTAGAATATAAAATTCTATGGGAAAACTGTGACCTTTAGTGGTGGTATTGATTCCAAATGTACTAAAATAAGTGGTGCACAAAAAGGTGATGTATGCTATTTAAATATAGACCAGTACAACTATACATGGTGCAGCCCAACTGCATGTGTTCATTACTGGGATACACCTGTACTTTCACATTAAGGTTTGGTTCACATGGTGCATTTTTGTTGTATTCTTGTTGCTGTCATCTTTCCTTTTTTTTTCAAGTAAACCATGTTTTGAACTGCATGCCTTTTTAGACTGCATTTACATGGTGTTCAAAAATCCGTACAAAAATGTGTGAGCCTTATAGAATAGCTGCATGTGTGGTAGTTGCATTGTGGATTTTTATGTCACATTTAACACCTGGAAATTAATGGCTTTTTTTGTTGTGCAATTTTAAGTCACACGACAAATATTGCTATGTAGTCCTATCATTACACAGGACAATTTTAGGATGGGTTTACAAGGTACTTTTTGCTGAAGCAGTAATGAGGAGCACGTGCTACTCTGCATATAACCTGTACGCTAACAGACAATAAAATGAAAACCTCTGGTATACTGGCTGTTAGCATACAGGTGAAAAGCAGAGTAATATGTGTCAGGCATTACTGAGATATATGCAGTTCTTCAATAAAAAAAATCACCATGTAAATACAGCCTAAAATATGCTAGTTATTTTTGCTATGAAAAAAGCATGCAATTCTTATTGATGAAGCCAGTATAGATTTCTTTCCATATCTGCAGTTCATCCTGCATAGTGACAATGCTGGTGATATTATGACCACTTGATCAAGTAAGCCATAGAAATGAAGATTCAGGAGGCAGCGGTCTGAAACATATTATTGTCATAAATAATTGAGAAGCCTCTCACCTTACTTGGGCAGCCATAGTAGTATGTCAGGAAACAGGTGTCTCAGTGTAGCCAGTGCGTTACCAAAGATACTGCAAAATAAGATGGAAAATGAATGACACTATTGTGCCGACTATGGTAATGAAGCAAATAGGAACGGAGGATTACACTAGAGAGAATAGAACATGCACAGGACAAAATAAAATATAACATGCAGCATAAACATGTATTATGTGCAGATCAAAGTGACAGATATCATGTTAGTATTACAACATTCTGACAAGGGAGAATTATTACAAGAGAGGACTATTAGGGTATGTTCACATGACAGAAAAGGAAAGGAAATTTTAGACAGACTTCCACCTCAAATTCCAATTCCATTTCCACAATAAAAACCAATGGGTGGCGGATTTAGGGCAGAATTTAGTGCTGATTTTGAGGTGGAATTTGCCTTATAATCAGCATAAAGTTCTGTTATACGGACATATCCTTATATTTTTCTCTGCCTAAAGCTCCATCAGAAGGGTTGGAGCTGAGAACCTCCATAAGGGTCCATTCACAGAGAGTTTTTTGGCGAGGATTTTGACGCTGAAAATCCATGTGGAAAAAAAGCTTCCCATTGATTTCAGTGGGTTCCTTTTTCAGCAGAAAAAGGAACTCATTGAAGTCAATGGGAGGGGTTTTTTTCCACGTGGATTTTCAGCATCAAAATCCTCGCTAAAAAACTGTGTGAATGGACTGTAATACAACTAGTGACCTGCGTTAATAACAATGGTTAAAGGGATATGCTGACAATAAGCAGACTTTCCCATAGCAATTATACATAAGCATGTAGTCCTTTCTAATATAAAATTTTGCATATGGTATTTGTCAAGAAGAAGGCCTAAGTATGCTTAACACAGGAGGAAGGTGGCTTGTCCAGTTCAGATTCGCACACTCCACTGGAGACTCACTGCTCCCAGAAGTGAGCGAAGGGTCAATGACACATGGTCATATGTATCACCAGAACTTCTGGATCCCAGCAGTTAAGAGGCTGGTTGTAGGAGCCTCAAAAAAATTTTCAAACTAGGAGGTGTCACGGAATGACCATCAGAAACATTATTTTTATTTATTTCTTCTTGAAAGAGATTTCGCATGTAGATATATTCATCCTAGATAACCACCAATCTGTGCCCAATCTCTGCCCTGTACCCTGTATATATAATCATGCAAATGTGGTCAACCTGTAGGCGAGTTTTAATACAGAGCAATGTTATCTAGCAGAGAGACATTTTCTCTTGAAAGTAATGTTAATCAGTTGCATACTGGGAAAATTCTCATCCAAGTGCTGCCTGAGAACTGTGTTTTATGCCTTGCCAAAGTGTAGAATCCATGTGAGACTGATGACATAATCTGTGTGAGGGAGTTAGCAGTACTGCAGACGTCCTCGTGTCTGTAATAAGTATGACGACTCCAGTGAATTACTGCAGGAATTGAAGAAAAAAGGAAGATTTGCTAAAGATTTTATGAGTGGAATACATATTCATATTAACTATAGCTACTGTATATTACTGTCTATTATATATGCATATACCTCATCATACCAGTAATACTGGTAACACTTATATATTCCTTAGAGTGCACCTGTCACCTTGGCATAAAATAATTCAACATATTTTCTTAGATCTCTTCATTGTTGTGTACCTCTGTTATTTCTCCCAAAAATATGACGACTGGGTGTTCCCATCTCCCTTGTAAAAGGGATTTGTCCCTACGCAGTTTGGCTCTGTCAGTATTCACTGCACAGTGTCAGGCCAGGGCCCCATGTGGCAAAAATGCAGAAAAAAATGCAGCAGTCACTGCAAAGTGGATGGTAGTCTAGCGAATCTCATGCACACATTGCGAAAAAATCTGCACAGTGAACAGGCTGCGATATCCAAAACTATTGCGGTTTTGGAAATCGCAGCATGTCAATTATACCTATGGAAATGCTGGTGATTTCCCTATAGGTATAGGCCACTTCCCTATAGGTATAGGCCACTTACACAGTATATGCTCAGTCGGCTTTTCCCTAGGCCCAAGGCCTAGAAGTCTGAAGCCTGCGACGGAAGAAGACGCGTGAAGAGGATGTTCCTGAAGAGTTCTCTCGCAGCATTGGGGACGACCCCAGTGCTGATTGAGTGCTGGGGCCCGCTCCCAGTGCTGCGAGAGAACTAATTTGCATACTAACGAAAACCTGCATTTCTACGGAACGGCGGTGCGGAGAAGATATCTAAAGGTAGGAGAAGAATAGCCTTTCTTAAGGCTATTCTGACGTGTTAGTGAGAAAAAATTAAGTTTTAATGAAAGGATCCCTTTAAACAGCTACTAGTAAGGGTCCATTCACACGGATTAAAACGGCACTGAATTTGGTGTGGAATCTGCATTAGATTCAGCACTGAAAAAAAAGGAACCCATTGAAGTCAATGGGAGGCTTTTTTTTCCAGCGCTGAATCTGAAGCGGATTCCAAACCAAATTCAGCGCCATTTTCCTCCGTGTGAATGGACGCTTACATTTCCCAAAATAATGGGTCACTCACCTCTTTCCCATATCTCACAAGTAATTATTTACCTGCGCTATGGGGGTTAGAGAACTATAGCAAAGTCAGCCTCCATAACACAGGTAATTATTATCAGTAGCCTATGGATCAATAATTCTTGTGTAATGTATCCATAGGCTAACTGAATAGGACTCAACATGGTGTCAGTCATGTTACCCTTACACACTATGTCACTTCTAGTATTCAGTTAACAAAAGCATTGTAAGACACCGATACTGAATAGGAATAATGGTGGAATAAAAATAATAATCATTATGGTTATTACTTTATAAATTTACATCATATTGTAACATTACATAAATAAAGTTGTGTAAAAAAAAAAACGCAATGGTTTCTATTTGATGTTGTTAATAAAGTGAAGTCAAGTTATCTATAAGAAAAAAAAAGAAACTCAGTTGTCGCTTTTTGATGTTGTAAAGTTGTTAATAAAGTGTTAAAAATAAAGCGTAGAGAATAGTCAGTGACAGCGGCTTCTCCACAGACACGGACAGACATGGTGCTGAGATACCTGAACGTCATGGATCACTTGATACGTGTGGGGAGTCACATGACCAGCGCCATTTTTACGCCATTCATTTAGCCCCTGGAATCCATTTCTGCAGTCTATTCAATGGGTTTATAACTTTTTGTTTCTAGACAGGGGCCTACTACAGGAGAAATACATGTACTGTATATTAGAAAAGTGTACCATCTCCCATTCTAAAAATAACAAAAATGGACAACCCCTTTAAATTTTGGTTTTCCAAATTGTCCATAAAAATGTGGGCTGACGTGTTTGGCAGCCAATTTCAGTTCACAATAATATTTTTTTTTTTTTTCTGTAAAATAAAGAGGGACTTGACCTTTCTATGGGGCACTGTCAGTTGTTTTGGTGTTATTGAGGCACTTTTAGTGTAGATTTATATTTTGGTCAATTTTCTGGAGTACTAGGCATAAAAAGTAGCAATTTTTTTGGCACAAATCATATTTCATCATTTTCTATGGGTTGGCGTAATTTTCAGTCCAGGTGTACAGGCCTGTCATAGAATGTGCCTCATATATGACTCTTTGTACATGAACATTATAGCGTTACAAAAAATAACCGCAGGATATCAAATATACTGTATCTGAAGTATAAAGACAAAACTATGGTGGTGCAGTACATTTGTTACTGGAACCTTTGTGCATTAATTCTGGTAAAATTTAGACATCAGAGGACAAAATTCCAGGAAAACAGACATTTGACATTCTAGCTATTGATTTATAATGTCGAAAATGACATCTACTTGGGAAATTAAAAGTGTTAGGAGCACAAAGAACAATGCATATTGTAAGCGGGTCAAAGAAGATGCTGTAAGGTGTACAGAGGGGTTCACAAGCCAAGTTCTTATCTACAATGGCAGCACAGTGGATGACCTTAAGGCTGGTTGCAGACGACCATGGCCGTGATCAGTGTGCTATCTTTTTCACAAATAGCACACTAACCCATTCATTTCTATGGGTCCATACACATACATGTGCAGGATGACAGTCCACGCCACAAAATATAGAACAGGTCTTATTTTACATCACTTGTTTCTGTGGCTCCTATTCACTGCCACTGATATAAATAAAAACAGAGTGGAAGTGGTCAATGGCAGAAATGAAGGGGAGGATCCGGGCAAGTATGAACATATTTTTATTTTCTAGCCCTCCCTAGCTGTCTGCATTTATTTTAATAATACCAGACAACCCCTTTAAGGAAAAATCTAAGAAATACACCTCTTGTGTATCTTTTTGTGCTGCAAGATGGGAAAAGATGCTGCAAAAGAAGTCAGCTTTGGTCATCCAAAGTATGCATACACACACACATACCTTCTCTTTCTTCCAGCACTACCTAGTGTTAAAAAATCCAAATGACAGTCCACGTGAACCTTGTTAACTATTGATGTGAAACCTTTCATATGATATGCAAATAAATTTTCCTTGATGGAAAATGAGAAACTGTGTCTTTGCTGGCACCCATTTGAAGGTTGATCCCTATAAGTCAATGCCTGACATTAAAGAAGTCATGTTTTATGCTATTATTTTATTTTGCCTCTGGATGTATATATTTATTTTGTATGTAGTTTATGTTTTCTCCTAATGGTATTTTCCCCACTGTTGGTCACTTTATCTTCCTTTGGTTTGGCACAGCCAATCAGAGACCACAGTTGGCCTCAGTTCTAGCAGAGAGTGTTGGCACTGTGAGACCTGTGCTTGATTGTATTTTTGTCAGCCCCTGAGGGAGAGGATTACCGCCACATTTTGTGCAGAGACAGCCATGAGGCAGGTAAGAACAGACTGTCTACTGACCAGAAACTATGCCAAGGAAGTCCTACTATTCAGGAACTGTATTCCGGGACCCATCTAGCAAAAGGTATTTGGAACCATAGGACAGCCTTATAACCAGCCCATAGAACCATCTATTGGCTGAGGATAGGTTGAGCAGTGATTTGTTGGAGTGGAGTACAAGACATTATCTACCATTCTGGTCTAGACATCCCTCATCCCTAACTCTGGCTGAACCCAACAGTTGGGAGATTACTACTCTCATCATGAAACTGAATGTGTTCATGCTTGCACAGTTCACTTTGTTTCAAATACATAATGGCTTCCTGAGTCGTTCTTGCATTTACCATCAGGGCCCTTCTGAACACCATCACATGACTCAGGGTAAGAGAGAATTCCTCTCCAACTGGAAGTACTCTGGGGAAAGAACTACCACCACCATCAGGTATCATGCAGGCTCCCCTCATTATTGTTCAGTCTGGGAGGTGGGCTTGGAGGAGTTTGGTTGACTGTACTTGGCCTACCCACTGACATCTTCATAGTCACTACTAATGCCATCCTCCAATTCCCTCCATCTGAGAACAGTCAAACCAGAAAAACTCTTCCAATAGGAAAGACACCCTTTTGCAGAAAGCTGTTTTGGGTTCTTGCTCTTCATCAGTGTAGAGCATGGTACTGGCTGGGTAGGTAAACTGGCATTTACATAGCTCAGGACAGGTTTCATAGGATTTTCATATATGTCACTGTCACTGGATCTATCTGTAGAAGAAATTAGGACTAAATTCCTGGAAATATGTTTTATCTGCTTTTTTCTTTAAAGGCTGGGGTTTCCATATTAAAACAATTGAAGGAGTGCTGGCATTAGGGTTGAGCATAATATGCTCTGTAACGTAGAATTGTGAGGTGGCCAGTGATTCTCATCCATGTAATGAATCAGCTTTGTGTGTTTTAGCAATAATCTCTCTTTTATGAAGGAAACACCTGATAATCATCATGTGCTGTCTTTCAGATCCTTAGTAAGGTCACATCTGGCTAGAACACAATGCAGGTTGTTATGAGCCATTCAGAAGTAAACCCTAAACTGCTTTCCATGCTGTACTGAGCAACATAGGGGATGAGTAATCTATGAATTACACAGTGCGAACTAGAAAACTACCATAAGTGTAGCTACAGGGGGCGCAGAAGTAACAATAACACCTGGAAGATAAATGGAACTTTTTAGTTGGGGAAGTCTTGTTAGGGGCCGTTCACACTTTCGCCCCTGTCCGTGTCCTGTGTTTCCGTCCTAATCCCCAAAGACACTGGATAGGGGACGGCTTGCCGGCGGTCAGTTTTAAAACCCATTCATTTCAATGGGTTTTTAAAGCAAACCGCTGGTGTTCGTATGCAGACTCTCCACCTGGAAACCATTTTTTTTTGCCCAGACACAATGTCAGACATGCAGGACTCCACTATATTGTATAGTGTA
Organism: Leptodactylus fuscus; assembly: GCF_031893055.1. Classification (NCBI taxonomy): domain Eukaryota; kingdom Metazoa; phylum Chordata; class Amphibia; order Anura; family Leptodactylidae; genus Leptodactylus; species Leptodactylus fuscus. Next base: position 55,846,085 of record NC_134274.1, on the reverse strand, counting down.
TGTATATGGGCATCTTTGAAACACCAACCCCTTTAGAAGATCATTTTGCAATGCAATTTTGGATAATGAGATTTTACTGTATGACACTGGAAACAGACTTTTTACTAACATCGGGCTTCCTTTCCATAAACGACACTAACAAGTTCAATATAATTTAAAATTTAACAAGTAACATACCACGTACAAAACATATAACTGCATACCTAACAAACTGAAACTTGTACAGTTATCAACAAAAGCGCAAATCTGTATTTGTAGCTTGGAGCTGAATAACTGTGTGCACGGAGCATGAACCATTTAATATCTGCTTAAGAAATATCCATCTAGTATCTTCAGGTATGGTAAGCATTCACCATGTTTTAGCGATAATGATTATACTTAGGCCTGGTTCACATCTGCGTTTGGTATTCCGTTCGTCTGCTGTCTGTGGATGGGTCCTTCTTCCTCTTGGAGGGGTTATTCTCACATGACTGTTATTCCCAAATTATTCTGTATTCATGTATTAATCTATAGGGAGTTGCTATCCAAATTGTGGCACTGGAGCAAGTTCCTCTTTTCTCCCAAGGAGATTTACATATTCCTAACCCATGTCTTAATATTCAGAGTGATGTGGGTGAGTCTTCTTTCTACATCCTAAAGCTACAGGCTACAGATGCCTATAATGTGCCAGAGATACCACATGGAATTCATCTTGTATTTATCCTGGCGGGAAGGGCCGGCTCCAGGTTTTTATGGGTCCTTGGGCAACAGAGCCTCAGTGGGCCCCCTTGTGGAGGAGGCGGGAGTCGGGACACTGCTCGCTGCTGCGGCCGGACGAAGCGAGTGAGGTCACGCAGGAGCACGGCGTCACCTACGCCATACCTTCCAACTTTTGAAGAGTAGAAAGAGGGACAAAATGTGCAGTGTGCTGAGCACGCCGCAGCAAATTTAACTCCGCCGGCTTTTATGTTGACTCCGCCCATTCTCATACATTTTTCATGTGCTCCCACACAGTATAATCCTCCTAAAGTCACTTGTAAATTATATGTCCCCCCTCCATCTCTCCCCCAGTTTCATGTCCCCCCCTCCATCTCTGTCCCCAGTTTCATGCTGTTCTCCCCCCTTCATCTACCCCAGTGTCATGCCGTTCCCCCCCCTTCATTTGCCCCCAGTTTCATGAGCCCCCTTCATTATGTTCCACCTTAATGTTTAACACAAAACAAACACACTCACCTTCCATCACTCCCCCGCCACTCTCTCCGCTCTCACTCCACTCACATAGTTGTAGGCCCGATGTGACGTCATCATATCGTGCCTACAAATGCAGAAGCCGGACCGCAGCGTTAAAGCAGGAGCTGAGCTGTGACAGCTCCTGCTTTAATCACCTATGTATTCAGCTCATCGGCGTCCGATGGATGCCGATGAGCTGAAATCAGGACAGGCAAGTGCTGGGGCGGGCAAGTGCCAGGGGGCCCCCAGAGGCTCTGTGGGCCCCGGCACTTGCCTGACTAGGCCGTGTGCCGGCCCTGCTGGCGGGGATGAGAGCTTCAAAAGAAATGATCCTGATTGGACTTGCACAGTAAAGTACACAAAAGGAACAAATACCTACATAACAGTTTTGCAGCTGGAATACTGACACAAAATCACATTCAGTGGAATGAATGAACGCGTTTCTTCAGGGAAGGTGGCACGTACTCTGGGTAATTGGCATAACCTATTGTATTACATTTTTTACATAGTTTTAATATTTTCATTTAATTGAATATACAGTAATTTAATTATGTAATATTAAAATATATTATATTATCTTCTAAGAGCATATGAATGGCAGTATTGTCTGCGGGCATCAGTTGAGCTCAGTCCTCAACGTTACTTACATTTTTGTTTTCACAGCACCATGATACGTTTCTACAAGTTTCTGGTTTCAATCACACCCTTACTATAAAAGTGTCATACAATTCCTGGTGCACTGCACATTCAGGGTGTTCTACCCATCTAAACTACATAGCTAAATACACACCCAAGAAGGTGAAGCCCTACATTAGTAACGGGACTTTTACACTATATCCACAGGATATGCCAAAAATCTCTGATAAATAAGGTCAACCTTCATCTCTCAGCAATTGTGAATGGAGGGTTGTCTGTGCATTCATGACTCTCCCCATTCATTTTTATGGGAGTACAGCGGCCTCAGGGTGAGGGCCAGGACCTTTATTCTCAAGATAGGTGTGGGTCCTAGAGGTCAAATACAGTCCTATGAAAAAGTTTGGGCACCCCTATTAATCTTAATCATTTTTAGTTCTAAATATTTTGGTGTTTATAACAGCCATTTCAGTTTGATATATCTAATAACTGATGGACACAGTAATATTTCAGGATTGAAATGAGGTTTATTGTACTAACAGAAAATGTGCAATATGCATTAAACCAAAATTTGACCGGTGCAAAAGTATGGGCACCTCAACAGAAAAGTGACATTAATATTTAGTACATCCTCCTTTTGCAAAGATAACAGCCTCTAGTCGCTTCCTGTAGCTTTTAATCAGTTCCTGGATCCTGGATAAAGGTATTTTGGACAAACAATTCAAGTTCAGTTAAGTTAGATGGTCGCTGAGCATGGACAGCCCGCTTCAAATCATCCCACAGATGTTCAATGATATTCAGGTCTGGGGACTGGGATGGCCATTCCAGAACATTGTAATTGTTCCTCTGCATGAATGCCTGAGGATTTGGAGCGGTGTTTTGGATCATTGTCTTGCTGAAATATCCATCCCCGGCGTAACTTCAACTTCGTCACTGATTCTTGAACATTATTCTCAAGAATCTGCTGATACTGAGTGGAATCCATGCGACTCTCAACTTTAACAAGATTCCCGATGCCGGCATTGGCCACACAGCCCCAAAGCATGATGGAACCTCCACCAAATTTTACAGTGGGTAGCATGTGTTTTTCTTGGAATGCTGTTTCTTTTTGGACGCCATGCATAACGCCTTTTTTTTTTATAACCAAACAACTCAATTTTTGTTTCCAAAATGAAGCTGCCTTGTCCAAATGTGCTTTTTCATACCTCAGGCAATTCTATTTGTGGTGTACGTGCAGAAACGGCTTCTTTCTCATCACTCTCCCATACAGCTTCTATTTGTGCAAAGTGCGCTGTATAGTTGACCGATGCACAGTGACACCATCTGCAGCAAGATGATGCTGCAGCTCTTTGGAGGTGGTCTGTGGATTGTCCTTGACTGTTCTCACCATTCTTCTTCTCTGCCTTTCTGATATTTTTCTTGGCCTGCCACTTCTGGGCTTAACAAGAACTGTCCCTGTGGTCTTCCATTTCCTTACTATGTTCCTCACAGTGGAAACTGACAGGTTAAATCTCTGAGACAACTTTTTGTATCCTTCCCCTGAACAACTATGTTGAACAATCTTTGTTTTCAGATCATTTGAGAGTTGTTTTGAGTAGCCCATGATGCCACTCTTCAGAGGAGATTCAAATAGGAGATCAACTTGCAATTGGCCACCTTAAATACCTTTTCTTATGATTGGATACATCTGGCTATGAAGTTCAAAGCTCACTGAGGTTACAAAACCAATTTTGTGCTTCAGTAAGTCAGTAAAAAGTAGTTAGGGGAATTCAAATCAATAAAATGATAAGGGTGCCCATACTTTTGCACCGGTCAAATTTTGGTTTAATGCATATTGCACATTTTCTGTTAGTACAATAAACCTCATTTCAATCCTGAAATATTACTGTGTCCATCAGTTATTAGATATATCAAACTGAAATGGCTGTTGCAAACACCAAAATATTTAGAACAAAAAATGATTAAGATTAATAGGGGTGCCCAAACTTTTTCATAGGACTGTATATATTCATCAGATATTATGGATCTGGTCAGAAATGCTTGAGAGCAGGAAACAAGTTTAAAGTCTCATGCACAAGGCAAATCTAGCAGCACAATGCCCCTGCAGATCCATGTTATAAATGGGTATAACACGGCAAACAATATAACATGCCATTTCTCTTTATGGTAGGATCACCGCACTCTCAGCTCTCGGGAGCCAAGTCGCGGACCATTGACTGAAGCACAAGCAGCACTGAAACCTGAATAAACAACTGGATACCAGGTACTTAAAATATTTCCATTGTCCTTTTACTACCACTGTGCCAATCACTACCATTGTCAATTGATTCTATGGTAGGTGGGGAGTGACATTCCAGGCAAAGTTTTTTGGAAACACATCAGCATTATGGTTTTGGTTTATGACCAAATTCAGGGCTAGATCCGTGGCACCATGGACACTACCAGTGCCCTACTGACTTACAATATGGTCTGTTAAGTTCCAATGAAATATCAATTGTTTTGACAGGAAATATAGTACCACAAATAGGAATATGCAGAGATGATCTATAAGGTCACCACCTACATGAAGTGTATCTGTCAGTGCCAGCTGCATGAAAACTAAACACATTCTCATATTTAAACTGGTATAAAATATTGATGAAATTGTTCCAAAATATAAGATAACATAAGATAATCCTTTAATAGTCCCACCATGGAGAAATTCAGTGTGTTACAGCAGCATGGATAATACAGTAATATATTACAAGAAAGAAACACATACAAGCTCACAGCAGATAGAAAAAGGATACTAGGAGTCATAGCAACTAAAAAGAAAAAAAGAGACTTCAGGATCATTTAGTTCTCTGTGTGGAGTGATCTTCGCTTAGCCTGATGTTGATTATACAGCTTGACCGCGGTTGGGAGGAAGGATCTCCAATAACGCACCTTCTCACACTTGGGGTGAGGCAGTCGGTCACTGACATTACTGCCCAGTGCTATCACGGACTCAGACATGGGATTGGAGTTGTTCTCCAGCATGGAGCTCACCATGGACAGTATTCTTCTGTCACCCACCACCTGTACTGGGTCCAGGTGACATAACTAGTCTTGCTGCCTTTTTATATTACCAATGCTGGGCACATGCTATTTATTAATGAATAATGTAAAAATCTACTAAGAATTAAAGACAGTTGAAAGTCTTGTAGTTGTAGTTCCACATATTAATGGTCATTTACTTTTTTTAAAATTAAAATCTTAAAAAATCTTGAAAAAAAATGTTCCTGTGTCTACATATTGCTGTTACATACTTGATACGGCACCCTTTGGTGTTCTTTTAACTCCCTTACCAAACGTCTACCTAATGTGTCCAATGTTAATGGTCAAACATGTCCAACAGCTCAGGCACATTGCACATATCCTTTTGTGTATAGGTGGTGGAGAGATTTCTGCTCTTGTGGAGATGAATAAGAACTTGTGCACTACAAGTGTCTTCTTCTCATCAGCAGTAGAAACATTTGGTAGATGTGGTCAAAGTAAATCAAAAGAAAACCATACGTTGCCATAACAAGTATGTAACAGTGAGATTAATGTCCCATTCACGTGGCAGAATCTGCTGCTGATTTTGAGGCAGATTCCACCCCTAAAACAGTGGCAGATTCTACTCCTACTCTGCCTCCCATTGGGCAATCTACAGCCAGCAGACTACAAACACCACATAAAAGTTGAGTTCAATCAATATTTAGGTTTTTTTCAAAAGATATAATATATATATTGTCAGGGTCTGGGGTTGCTAGGTGGGGTGGCATAATCACACAAGTCCAGTTTCTTTAGTCCAAAACAAAGGTAGAGTTTATTTTCACTCAAAAAAGATAGTGCAGCAACAAAAGGAAACAATACAAAAATAAATACCTGCCCGGCTAGGCTCTAATTACACATAGAATAGGTTACCTCACCTAGAATAACAGAAATCAAAAGCCAGTAGAATCATTCAGGACACAGCTCCAAAAATATGACCTCTCTGTTGGCTCTCCAGACAAGCTCTGCCCCAAAGTCTGCTGCTGGCTTATTAAGCCTCCCTTGATGAGCAGGCTCTCTGCAGCTGAGTCGCTGCCGGAACATCTCCAAAGTGTGGACTGGAGGGGGGTGGAATGACAGGTCCCACTACCAACCTACCTGTCATTCCTAAAAATCCAGCCCAATACTGAGTATTTACCAAGCAGACAAAAGTTGTCTCCTGAGAACAAACATTCCTTCTGGAGTTCTCATCTCACCCACCTGAGTAGTCTGGGTGAGATGTACACACCCTCCATTGCCTGACCAGCCATCGGCTTACATATATATATATACACACACACATACACACACACACACACATCATATTTTAATACAGACATATTGAAAGGAGTTCTCCAAGATTTCTTAGGAGAGGCTACACATATGTATCAGTGGGAATTCAACAGTCAGCCCTCTCATGGATCAGCTATACAGGGACACTTCTATCGCCCATAGTACAGTATACACCACATGTCACTAGAAGCAGTTGGCTCCGGTCCCTGTATAGTGGCCAGGTGTCAGTAATGCAGCTAAGCTACCAATGAAATCAGCTGAGGAGGTGTGACAGCATTTGGCCACTATAGATGGCATGGAGCCAACTGCTTCTGCCTCTGCACTACAAAGTAAAAGTATGGGCATTAGAAGCAGCCCTTTACAGCTGATCCATGTGGTGACAGCCTGTTGGCCCCCACCAATCTGATATTTATAGTCTAAAGAGATAAATCAAGGAAACCCCTTTAAAAGTTAACTTACATTTGACCTCTATCACAATTAATAGATATCTTAATATTGGAGACCTTTTATAGTTTCATACATCCCTCTTTGATAATCTGAAAGGACCAGTTCTAGACTATGAAGTCATTTGTGACAACTGAAAGCAGAATAATACTAATGCTTACTATTCCCACCCTAAATACAGTTCATCTCTATTTACTGAACAAAATAAAGATCTAGAAAGGAAAGGTTTCATCATTCTTATCCGGACCTAAACTTCCTAGAATTCACAATTTGCTTGGCCACGTTCTGACCCCTAGCAAAGTCAACAATTCAGCAATGCTGAGAATTCACTGTGTTGCGAATAAGGGCATGGTTTTCTGTGACTCTAAATATGAATATACAATGCACAATAATACATGTGATGAGGCTATAGGAATATCCGGTGTTTCAGAAAGCTACAATATGTCAGAATGACTGAGTAGAAAGGGACATTTCTAATCTTTATTGGCAAATGTAGTTATTGTAGTAGCAGCAAATGTGGCTCACAAACGATTTTTTGGTATGGACTATAGTAGATTTACAACTGTAAAATTCTGGGCTTGCACAAGCTGAACCACATTGCTGTATTGCAAATCAAATTGCCGTACAATATTAAGTCGTAATAGAACGCCCATGAAGGAGTCCTTTATTGTACCTCTACCTACCTCTAAGTTCATATATTTTTCTGTGGGATTCCATGCAAACACAACTAAGTCCACATCTGTGTTGTAATCTTCCATAAGAGACTCTGCCACAGATTCTGCCTAAAGTCAGTGCAGGGATCCACAGGTAACTGCTTTTTGTGGATAGGCTCTCTGTCTTTTAAGTCGCCATGTGGACGATCCGAACAACAGAGATCCAAGTGCTAGTGTGAACCTAGCGTTAAAAGTAATCATGAAATGCTCCATTGGACTATTGGGATGGAGGTATTTTGCAGTCAAAGCATTTCCTCTAGAGGAGAATTTCACTGTACATAGGTAATATCCAAGGAAGCTGCTGACCAGAACTACAACACAGACCTGGTGATGAAGTGTTATGTTAGAAGAAGAACAACCACTAGACGCTCATAGAGAATAGTATAGAACAGAACATTATTAATCCAGGGTAGTTTGCCACCAAACTATTACATTACACATTACAGTAGTATAATCAATACCTAACAATACATTATTTTGGGGGAGGGGGTATTAAACTGTAGGGATGAGGAGTTGGGGAGATTCAGAACAGGTAGGGTTAGATCAATAGTCCGAAGTAGTCAATAGTAGGATGGCTCTTGTTTCCTGTTCTGGACCTCCTTCTACACCCCTCCACTAGTCTTCCTGGAAGACTCAGTATTGAATAGATTAATAGACATAGTTACAACTGATTATCGAAACCTATCTAAGCCACACTTTAGCTGTGTTAGGCAACCACTGAACCTGCTGCCTTGTGACAGCATTGTATCATTTTGTAGGTAATCCTATAATCGATCCTTTGCATAAGGGCTCTGTAAAGCCTCCAGGTATTACCATACATGTTACATTCTCCGTTTGGCTTTCTGTGTGCAAAGGATGGGCGGCCAACCAAGAAGGCTATCCTATACCACCCTACAAACACACAAACCCAGATAGCAGGTATGGTAATACATGGAGGTTGCAAAGAGCCCTTATGCAAATGATTTCTCACAAGAACAATTACCATGTTACAATGTTAATTCTGTTTATGAATATGTATCAGAACTGAACTTTAATAACCTTCATTGCAGATAAGCAAGGTAAATAATAAGCACACATTGTAATGCACACCTTCAGCAAGTAACACACACAAGCCTGCAGGCATCATTCCTGTTCCCAAAGACGACGCTCCCTACTGCAGTCAAGGACTAGGCCTCCAGCTCCTCGTGACACAGTAATTGGTTTTTTTTGGGATAGTGCAGATGAACCAACCGAACAAGCTCGCCCGTCACAAAGTTTCTCCTATTGATAATGAGGTCTGGCCCCAGTATTACCAAGCATCACACTGCAGCTAGTACAGGCTCACACCATAGGGTGTATCTAAATGTTATTTACCCTGGTGCAACACTTAGCCATCACCATGCCCGGTCTGCACGCATGCAAACGAACCACAGCAAAACACACTGCATCATCTATGGCACATTGGACACCAAGCAATCACAACATCAATGTATACAACACTATCTACCACCACACTGGGGCTGACAATTTGTCTGCACATGGTCATCGTTGGCCGCCCAACCAAGTAGGCTATCCTTTACTTTCTACACACACACACACACACACAAAGCCAGATGGAGCAGGTATGGCAACATGTGGAGGCTGTAGAGAGGCCTTATGTAAAGGATCGATCACAAGAACAATTACCATATTACAATGATAGGGATATATATAATTAAAGTCTTAAAGAGGACTCATCAACTTTCTTCACAACTCTATTCTAGTAAATACTTCTATTTCTCATTTAAAAAGCCATTTTGGAGCCTCTATTGAATTCTGCATTGTGCTGTTCAACTATTATTTCTGGAAATGTCAAATTGACAACTTGATGTACAATTGTATAATTCCCTTTGTACATAGGTTGTAACCTACACCTGACATTGTGAGCAGTCATTATACTATGTCAACCTGTGTAAAGACATGTCCCATTGCCAGAATAACAGTAGACCCTTCCCCAGAATTCCTAGTCGAGTAGATATGGTCTGTAAAACTTTACATACTGCAAGGTGGTCTGCAAAGGCAAGGTCTCCCTAAGGAGAAATAGTACTGTTTCCGACCTATGTTTCCTGGAGGAATAACAGAGGAATGGTATAATACAACATTGATATTTTTGTGGTATTTAGTAAAGCAGACTTACAAACAGCTTTAGGATTTATTCTGTGACATTCACATCACTTCTCTATGGTGTCACAAGATGACTTGGCTTTACATGTGGTTTTTGTGGCAGATAGGTGACCTCACTTTGGTTTAGGGCATTGATTTATCCTAAGCTATTTTTTTCAGCTGCTTACATTGACCAAAAGTCAGAAAATAATTCAGTAAATACAACAGGGATTTAGTAATCGATCCAAGAAGTTATGGGAACCTTACCTAAAATGTCAACTTGTCATGAGGAGAGATCATTATGGTTTGTAACTTGGTTTGGGCACCATTGTCTCCATTCTTCTGTTCCGTCACAAGAATAGAAGAATGGAATCCGTTCTATTTTTACGGACATCCCTGGACGAAAAAGACTGATTTGCTGGAATTACTGACAGAGTCTGGACTGAGTCTCTGACACACACGTGAACATTGCCTAAGTGATATATGAATACAGGATTTGTTATCTGCAAAGTTGTTTTTATTTTTTTTCTAGTTTGTGAATTAAATCAGATGCCACACTTTGCATTTGAGGCACAAGGACGCCAATGAAACATCTCAGTTTAGGAAACATTTGACCTGGACATATTTAGTTGTTTTAAGGACAATACACTTCATTCAGAAAGAGGCAATGAATTAGTGTTGCTGACTTAGAAGCTGATGACTACTGACGATGCAGTGCTACGGGGGATATTACAGGCCGCAAACAATAAAATTGTCCTTAACTATAGGTCACTACTGTATTAGCAGTGATGCCATTAAAGCAATGGGGAGAACTATACTATGCTACTCTGGCTGTCCATTACAATCAGCGCCACTTTCTTCACTTACTGTCACAAAAAAAAAAAAAGTTATAGAATTTTTTTTTTCTTTTTTTAGCTATCTGGGAATGTACCAGGCAAAGTGTGATCTGAATATTAAATATACTGTGAGAAATGTAACCACATAGTATGAAGATAAACTACTATACAGACACCACCAGTGCCAGTGCCAACCAAATAGACTATGCTATAGTGTGGACTCTTGTAATCGAAGATTGAACAATTTCCTCAAAACAAGATAATATCACTCACGCTTGAAAAACCATACCCATAACCACCTATATGGTAAAAACAAATGCAAGAATAGCAAAATACCGCTCAAACAAACCTGGAACTGATGTGTACTAAATTGAATGGCTTAAGGTAAGGTAATCTGCATATGTAAGGTTTGCTTGCTCATTGACAGGTGATAGGGAGACCTCTACAGTCTGTAAGGTAGACATACATGGACTGTATTATACCAAAAATGACACATTCACCTTTACTGTGCTCCCGCTTGCAGGAGGTAATAATGGTGCACAGAGTCAATAATCAGTTAATACAATAGTACATCAACATAGAAAGATAGCAGCACCCACCATAATGTAAAATCAGTCTTTTACTTTGCCAATTAAACTGGTTCAGTGTGGTGGATGCATCATTTATTTCTACTAACTGATCCGATATATCCACCACACTGAACCATTTTAATTGACAAATATGACAAATGTATGCGAAGTAGTATCTGAAAGTGAATTCTAAGCTTTTACATATCAGGACGCAAATATAAAATATCGGATTCTGTGTTTCTCCGAAAATAAGACAGGGTCTTATATTATTTTTTTCTCCAAAAAAAAGTGCTAAGACTTATTTTGGGGGTAATTTTTTCCATGAACAACAATCACACATTTGATTATTTTTTACTTCAATCTTTATCATAGGTGAAACAAAGATAAAACAGTGCTTCGGCACTTTTGATTGCGTTTCACAGGTTTTTTTTAGTTTTATATGTATTTTAGTGAAAGTGGGGGGGAAGGACTTGAAATTTTATTACATTTTTATTTTTTGCTTCAACTTGAAATCGTCATATAGACTGCAATACAACTATAATTTAGTCTATGGGAGATTCACTACATTACAATTGAGACTGGTCATAGACCAGCCTCATTTGTAATATTCCTATGATGGGCCTGGGAATCTACAGGTCGGCTCCCGCAATCTACAGGTCGGCTCCTGCAATCTCGCCAGGAGCAGACCAGCAACGAGAAAGGAGACAGTTGTGGTACTGACACTTGTGGACTCTGATCACGGACATTAGCTCTGGATCTTCACTGTATATTACAGCAACACGTCCGCCATCTTTAAGGATCGGGCATCCGATTTAATTGCACGGCAGATGTCAGGAAGGGGTTAAACCCAACTGTAACAGCTTATTTTTGGAGTAGGGCTCATTTTTCAAGTCTACTCCAAAAAAACCTGGAAAGTCTAGCTAGAGCTTATTTTCATAAGCAAATCCACAACAGAATGACTGATAAAGAAATGAATCAAGGTGTGTTGCCATGTTCTAGTCACAGTCCAGACCGCAAACAAATTGAAATGTTGTGGCTGGACCTTGTGCATCAATTAATGCCCACAAACCTCAAACAATTAAAGCAAATCTGTAAAGAATAGGGGCAAAAACTCCTCCAGTATTATATGAGAAACTAATAGAGTCATTCAGAAACCCATTAGCTGGTTCTATTGAGTCATGGGGGTGTACTTAGTTTGGCCCTTCTATTTTGGCTTTGTTCAATAAATGATGAAATGGTGAACTCTTCTGTGTGCTATAGTTCATCTAGACTGACTTAATTTAAAGGAGATTTTCAGGATGTTTTAATTCATGACCTATCCTATGTCCTGACATGTTACACAACAGAATTCAGAGATGGTGCTATTAATTATAAACAGTTTTTAAAGGGGTTATCAAATTACATACAATTTCTCTATAGATTCCTAGCAATGTAATGATTTTGTCTGGTCAGCAAGACGTGTCCTATGCATCAGATCCTGTAACAGCCATAGTATTATATAGTGGCCATGTATTATATAGAGCGCTGGTTTATAGAAGGGAGTCCTATTATTTCCATATGCCCTAATGGACCTTGATCTTTGATATTAGTACAGGCTCCATAGGCTAGGTTATCAGTACCACTGGGGTCCGACCAATCAGCACAAATAGGGAGCCAGAGCCACGGGATCTAGCACATTGCATGATTCCAGAAGCTGTGTAGTGTGTAGTGGCCGTACCTAGTTACTGCAGCTCCCATTGGATACAGCTATTACACAGTGTTCAGAACTGATTGTTTCTGGCTCTGTGCACTGTGCTAGCTCCTGCCATTATAGCTGACTAGTGGGGGTTACCCTCACCTGTCTGATATTGATGACCTATCTAATACCTACATCAATAAAATAAAGAATGAATGATAATTAAAAACCTAAAATGTCAAGATCAAAATGTAGAAGCAGCAGCATTTTTCTGACATTTATGTGATCAACAGTTGAATATTTAATAGAATCCTCTATATTAATATGAATATTTCAGTATGTACTCGTTTTTGTAATGCTCATCTGCAGCATTGAAAATCAATAGCCATTTGCAAATGTAATGACAAGTTCTCGAGGCACAATAGTTGGAACATGGACAAGATTCTAATTCCAGGTGGAGCACGCAGTGATCCAGAGCAGTCTCAAGTTTTCCAGTCCACTAGGCACACCCGCCAACCATTACAAAACAGTTACTGACACTTTGAATCTGGCATCCGCACACTGCCGTCAGATCAGCTTTCTCAGAGGTCAAACACATTTCCTTTCTATCTGGAATAAAATGTAGCCATTTTATCTGGTAACTAAGGGTATTGTATCAATCCGCTTAAGGTGGTTCTGTTCTAATTAGGGGACAATGGCCAAGAACAATGGAAAAGAAGAAAATGTTTTATAAGGCGTCTTCAATAGAAGGCCAGAATCCAACCTAAACAAAGCAAATTATTAGATTTCCTGTTCCATGTTTTGCAAGTTTAGAACTACATGTACCCTTTTTAGGCGAGTAGTTTATAGATTTATGCAAGTATAATTTTCTTGTTCAATGTTTGTCATGTGGGCAGAGGTGTAACTTGAAGCTCCTAAAGCAGACTGTGAAATATGTACCTATCTTGTGCCATTTGGAATAGTGGTATATTTTATGCAGCAGAGGGATTGCTACTGCTACTTGCTGTTCCATATTACAAAACCCTTTGTACTTCTAGGTGAGAAAACGTGCATAATAAGCCATTTGATGATGGTCATGATTTCTAAATGAATCAATGAGAAACAAATTTTTGCGAGTAAACTTGGAGACACACATTATAGGTACAGTATATGGTTTGGTTTTTTTTTATTGTAGATTGTGAGCCCCATATAGGGATCACAATGTACTTTTTTTTTTCTATTTTTCCTATCAGCATATCTTTGTAGAATGGGAGGAAATCCATGCAAACACGGGGAGAACATACAAACTCCTTGCAGATGTTGTTCCTGGCGGGATTCGAGCCCAGGACTCCAGTGCTGCAAGGCTGCAGTGCTAAACACTGAGCCACCGTGTTGCCCCATAGGTACAGTATATGTTCATAGCAGTTTGTAGTAAATAGTTTTACAGAACACAGATGGGGAGATTTATATAGACTGGAGTTTTTAATGTCTCTGCACCAGTGTTGGATGTGCCTCATAATTCAGGTGCCCTTTCCATGGACTCATATGTCTGCACTTCAGGAAAATGGAGAAGGCGGTATAAAAGAAAAAAAAAAAGTCTCCAAAACCTGACACGAGTTTTCTGGTATAGAAGACTTGAAAAATGTACCTTCATATGGCGGAGTGCATGATGCCTTATGTAGAAAGCTAAATGTCTTTTACTGTCTGGAGCCAATGTACAAAATCTCAATACAGTCACATAAGCAGCAGTGCCTGTAACAGTGGTCCCCAACCAGTGCTCCAAAGGAAAAAAAAAAAACAACAAAAAACCCCAAGACCTGTCATTTTTACCGAAAGACAAACTGATATCATCTGCTCAAAGCAGTAAACATATCTGAGCCAAATTGTAGCCATGGACAAGAATGATAGAAACTTCTACATCAAGCTTCTTTGAGGCAGAATGGCTTTAAGGGTTCCCTGGAAGAGGAAATATTTTCCAGGGGTTCCCCTGCAGTAATATGACTGGGAATCAGTGGCCTGTAATGAGGCATGCTCCATTTGTTTAATTCAATATACAATATGTCACAATGTAGCGAAACCAGGAAAAACAGCACACACACCAGAAGTAACAACTCATAAATTTGGTAAAACACGAGGACAACATGTATACATCTGTGCCCGGGCACCTGGATAAAAAAAAATAATGCTTGGTGTTGCATAAATTACACCATTAATATCCGAAATTCTGAAAACCGTGCGAGAACGAATAGGCAGACATATAAAGACAGAAATACATTTATATGCTCACATGCCGAGAAGTTTCTGTATAAAGGAAGGCTTCAGATTCCATAAGCTTTAATTACGACAATCAGTTAATAGAAAATGACTTGCACATTCTGAGGACAGACTTAGCACAGTCACTTGCTTTTCTTAAATAGAAGCTGGAGATTCTGTTGATGTCCTTTCATTGAGTTCCAGAATATTTAAGGGTGACTCCCATCTGAGACTTTCACAGGATTCAAAAAGAATATAACATTCTTAACGTGTACACCAAAACGCCCCTTGCAATCTATTTGGGAGACCTTTATGGCTGAGGCCACATGTTGCGAAAAAGCTATGAGTGGCTTCAAAAGGAATGGGAAATATAAAGGAGGCACTTATACTTCTCTCTTTTGCTAAATTTGCTCTTGGCTTTGGCTCAAAAAAACTCAAAAAATCTGCAACAAATAAAAGCTCTTCTGCAATGTGTGGCCTTTGCCTTACACAGACATCTCGCTTTAGTGAAAGCAATTGTGAAATAATGCAGGTCTTCTTGGAGAGGAAGTAGAAGAAACTTTATACTTCTTTGATCGGAGGCTAAGTGGCTATTATTGTTGCCATGCAGTGCTATCTACACACCGGCCATTTTATTAGGTACACCATGCTAGTAATGGGTTGGACCCCCTTTTGCCTTCAGAACTGCCTCAATTCTTCTTGGCATAGATTCAACAAGGTGCTGGAAGCATTCCTCAGAGATTTTGGTCCATATTGACATGATGGCATCACACAGTTGCCGCAGATTTGTCGGCTGCACATCCATGATGCGAATCTCCCGTTCCACCACATCCCAAAGATGCTCTATTGGATTGAGATCTGGTGACTGTGAAGGCCATTGGAGTACAGTGAACTCATTGTCATGTTCAAGAAACCAGTCTGAGATGATTCCAGCTTTATGACATGGCGCATTATCCTGCTGAAAGTAGCCATCAGATGTTGGGTACATTGTGGTCATAAAGGGATGGACATGGTCAGCAACAATACTCAGGTAGGCTTTGGCATTGCAACGATGCTCAATTGGTACCAAGGGGCCCAAAGAGTGCCAAGAAAATATTCCCCACACCATGACACCACCACCACCAGCCTGAACCGTTGATACAAGGCAGGATGGATCCATGCTTTCATGTTGTTGACGCCAAATTCTGACCCTACCATCCGAATGTCGCAGCAGAAATCGAGACTCATCAGACCAGGCAACGTTTTTCCAATATTCAATTGTCCAATTTCGATGAGCTTGTGCAAATTGTAGCCTCAGTTTCCTGTTCTTAGCTGAAAGGAGTGGCACCCGGTGTGGTCTTCTGCTGCTGTAGCCCATCTGCCTCAAAGTTCGACGTACTGTGCGTTCAGAGATGCTCTTCTGGCTACCTTGGTTGTAACGGGTGGCTATTTGAGTCACTGTTGCCTTTCTATCAGCTCGAACCAGTCTGGCCATTCTCCTCTGACCTCTGGCATCAACAACGCATTTCCGCCCACAGAACTGCCGCTCTCTGGATGTTTTTTCTTTTTCGGACCATTCTCTGTAAACCCTAGAGATGGTTGTGCGTGAAAATCCCAGTAGATCAGCAGTTTCTGAAATACTCAGACCAGCCCTTCTGGCACCAACAACCATGCCACGTTCAAAGGCACTCAAATCACCTTTCTTCCCCATACTGATGCTCGGTTTGAACTGCAGGAGATTGTCTTGACCATGTCTACAAGCCTAAATGCACTGAGTTGCCGCCATGTGATTGGCTGATTAGAAATTAAGTGTTAACGAGCAGTTGGACAGGTGTACCTAATAAAGTGGCCGGTGAGTGTATATATACTATATTATGACTAAGGCTGGTTTCACAACTGTGTCAGAGTTTCCAGCACAGATCCAACAGAAATCGCTGGATAAAAAAGTCTTGCAAGCTCAATTACTAGGGTGGACCAGGGCCACGGCTGTGCCACGTGGAGGCTCCTGGCCCGCTCTGTGTTCAGCTCTGCCATGGCACTTCCAGTCCCACGTGGAGGAGGGCTGGAACCTCCGCTAGACTCTGCAGGGGTTCCGGTTTCCCTCTAGTGACGGGACCCGTATTTCTGAGGTCAGGGGGGGTTCAGCGGCTGCCAGAGGCTATTTAGGCCTCATTCTGGCTCTGGCCTGCCACTGGTTATTCATTTCTCATGGGAATCAGCTCCACTGCGTTGTTCCTGCCTCCTGTCCCAGTTCTCTTGATTGCCTCCCTGCACTGTATGACCCCAGGTGAAGATGACCTCCTCTTGATCTCCTGACTTGGCAACTACCTGACCTTCTGTGCATGACTTTTAGCTTTTCCTGACCTCTCGTGTCTAACTCCTGTTTTGGATACCCCGCAAACCTCCTGTGTAGGACCTGGCGCTCCTGACTACGCTTCTGCCTCTCCCTCCTGCTTACCACATGACCTCCTGTGAACTCACTCAGCTTGATTGACTATGCTTTGGCTTCCCCTGGAACCTGGTTTGACCTTTGAATTGCCAACTTGCCCTGTACGACTTCTCTCCGTGCTGACCTGCTCACTCGAACTTCATCCACTGAGGTTAGTGTCTGGGATTTTCTTTGTCCTCTTACTTGGTGTTTGCTGGGTATGCGGCGCTCTCTGGGTGGTTGCAGTTCCAGGTCCCAGATTTTACTAAGTCCAACTCCACCATCAAGAGCTCTGGCGAAGAACTCCGGGGCCTGGTTCCGCTCTGGTTAGGTGAACATAGTACACTCGGGACTGTTTTTACCTTGGTTCTTAACACTCAACATTTCTGTTGGGTGATTCAGTTAAAAAGGATAGACATCCAAACAACACCCAACCGAGCCCATTATATTCAGTAGTGTCCTTCTGGCTCTATTTGTGTCTGACATACACTTTTCAATCTTTCTTGTTCTCCGATGGACCATTAGAATGGAAATACCGATGAAGATGTGGACCTTCATATGGATTTTAAAGTCAAAAACACATAAGCAAGGTGCAGATGAATGTCTGTTAGTGGCATACCGTACTTTTCTTGTATCAAAGGGCAATCTTTCTGCTTAGAAATTCAACGTTTATTCCACATGTAAATGAGCTGTTTGGTAACTAAGGGTGGAGCCACACCTGGAGAAGCACCATTTTCTTCTGTAGTCACTGTAAATTACTATCCATGGGACATATCATCATCTTTCATATTCCTCATATGCATATGGAATAAACATAGCAAGATTGCACAGTAATGGAACATAAAATAGCAAAAATACTTTTATTCTCAGTTTTATGTGGTGCAATTTTTTAAAATAGAGTAAATTTCTTTAATTTTTAGAAATTTGCCCAAGAATTTTGGTGCCATTCTGGCATCTTCCATTCTGGTACGCCATGCCCTGTTCCTGCTATGTCACACCATGTCAGACAAGATGAGAAAAAAAGTGTCCAAAACACATAATAAAAGTGTTTTACGGGGAAATTAAACAAGAATTCCTGCATATATAGCTTAATAAATCTCAAGTGTGTAGATGAGTTGGCATGGGGACACTGATAAAGAAGAGCCAATGTCAAAGCACAGGAAAAAGTAGTCTTTTTTAAGAGCCTTTATTAAAACTACTAGAACCTAGAATATGCTTACTACTGTATGGAGACTGTAGTAGGTAGGAGATACACTCTCTACACATCATTTGCATGGTGTTTTCTCCTGGCGAGTATGCACTGCTCTCATATTACATTCGTAGCATGGTGACTCAGCGTAGAACTGGTAATATTATTTATGTAGTCCACATTGCACTAGCCAGTGATAATCATACACAGCTGCTGCAGCCTGCCTTGTCTTTAAAAGGTAAGGAAGACTTGGATATTGGGAAAGTCATTTGCATTGCCAGTTAACGTTCCTAAAATGGCTCTTGGTAATTATTCCATACCACATTGTTAGCACATGACATGGCATAAGGAACTACTGACAGCCTTAGATATACAACTATAGACATTGGTTTTCAGACGTTATCAGCCATGCACCCCTGGTCTACAGAACATTTCCTTTTATAATGAATCATTCCAGTAATAGTAATAATGATAACGAGATTTGCGCTTAATTTCAGATCAATTCCCTTTGTCTCACAGCTACTTAGATATACAGAAAAAGATAAAGCATCAAAATTGACAAATGTAACATTGGCATACATATAATCTGTCTCATCCAATCTCCTACACATGTACACTCAGATTGGCCGAGTAGTGCATGCTTACCGAGAGGAGGGGACGCCACTGCAGACATCTTTGGCAGCAGCTTACCTTCCGGAGAATAAAAGGATGAGACTGTTTTATATTTAACTGTCTGACCCATATCTCTTGCGACATGTGGGACCCCTACCAATCACAAGAACATGTGTTCCCTTGTTTCTCTTGGTGTCTATGGCACCACTAAAAATAGCCAAGTGCAGCACTTGAGGGTCTTATGGAGTCCTACTGAAATGAATGGTGCGGCAGTGCACATTTTTTATCTGTTTTCTCAG
Organism: Leptodactylus fuscus; assembly: GCF_031893055.1. Classification (NCBI taxonomy): domain Eukaryota; kingdom Metazoa; phylum Chordata; class Amphibia; order Anura; family Leptodactylidae; genus Leptodactylus; species Leptodactylus fuscus. Next base: position 55,826,820 of record NC_134274.1, on the reverse strand, counting down.
AAACATAAGGGTTCCATTGGTCGGAACCCACCAATATACAAGCGGTCACCTATTCAGGGCATAGGAAAAAACTTTATTCTAACAGAATACCATGTGTATCATGTGAGAAGGTAACAGGCAGAGTGCTGGAGTCCCAATATATCACCACCAGGTTTCTGACTTATATGTTGTCCAGGGCAGGGCTTGAGTAGACCTCAGCTAGGTGTGGGTCCTTGGCTCATTACAGGTCCATAAAAGGCTGCAGAGCCTGCACTTCAGGGCAGATCCTGGGAATAAGAGGAGGTGCCTGGGTCTGTCCTTACACACTGAGAGTCTGATGAGACTGTATTGTGCTGTTTTTGTTTACTCATGTACAGTTACGGTAGTACTTTATTGTTTAGTGCTCAGACAAGCAGGGTTTTGTTTAACATTCTTTTGTCTGAAGTTAAGGGCTGTATTTTAGTTTGCTCATTTTGCACATCGTCAAGGTTTATTTATTTTTCTAAATAAACCTGTTTGCTATAGATTTTGTGTCCCTTTCTCTGACTGGTTTTGGTCTGCACCATTGCTGCTACCGAGCTACCTTCCCCACAAGATTTACACAGGAGTTAGCCATCACTTCATAAATATAATAAAGTTTACATTTTATTACATCTCTATTTTATAGCTGAGAAATGATACTGCTAAAATGATGAAAATACAATGTTTGTCCAAACTGCATTACTCATGGTTCTTGGCACCAGCTGCAGCCTTTTTGGCACATTCTAAGCAGTATTTGGAGATAAAATAGTTTAATGTTGTGCATTCTCTAAACAGGAAAAAATATATTGCTTTATCTGGATGATATATTTTATAAAGGATACAATACATAAAAGGTATGGGCTAATGACAATATACAGTATGTTGCTTGGCTATTAGCGTATCCAACCACACATACATAATCAGATGTGTGACCAAACTATTATGTGTACGGGCCCATAGAAATGAATGGTTCAGTGTATTATCCAGGAAGAACACTAATCTCACCCACAGTGGTTTACAACTGGCCTGAGAGGAGGCAACAACTAGTGGTTGGTGAGAGCTGTATGCTATTTTGTTTGGTTTGCTTAAGCCACACATATAGTTAGGACTAGATTCTGTATTAGAGCTCAGACGAGCAGGTTTTGATTTGTGTTTTGCCTGAAGTTAAGGCTTTACTCTATTTCTCAGTTTGTTTGTTTTTTCAAAATAAATATAATGAGGCAAAAACCCATCTTTGCCAGATTTTGTGTCACTGTCTGAGTGTTTGGGTCCGCACTGCTACTGCTACCATGCTATCCTCCATGCCATTTCTGTGCAAATGTCCTCCAAATGAAGCAAGGCTACCCCTGTTGCTTATTTCCTGAAAGGAACCACTGTGCAAACTATGTAAACACCGTGAGTCGGACATAACTCATCTTTTAAGTTTTCATATGCAGCAGAATGACAGTCCACTATAGTTTATCGTAGCCTATCCTTTATACATAATATCTCATAAAAATTTTATATGCAAGCATGATGAAAGTTTCCCAGCCTAGTGTCACAAGCTGTTTACTCTACAGCAAAAAAAATTAAACAGTGGTTAGGAATGTATTTTATGGCGCTGGAGATCTATGAAAATACTAGCTGTTTATAGTGTAAATATCAGTTGTCAGCCCAGCCTGTGGAAACAATTTGTCCCTGGAGGGGTAAAGGACCCTCCTTAAACTAGCATCAGTTATGGACCACTTTTGAAGTTCTCTCGCACAAGCAGTAGAATTTTTTTAAGAAGAGTCAATACTCTACTTGAATTACATACATGTTCTATGCACATATGACATCAAGCATCACTACATGCTACTAACATGGGTATACACTCACCGGCCACTTTATTAGGTACACCTGTCCAACTGCTCGTTAACACTTAATTTCTAATCAGCCAATCACATGGCGGCAACTCAGTGCATTTAGGCTTGTAGACATGGTCAAGACAATCTCCTGCAGTTCAAACCGAGCATCAGTATGGGGAAGAAAGGTGATTTGAGTGCCTTTGAACGTGGCATGGTTGTTGGTGCCAGAAGGGCTGGTCTGAGTATTTCAGAAACTGCTGATCTACTGGGATTTTCACGCACAACCATCTCTAGGGTTTACAGAGAATGGTCCGAAAAAGAAAAAACATCCAGTGAGCGGCAGTTCTGTGGGCGGAAATGCGTTGTTGATGCCAGAGGTCAGAGGAGAATGGCCAGACTGGTTCGAGCTGATAGAAAGGCAACAGTGACTCAACTAGCCACCCGTTACAACCAAGGTAGCCAGAAGAGCATCTCTGAACGCACAGTACGTCGAACTTTGAGGCAGATGGGCTACAGCAGCAGAAGACCACACCGGGTGCCACTCCTTTCAGCTAAGAACAGGAAACTGAGGCTACAATTTGCACAAGTTCATCGAAATTGGACAATTGAAGATTGGAAAAACGTTGCCTGGTCTGATGAATCTCGATTTCTGCTGCGACATTCGGATGGTAGGGTCAGAATTTGGCGTCAACAACATGAAAGCATGGATCCATCCTGCCTTGTATCAACGGTTCAGGCTGGTGGTGGTGGTGTCATGGTGTGGGGAATATTTTCTTGGCACTCTTTGGGCCCCTTGGTACCAATTGAGCATCGTTGCAACGCCAAAGCCTACCTGAGTATTGTTGCTGACCATGTCCATCCCTTTATGACCACAATGTACCCAACATCTGATGGCTACTTTCAGCAGGATAATGCGCCATGTCATAAAGCTGGAATCATCTCAGACTGGTTTCTTGAACATGACAATGAGTTCACTGTACTCCAATGGCCTCCACAGTCACCAGATCTCAATCCAATAGAGCATCTTTGGGATGTGGTGGAACGGGAGATTCGCATCATGGATGTGCAGCCGACAAATCTGCGGCAACTGTGTGATGCCATCATGTCAATATGGACCAAAATCTCTGAGGAATGCTTCCAGCACCTTGTTGAATCTATGCCAAGAAGAATTGAGGCAGTTCTGAAGGCAAAAGGGGGTCCAACCCGTTACTAGCATGGTGTACCTAATAAAGTGGCCGGTGAGTGTAGGTTCACTCTGTCAAAAGATATGTACAGGATGGGCCATAAGTATGGATACACCAGGATAAAACTGAAGTGGTTGCTGATATCACCTTACCGTTTGTGGCATATTAGTACATGGGAGGGGGGAAACATTTGAGGGCGGGTGATGCCCATGGCGGCCATATGCAAAGTCGCCATTTTGGATTCAACTTCATCAATGGAAACCTAAATTCCACTGGGTATCTGCAATTGTGCACCCTAGGTGTTTCCATACGTATGGCCCACCCTGTAGTTACTACAAACTATTAAAGGAGATAGAGGGGGAGCCATAACAACAAGAGCGTGACCCGACCTTGGTGCAAGAAAAGAAGTCTGAAGGAAAGGTATCCATCACTGTTATCAGTGTGTACCAACCATAGATCTTGGGGCTGCGTGAACCTATGCATGTGTTTTTTTTTCCATAACCTAATCCTTTACCATAGCAGCCCTTTAACTATCCTGTTGCATTGCCTCTGTTATCATATAGATTTGAACCTATGTAGCACAACCATACAGGTGAGCAATATATTGATTTTGGCTAGTGGCTGGCGAGAGCTGTATGCTATTTTGTTTGGCTTGCTTAAGCCACACATATAGTTAGGACTCAATTCTGTATTAGAGCTCAGACAAGCAGGTTTTGATTTGTACTTTGCATGAAGTTAAGGCTTTATTCTATTTTCCCACAATATCTGGCAACCCCCGCTCCCCCTTTTTGCCAGATTTTGTGTCACTGTCTCTGTCTGTTTGGGTCCTCTCTGCTACTGCTACCATGCTATTTCTGTAAAGTAATATGGTGGTGGTTAGAGATGAGCGAACACTAAAATGTTCGAGGTTCGAAATTCGATTCGAACAGCCGCTCACTGTTCGAGTGTTCGAATGGGTTTCGAACCCCATTATAGTCTATGGGGAACATATACTCGTTAAGGGGGAAACCCAAATTCGTGTCTGGAGGGTCACCAAGTCCACTATGACACCCCAGGAAATGATACCAACACCCTGGAATGACACTGGGACAGCAGGGGAAGCATGTCTGGGGGCATAAAAGTCACTTTATTTCATGGAAATCCCTGTCAGTTTGCGATTTTCGCAAGCTAACTTTTCCCCATAGAAATGCATTGGCCAGTGCTGATTGGCCAGAGTACGGAACTCGACCAATCAGCGCTGGCTCTGCTGGAGGAGGCGGAGTCTAAGATCGCTCCACACCAGTCTCCATTCAGGTCCGACCTTAGACTCCGCCTCCTCCGGCAGAGCCAGCGCTGATTGGCCGAAGGCTGGCCAATGCATTCCTATGCGAATGCAGAGACTTAGCAGTGCTGAGTCAGTTTTGCTCAACTACACATCTGATGCACACTCGGCACTGCTACATCAGATGTAGCAATCTGATGTAGCAGAGCCGAGGGTGCACTAGAACCCCTGTGCAAACTCAGTTCACGCTAATAGAATGCATTGGCCAGCGCTGATTGGCCAATGCATTCTATTAGCCCGATGAAGTAGAGCTGAATGTGTGTGCTAAGCACACACATTCAGCTCTACTTCATCGGGCTAATAGAATGCATTGGCCAGCGCTGATTGGCCAGAGTACGGAACTCGACCAATCAGCGCTGGCTCTGCTGGAGGAGGCGGAGTCTAAGATCGCTCCACACCAGTCTCCATTCAGGTCCGACCTTAGACTCCGCCTCCTCCAGCAGAGCCAGCGCTGATTGGCCGAATTCCGTACTCTGGCCAATCAGCACTGGCTAATGCATTGTATTGGCGTGATGAAGCAGTGCTGAATGTGTGTGCTTAGCACACACATTCAGCTCTACTTCATCGGGCTAATAGAATGCATTGGCCAATCAGCGCTGGCCAATGCATTCTATTAGCTTGATGAAGCAGAGTGTGCACAAGGGTTCAAGCGCACCCTCGGCTCTGATGTAGCAGAGCCGAGGGTGCACAAGGGTTCAAGCGCACCCTCGGCTCTGATGTAGCAGAGCCGAGGCTGCACAAGGGTTCAAGTGCACCCTCGGCTCTGCTACATCAGAGCCGAGGGTGCGCTTGAACCCTTGTGCAGCCTCGGCTCTGCTACATCAGAGCCGAGGGTGCGCTTGAACCCTTGTGCACACTCTGCTTCATCACACCAATACAATGCATTAGCCAGTGCTGATTGGCCAGAGTACGGAATTCGGCCAATCAGCGCTGGCTCTGCTGGAGGAGGCGGAGTCTAAGGTCGGACCTGAATGGAGACTGGTGTGGAGCGATCTTAGACTCCGCCTCCTCCAGCAGAGCCAGCGCTGATTGGTCGAGTTCCGTACTCTGGCCAATCAGCGCTGGCCAATGCATCCCTATGGGAAAAAGTTTATCTCACAAAAATCACAATTACACACCCGATAGAGCCCCAAAAAGTTATTTTTAATAACATTCCCCCCTAAATAAAGGTTATCCCTAGCTATCCCTGCCTGTACAGCTATCCCTGTCTCATAGTCACAAAGTTCACATTCTCATATGACCCGGATTTGAAATCCACTATTCGTCTAAAATGGAGGTCACCTGATTTCGGCAGCCAATGACTTTTTCCAATTTTTTTCAATGCCCCCGGTGTCGTAGTTCCTGTCCCACCTCCCCTGCACTGTTATTGGTGCAAAAAAGGCGCCAGGGAAGGTGGGAGGGGAATCGAATTTTGGCGCACTTTACCACGCGGTGTTCGATTCGATTCGAACATAGCGAACACCCTGATATCCGATCGAACATGTGTTCGATAGAACACTGTTCGCTCATCTCTAGTGGTGGTCTATAGATTGCAACTTTAGTTCTCCAAATGATGCAAGGCTACCCTGTAGCTTAATTAGTTTGTGACCCCAAAGGTATATTTCTGCTCCTATTAAAGGCCCCTACAAAGCAATATTACTACTTTGGACCAGACAGACTCCCTTTAACTGTTCAGAATGTGTTCTATGCAAGATTTCTACATCACTGCTTCTTAAAAAAAAATCATGTAGAAAATCTTGGGGACTGACAAACACCAAGTTCATCTTGTTTGCTTTTTTTCATTGGTTTTTAGGTTTTACAACATCTATATCATCCATGTGGAAAAAAGTAATTGTAACAAATAAGCAACAAGAAATTTCTGACAGAACTCTATAAAATATTAATCCAGGTCTTTCGACTAGACTCAAACAACTAAATTTAGCAGCAATGCAGAATATAAAATTCTGTTTCACCTTGACTGTTACATAAGCTTACATCACCCAACACATCAAATAAGCTAAAATATATCCCAACACCAACAGTAGAAACAAAAAATCTTATATCTTATATATTTACTAATGGAGTACTATGTCATCAATGTATATGAAGCTTCATGGCGTCTTGCCAGGAATATTCCCAGTAATGTTAAGAAAATTGGCAGACATTGAGTTTAGTGTCTGGAATGGGTGTTTTCATAGGTTTACCCAAAAATCAAAAAAGGCAGCAGCAGGTTAGAAGAAGCAAAACACAGTATTACAACATGGCGTTTGTATGTTCTCCTCTATGACACCATTTCTCTTGTACCTTCACAATAACCTCAACAAAACAGCGATCTTTGCAGTATAGCACAACAATGTGAAAATCACGTTTACGTATCAGGAAAACGATGACCCGGGAACATCTATGTTATAATTGTGACATATAATGGAAGCGCAGAGATAGTCAGATAAATCACTACATATACATCAATATGCACAACAGACAATGACGAAGTGTCTTCAGCACACAATAGTCTCTTCAATAAGAGCGTTTTGATCTTCAAGTCAAGAAAATTGGACTTACCTAAAGATCTGATGTTGCGGAGATAGGTGGGAGTCAGGTTTCTATGGAATTTCCCATTACATACCATTTAAGTCAAATACCAAGAAAAAAGTACAATAAACTAAAAGACACTAAAGTGAACCTTGGTCATTTTCTCATGTTTCATTACGTCCAAAGTGATTCAACACACATTCCTACATGACATGGACACATCTTGTGTGACTCTTGTACAATTATTAGAGGAACTTCCCTGACACAAGCTCTCTCCACCCACTGAGCCATCTTTTATCCTCCCTGGTGTGATGGGATGACATCTAGGGAGGCTTCTGTAAGAGGTTTTGTTCATCTTATTTCCCATGTCATAAAATGTATTTGTATTGGAGTTACTTTTATTAGACTGTTTCTATGTATATCAGGTATTGTAGCACGTTGCAGACTTTTTTTTATTTTCTGAATACTGCGATCACTATGGTGACACTACTGTCATATACTTAGAGCATAAAGATTAATTCAGTCATATTTTGGAATTAAGTAAATTGCTTTTAATTGAATTGATAACCTATAAAATCTTCTGCAACTTGAAGTTTGAGATTTTATTCTTGCATTTCACACTAGTTTGACTTCCTTGAGCCTCCTTACTCTAGGATTATGTCCACATACAATGTGAACATACAAATTCATCCTTTATACTCATTAAAGGTATGAAATACTGAAATACTCAACAAATATACTTATCGCTACTACAAGGTGTCTGAGGTTTTTAGTGGGCTACATTTTGGTATACATGCCTTCGTTATGGAAGGCTGAAACATGCAATATCTGACAGCCTTATTAATGTTTGACTTTCATGAACTTTTTTTTTCAACCATACTAACTATGTAACAATAAGATGGAAGGGTTCGAGCTTTCGCAGTGATTTGGTCAGCCAGGGACACTCTTTGGATAAATCATAGGAACTCATTTAAGGGGGAAGTTGATGGTCAAGCTCAGTCGTGTAACTATAGGCTTAAGGGCCCTGGTGCGAAAGACCAGTTTGGGCCCCCCACAGCAATTTTCACCCCTGTTTTGGTACAATCCCCCCCCCCCCCCCCCCCGAATCCATCCTTGACTATACTCTGACCAGTTGCTCCATTTGACATGAAAAGGTTAATTTTCTCACTTCAGTTCACCAGAGGATGGGGGTAATAAATTTACAATGAGCAAAATGTCATTGAACAGAGGGATTCAGAAAGGTGATCTAAGAAGTTTATTCAGCTTTTGTGTGGTGAGGGTGACTTATGGACCCTGCCAGGCTTATGGACCCAATAGTAGATGAGACTGCTGTGAACCATTTAAGTTATGCCAGGGCTTATGGGCTCCCTTAGGCTCCTGGTGCGATTGCACCCTCTGCTCCCCCTTAAGTTAAACCCCTGGTCAACCTACACCTGACTCCTGCTACCATATCCCCCAACCCATCATGTTTCCTGCCCTGTTTTATATGTATAGATAAGAATGGGTTCACTTGGTGAGGTCATTCGCGTAAGGTGCACCTAGTTATAAAGTGGTTCACACCTGTTGCTCATGTTTTGTTTAATTACTTGTTAATTCCTTTTAATTTTCCTTTTCTCTTAATAGAAAATTTTGAGTGACATTTTTTGCTTAGACAGGGCAATGCTGTGACTTATGATGTATAGTTTTTGGATGCACCATACATTTTATCGAATATCACCTTTGACTTGACTAATAAAAATACAGTTTAATGAAAAGAAAATCCTCCGGATGCCTACAATAAGCCATGCTTTTCCACAACATGTGAATAGACTTGTTAAATATCCTATTCATTATACTGTACTATTTCCATTGATATTTATATTGTGCTGTTTTCACCCTTCATGGAGTTTAAAATTTGACCAGTTTTTATGACATTTTTTTTTTATCAACTTTGGTAGTATAAGGATATATTCCCTTTTTATCAGCCCATGTCAGCATCAGTTCTGATCTGTATATGGGTCTGTGCCTTTTTTATAATTCTGTATTGACATCTATTTTTAAACTATACTTTGGCAGTAGCCTGTGTGTCCACCACTCCTTTCAGAACAGGGAGCAAAACACCCCTGTTCTCATGAATGATAGAGATCCCAGTAGAAGGACCCCGCCAAACTGCAACTTATCTCTTAGGCCTTTTGCAGATGATACGTATATTTCACAGAGAGCACACTGACCCATTCTTGTCTATGAGCCCCGACCGTCATTGTCACGGTCCCGTGTGCGGGTCGACAGTCCAGGCCATGGCAGATAGGACATGTCCTATTCTTGTCCTGTTTTGCGGCCTGTACTTCCGTGGCTCCTATTCATTTAACACATGGAACCGTGGAATCCCAGCCCGTGTATGGGCAGCACCTGGGGACATCCCCATGTCCCCTATGTGCAGCCCAGACTCATCCTGTAAACAGGAGTCAATTGATGGAAAAAAATCTTTAAGAATTTTAATAGCTACAGTTGTATTCATAGAAGAGAATGAGTGCCATAGATCTATGGTGCCAGATTTTCCCACTAAGGATAAAAAGGCTTACTGTTTCCCTCACCACATTGTCTCTGACCTAATGGTTCATTTCCCCACCCATTTGTCAAAAAACAATACAGCTCTATACAGAGGAGTCCTATACTGGTCATGACTGTACCTCCCAATAGACTAACTAGACCTTGGTCCCTTGTCACCAAGGGCCCCATACTATAGCAGCAGCGGTCTGCCTCTATGGCATGTATGCAGGGCTGCCGATAGGCCAGTATTACCGCTACTGGCGTTAGGGGCCCGGCCAAATTGAAAAATGGGGGGGGCCTGGTTTTGGCCGGCCCCCTGGCGCCCGCAGCAGCAATTGTGCCCTGGGCCAGCGTCACTGTAGTCTAGTCGGGCAAGTGCCGGGGCCCACAGAGCCTCTTGGGGCCCCCCAGCACTTGCCTGTCCCGATTTCAGCTCATCAGCGTCCGTCGGACGAATGGCATTACACTGGGGCAGATGAAGGGGGGGAGAATGGCATGACACTGGGGCAGATGAAGGGGTGGGGAGAGAATGGAATGGACACTGGGGCAGATGAAGGGGGTGGGGAGAGAATGGAATGGACACTGGGGCAGATGAAGGGGGGGAGAATGGCATTACACTGGGGCAGATGAAGTGGGAGAATGGCATGACACTGGGGCAGATGAAGGGGGGGAGAATGGCATTACACTGGGGCAGATGAAGGGGGTGGGGAGAGAATGTCATGGACACTGGGGCAGATGAAGGGGGTGGGGAGAGAATGGAATGGACACTGGGGCAGATGAAGGGGGGAATGGCATGACACTGAGGCAGATGAAGTGGGAGAATGGCATGACACTGGGGCAGATGAAGGGGGGGAGAATGGCATTACACTGGGGCAGATGAAGGGGGTGGGGAGAGAATGGCATGGACACTGGGGCAGATGAATGGGGTGGGGAGAGAATGGAATGGACACTGGGGCAGATGAAGGGGGGGAATGGCATGACACTGGGGCAGATGAAGGGGGGAATGACATGACAATGGGGCAGATGAAGGGAGGAATGACATGACACTGGGGCAGATGAGGGGGGGAACGGCATGACACTGGGGCAGAGATGGGGGACATGAAACTGTGGGCAGTTGAAAGGGGGAGAACAGCATGAAACTGGGGACAGAGATGGAGGGGGGACATGAAACTGGGGGCAGAGGAAGGGTGTATATGAAACTGGGGAAGAGATGGAGGGAAGGCATATAATTTACAGGTGACTGTAGGAGGATTATACTGTGTGGGAGAAACTGAAAATGAATGAGAATGGGTGGGGTCAACAAAAGTGGGCGGAGCTAAATTTGTTGCGGCATGCAGATCGCGACGCACATTTTCTCCCTCTTTCTACTCTTCAAAAGAGGGAGGTAATACATAATTGGTATGTCACAAAATAAAGTAGTGTTAAAATGGCGGGGGGGGGGGGGGAGGGCAGACACTTAAGGTGTATGGGGCCCCAAAATTCCTGGTGGCGGCCCTGCATGTATGCACATGAATAGGTATGTGCTAGAGAAAGAGATGGCCAGGGCTGTGTAGGAAACAAATAAAAAGGTAACCTGATGGAGTATATATTTAATGAACTATTAGGTAGGGTTCATATTGTAATACAAATGTATGTAATGGTAGGTTTTATGGCCTGAACACTCAGAATCACCTCCCATAATAACTTATCAGCTATCAAAAGAGTAGGCAATAAGCATCTAATTGTTGATAACAAGAAGGGGGTTCTGTGGCCCCTGTTTGACTGGAGCATCATTCACACATGAGAGCTACTGCACCTTTCAATCTCTGTGGGACGGACATAGATAGCCAAATGCAATGTTCTGCTGTCCACACCAAGCTTGTAGACGTAACAGAATAGAGTGATAGCGAATATGCACAGTCACCACTCATGTCTGGTGGGGTGTCCTTTGAGATCCTCAGTTAGGAGGGGTTTTTTTTTACCTATCCCATGCTAATCCTACACTATGTGAATACCATATAAATTAAAACCCATTGACAGTCTTGCAATGTCACATGGATTATTGCAAGATTACTTTGTTTTTAGTCTGTCGTAGCTGCACCTCGCTGTGACTTTCTTACCCTTATACAACCCTGGGAACAAATTCAATACATATTCTACTTGTGTGGATTACAAAGTGGAATAATTCCCATCTGTGCTCCTTGTTCTCTGCAGAAGGCAAAGCACAACTATGGGAACATCAAAACATCCCTTATTGTGTCAATGGAGAGTTCAGCCTTCTAATCTGCTCTGTAATGCAAAAACGTTATAAAATATAGAACAGGTTTTAGGAAACATCATGAAGCCTCATTGCACTAGTGTAGAAACATTTGGTGTATGAGGTAATGTAATCCCATTTCTGGGAATGAGAGACAGACCTTGTATTCTTCTCTAGGGCACAGACAGACCATATGGGGAAGCATTGTAATATAAATGATCTCTCTGCGCCCTGACCTGCCACACACATGCAAGTATCATATATCTGTATGGTGATAGGTAAAGGACTCGACATTTTTCTCAACAACCTTCAATGGTATACTTGTATTCAGCATTTATGCATATGGAATAAGACCCTTGTTGTCCGACTGTGGACAAGGGACTGTGTAAGGCGGGGAGGGTGGTGGAATGTTGGGGCATCAAGGGCTAAAGCATTTGTCATAATGCACACAATTGCAATTTGAGTCAAATTTTAAACATAAACTCCATTTTACACATCCTATTCTAGAGTTTAAATGGACACTACATATCAAAATGTACCAGCTGATGATTTTCACCAGACATGGGTAGCCCGACTCTCTAGTGTCAGCAAATGTTGGAGGAAAGTGTATTTGTATACAGATGGGAGAAGAAGGACATCCTTATAGACAGAAACAGAATGATTAATAATAATGTTAAAGATTATTTATTTTACCACTACTGGATTAATAGACATGTCCTAAAAACGAAAGTGAAAAGGAAAATATACAATTATCCTAAATGGAAAATAATGGGGCAGAAGGATCTGTTAGAACAGGTGCCCCAGCTATGCAAAATGGACCATTTCATCTGTTTTTCATGTCCATTTTTATAGCACGTTTCTGTGAATATAAGGCTGGGTTCACATCTGCGTTGGGTATTCAATTCGAGGAGTCCGCTTGGAGAACCCTCCCAAATGGAATACCGAACACATCGACAAGCAGTGAGCACTGAAAGCACACGGACCTCATAGACTATAATGGGGTCCATTTGTACTCCGTGCAGTCTCTGTATGAGTCATGTGGAGAGGAAAGTAGTTCATGTAGAGTAGTTTCTCCTCACATGACTCGTGTGGACACGGCGGAAAACAAATAGACCCCATTATAGTCTATGGGGTCCGTGTGCTTTCATAAGCTCACCACTTGTCAATGCGTTCGGTATTCCATTCAGGGATCCCCAAGCGGACTCTCTGAACAGAATACTGAACGCAGAGCTGAACCAGGCCTAACCACCTTACAACTGTGATAGATGTAAACAGTGAAAAATGCCACCCAGGACAAAATGAGAACAAGAAAAGTCAAGGATCTACTTGGAGTGAGTGAAAAGTAATATTTTTTGACAAGACATTGGGGACCCCTATAGACCTTTGCTTTTCAAGGCTGAGGTAGATCCAATTGTGTCTAGTCTATGTAATCCTCTGTGAGCTAAACTTCTTGGACTCTAATCTGATACATGTAATCTACATTGTAGAAAACTAGCCAGATTTAGCTCCTTGTGTCATACACAGTCCTTTTGTGGCAGTTTTTCAGGCAGAGACAGAAGTGAATTTGGAAGACTCGGGAAATATATAAAGGAAGTGAAGACGGGAATATAAATTAAAGACACAAGCACTTTTCTTTAGTGAAGTATATTGCAACATTTGTTCCCTTCACCTGCACTATTGATTCATGAAAAATAAGTAAAAGTTTACTTACACTTTTAATGACTTTTAAGGACATATAGCAAAAACTTTATCTTAGGAAAAAAATCTGTTTCTCTTACATGAAGAAGGGCACATAAATTGCACCACGTTTCCAGAGTAAGCCATGTGTGTTCACAGATGTCACCAGAATGTGTGCTGACAACATGCCATATCTTCATGTTATTAGATTTTCCCACATCATTCAAGTGTCCAACACATGGTGCCCAGATCTCTTGATATCAAAGTGCATTGGGATGCTTTAATGAAAATGTCATTGTTCCTAACACTACAGTATTTTGGTTTGTATTAGACCCTTGTTGAAGTACAGTATGCTTTCTATTAGTAGTCTGCACTCTGACTGTAGCACTGCAATACTCTGTATGCCTACTCATACATGGAAGATTGTCAGTCACGGAATAGGACCACCTATTGAAATGAGATGCTGCCTACAGACTGGACTATATTTTCAAGGTGACAAAGGTCCTCTGTTAAAGAGGGCCTTTCATGTCCTCAGGCACATGCGGTTTTATATACCGCTAGAAAGCAAACAGTACACTAAATTCAGTGCACTGTCGGCTTTCCCGTTATGTGCCCCGGGGTTGGAGATATCGGTGCCATTACCGATAGCTCTTCACTGTCATTAGGGTGTTTCTGACAGTCTGTGAGGAACGCCCCTCCTGACAGTACTGTGTATAGCAGTATTCTGTCAGAGGGGGGCGTTCCTTATGTAAAGCACGCCCCGACCTCCTCCTGACGAGTGTCCATAGACTAGTACTGGGGGGGAGGGGTAAAGAACGCCCCTCTCTGACAGTATAGCGCTATGGACACTTCTGTCAGGACGGCACCAATAGTTCTTCCCCCGGGGCACTTAACAGGAAGGCTTAATTCGGCATCAGCTTTCTAGCAGTGTATAAAACCACATGTGCCTGAGGACATGATAGGTCCTCTTTAAGGCTAATGTGATACATTGCAGAAATGCAGCTAAAATTGCAGCAAAAAATACAAAACCTTCCCCATCACATATACTTCTATGGGAAAAATTCAGAATTACTATATGCATTTTGAAACTGCCATGTTCTGCAGCATGTTTTTTACCCAGTTTATGGATGTGATCACACAAAATCTCATTTACTTTTCTGGTACCGTAAAACACAGAAATTATTTCTGCAACAGCTAAAAGCACAGGCCAAGGTGACATGTTGCATTTTATAGTACCATTTCATTTAATGTCATCCACACATTACGGAAAAAAGATGCATTTTTTAAAATCGCCACATGTTACGTATAGGGGCCAAATCACAAGAGGTTTCCCTATCTATTTAATAGGGGAAGAAAATTCAGGAAAAAAATAAATGAAATGTGCTGCTGCATTTTGGCAGTATTTTTTACAGCATTTTTTTTAAGCTGCGTTTCGCTATATGTGGCCTTATCTTAAAGCAGTACTATAAGGTGTCCTAAAGGGAGAGATACTGAGCTCAGACATAGAACTATGTCCCCTCTGTCCAAAGTCCTTCTTCCCTTTACATGTCTTCTTGTGCATCACTACAGAATTACCTTATTTGGCTTTATTCTGGCAGCGAATAAGTGGGGGTTGATATGGATGAAAAGAAAATAAAGTTTTTTTGGGGGGGGGTTTATATGATTTTTATATTCAGCATTTTGTTCATTATAAGCATTATTGTTATACTGACTATTATTGAATATTAGACTGAATGATATTGTTTTACATATTTTGGCACAAGCGGGGGAACAAGGCGCACACATACTGGCTAATTAAGCTTACATTTGGCTTTTTGTGAAGCCTACTAGTAGTACAGTGAAACGGGATTCATTGATTTTTGCATGCAAGAGCCTACACATCCCAGATGGTATGAGTTTACATTTCTAGCTGCAGACTGATGGTGGAAGAGCTGTTTTCCTGCTCATCTGGGAAATATTTAAGCAGTTGGTAACTGTTCTCAGTTTGCAGTATATGAAATGTGTCTAGCGTCAGGCTTACATAATCTCCATGAGAAGTCTGGTGAATCCATCCTTGGACGCAGGTGTGGTATTGTGATTGAAGCTGGCCCTATTACTGGCCAACATGGTCACTTTAGGCCAAATTATAAACAGTTCTCTGTGTGTGGGCTAAATATGCAATGGTCTTCCAAATCCAATAGATTTTCCAGTATGCTGTAAGAGTTAACAAAACCACAAAATCAGAGGTAAGAGCCATTGCTTAGGGTTTTATAGAATTTCCAGTTAAATAAGAACATGTGACTTTTAGCTTTTTCTGCTTGTAAAACCACAGGTCCTTAAGAGATCAAGGTCAAAACGGATCAATAAACAAAGGGCATGCTAGACATTATAATATATAACCTTCCACTCATATGCTGCGGGGCTGTGTAGGAGCCACGCAGTGTAGGACCGATAGTGTAGAGGAACTTACACAGCTGACACCATAGACTTGTCATCTCCAAGAGATGGCAGGATGGAAGCCCTGATGTGGCCAGTGGGAGATATTGAAGCCCCACTGTGATCACAGTCAAATTGGGGTAGGGAAATCTTGATGTAACCAATGGGGAATACTAAAACACTGCTGTAACCACAGTGAAGGGGTAGAGAAGTTCTGATGCTGTGGATCTGGCTATGAGAATTGAAGGGGGAGAATTAGGGGAGCTTGTGCTGTGTTAATGGTTAAAGGCCACTACTGTAACTATTACGAAAAGAGGGCACACTCCTGCCACTACAGTGTGAAGGAAACACTGCTGTGACTACTTGGAGGAAAGGATTGAAGGTATTACCGTGACTCCTGTGAGAAGAGGGGGACTTATAGGCGAGCTGAAAGAAGGAAGAGACTGTGTCCCATGTGAATACCATTGGTAATCTAGGAAAATCCCACATTTCTACCAAAACCACAGAAGTACTACTTATCATTATATTCTCTTAAGAATAAGGCTAGAGCTAGACAGCAACTTTGACTGCATTTCCAGTGGCATAACCAAAGATCGCTCCACCTGGTCTAAGGGTAAGTTCACACAGAGTTTTTTGGTCAGGATTTTGAGACCGTATTCGCCTCAAAATCCTGACCAAAAAGACGTCTCTCGTTGATATCAATGGGAGCCACTCAGTTTTTTCTGGGAGGTAGCTTGTTTCAGCTCCTGGAAAAAGAAGCGAGGTGCTCATTTTTCAGGCTGTTTTGCCTCGCGATTTGACCTGAAGACACTCCCTCCTCCCAACTAGGCCCATTCATTGGGCCTAATCCGGAGCTGAGTGCGCGGCTGGATTCCAGTGCAGTGCACAGGTTTTCAGTCGCAGGTACCCGGTTTTTGGACCGGAACCTGAGGCGGCCTCTGCCTCAGGTTCCAGTCCAAAAACAACCCGGCTGAACTTACCCTAACAAAGCCATTTACTTCTCTGTGTAACAAATGAGGTGGCGGTACAACTATACACTATATTACTTTTACATGAATAAAGCTTAGGTGCTCTCACAAAGCACAGGATGATGACACATGACTTCTAAGTTATGATCAAAGTCTTACTTAATAATATAGTATTTATAAAGCTTTATACACATTTTAATTCATAAGTTTTTGCTTTGGTAAAGGCTGGGAATTAACATGATGCCCTACTAAAAATAACATACAAATATATTACACATATACATACACACATCTTACAACTGTATAGTTGATAGCTTTTTATATCAATCCTGCAGTGGACCCACCCACAGCAAAAAATAGCTGAAAATGGGGCAGCTCACTCCAACTTTTTGTCTTTGCTTTGCAATGGTTGAAATCCGCTGACAAACAGATAGAAATAATTGACATACTGCATGTTCAAAACTTGCAGCACAAGACACTTAGGGTGGGTTCACATTAGCATCAGATGTATGTTATGATGGGGTCCATTAAAAAACAGATTCCTATCATGACACACTAAATGGATGTTAACAGACATAAATGTGTAATTTTTTAACTGATTCATTAACAAATCTGTCAAAAATATAGTAAAAACATACAAAACAAATTATCCATTAACATCTTTTAAAGTGGCTGTCCCATCTCAAGGATCCTATCTATACTGGTAACTTATATAAATTGAAGACTTTTCCTAAATATATTGCTTTAGAAATGCTGCTTTGGTTGCCTGCCATGTGAACTTATTCCTCCCATTGTTTACACATTGTTTCCATAACTACGGAACTGTGAGATAGGACTAGTGATGTCACTCACTGCTCTCACTGTTATCTACAGATCTGCAGGACAATCAGTTCAGCTAATTGCAGTTTACTGATAATGCTGAGTCTATTATCTCTCTATGTAAACTCACAGATAACACTGAAACGGTTCTCTACAAGCACGTGCACAGCTGATTACCAGGCAGCTGTCTGAATATTGTGCTCTGACTATAACGAACGGCACCTGTGTGCTCGTCACATGACCATGGACCGTAAATCACATGACCATGGTCAGAGTTTTATCTTTTAGAGGTAACAGAATGAATGACATCAAGACAAAATCTAGAAAACTATGAGGAATTGATACAGAAAGTATATAGGAAAATTGTATATGTTTTTATTGTATATTTTTTTTGTCAATATTGGTCTGAAAGTGGCCAACCCCTTTAACCTTAGGGTATATTCACACTGCTTTTGTAGTATAAGATTGGCATATGCAAAGTAAGCTCCCAGTAAATACAAAAGTATCCATAGGACCCAATAACTCAACATATGACAAAAGAGTGTCCCTCTAGCATACATCAGGAGGGTAGATGTTGGTGTAAATTTTATAACTGTATAGAATGGAGTAGTTGCCTTTCATGGGGAGAAGAAACAAGAGCCTATGAGCTACATATGCACTGTACAACTACATAAGTTGAAGGCATACATGCATGGAAATCCATAAACATAAACGTCTAGCAATATTCCACTGCCAGCCATCTGCTCTAAGACAGTGGTTTTCAATGGGTGTTCGTGCCTTGGCTGAGAACCACTCTCAACCCCCAACCCCCCTTCCCCGCCCATGCCCAGGATGGACTCCTGTGAACGTTCATGGGTGCCTTCCTTACTTTAGAAGTGCAATGAGCATTTCCATTCTACTGAGTGTGGAGACCATTATACTACATGTGGGAACACTTTTGGGGGCCATTACATAACTGCTGACAGAGGTTCTATTTGAAGCCTTATTTTATAATACATATTTTTCTCACTAGGGGGTACATTGCTTGAAAAGGTTGAGAAACACTGATTTACAGGGTCCAAAATTGCCTTCCACAAGCAGCATGGTTGCTCAGACCATCGTCTTACATTAAAGAGTTAAGTCTCTATAAGCGCACCCATTTTTCTATACAATAAACATATCCATCTGCTAGGGATAGACTAATTTTATTACTTGAATAAATGTAATGCTCATACACTCTATCTTAGAAATATGGCACAGAAGTGTAGGTTATACGGGTCAGCATGAAAACTATATAATGAACTGCATAATATATGTATACAAAATGTCTCGAAAACAACGTAATAGTGAATTCTATGACTCATAAAGAAAGGGAAGGATATTACCAAATATTAGCACCAACATATCCACCATTATGTTTGTACCCATGGAATTCTGAATGAGCTTATGGGATTTGAAAATACCTCTCAAACTATACCAAGCCCAATATACATCACCATTTACATTACCAATTCTCTCCTGCATTTCTCTTTAGGTTTTCAATGCTCTGTTCTAGGTCATATTTTATCCTTAATAGGAATATTACATCACATGACTGAGGCAGCCAATTGTTGTTACTGTGGTGATGTCACGACACAGAGAAGTGGAAGAAAATAGACAGAAACAGAACGATAAGCATATGGGAGAGTTCTAGACTTTTTATTGTTTAAAAGTTTTGTTTTTTTAAAAAAACAAAACAAAACATTGTAACCCCTTTAAAGAGGACATGTCACTAGGTCTGAAAATCCCAATACATTATCTGTCACTCAGCACTTCGGGGTTGTTTATCCAAATCTGTCGAACCATTGCAAAGATATAAGCCTTTTTAGTGTTGATGCGTATTAGGCTATACTAGCCAAATGGGAGGCAACACAGCATGGAATACAACGCACACAGGACCCTCCTCTGGATAAACCAGTGTTACCACCCACTTGGCTAGTATGCCATCATTTGGATCAATTCAACACTAAAAGAGATTATATGTTTGGAATGGCTGAACGGATTTGGATAACCACCAGAATGCTCAGTGACGGCATCTATAAGTTGATGAATGTCATTAGGATTTTCAGTCCTGGTGACCTCTTCAATGTTCAAAGCCAACATTCCAGTTTTCCAACACAATGGCAGAAGTAGTAGCCCCAGTAACCAAATCCCTGTTCATGGAGAGTCTAGGTTTCCTTAATGCTACAAGACAATGAAATTTACAAAGCTATTGCGACCTTATCCCATGGTATAGTGACATAAATTGTACCCCTGCAAGTGTGACATCGATGGCTATCCCAACGATACATCATCAATATTCTGTCACCTTTATTAGAGATCTATCAAAGCCTTTACTGTTGCATTAACTGAAAATATAACTTACCTTATTTCAGTAAGCATGTAGAACGCAGAAAATTAAGTCCATAAACAATCCGTGTCAATACAGCCTGAAAAACACATAGCGAATGTTAAAATCAACATAAAAGACAAACTTTTCAATAGAATAGAATAGGAAATGATGTTTTAGATCAGTTGTGCAAACACAAAAGAATGTAGAGAGATATTGTGAGAATCTCTTAGAATTGGATAGAGATAATAATTACCGTCATTCCACCTACTACAACTATTCCCAAACAGCACCTAAAATAGTAACCACAGATACGCCATCCACAATGACAGGCTAATTAAGGAAATCCAGAAAACAGAATTCATTATTTTTAATGAAGCATAGCTGTATCTAATTGTTAGATAAAGCCTCTCATCTCTACCGCCTTTCATTTTTCGGCTAGCCCCATCTGGTATTGAGTTATAGTAGTTTCCTAGGAAGGGGGTCATCTTCTATTGAATGACCACTACTCTATGAGACAAAATCCCAGATTCACAAGCCATTTCTGACAGATCTAACGTCCATGAAAAACAGATGTACATGTCAGTTCCAGTTTACCATTTTTGATGACAGTGATATTTGTTTTGCATCCATTTAAAAAAAAAAAAAAAAAAAACAAGCAAATTTTACTTGACTTCATTTTTTAAATTTGGTGTAAGTAAAGTCTTGTGGGCCAGTGCAAACTTTGGCTGGAGCCCCTTACCTTATTCCTACAGCATATTCTTGTTAGTGGCAATTATGGGTATTGCAGCGGTATCTCAGATAATATAAAGAGGTACAATTGTAGTACCCACAATTGCTGTTATCAAGAATATTGTAAATGAGCTGCACAGCATGTGAACAATGTTCTGCGAAAAAGCTGATTTTCTGTGGTCCTAACAGTCGTAATGCTATGTTCACATTTGTCTCAGAGTCTCTGTGGGAGACTGTCGCACTGCTTGTCTAAAATCGGTGGATGAAAAAGTCCTACGTGTGCGGCTTTTTTGCCTGCTGCTCTCAGTTGAAAGCTAATGGACAACCAATGGACCCCATTAGTGTCAATGTGGTTGGTCAGGCTCCATATGTAACTGCTATTTTAATGGTCTGTCTGTCCATTATTCTGAACCAGCCAATGCTAGTATGAACCCATGAAATAACAATTCTGGGTCATTCATTATGGAGGAATGAGGGTATTGTAAGTATCAATAAATTGACTAGTGGGTGTTGCATTTGCATTTTTAAAGGGATGCGTCCCTACAATCTGACAGTGGCAACACTGATTGAACAGCATCAGAGACTATACGAGTATGTATATGTATGTATACATTTCCAGGAGGAATAACTGCGGAAAGTCATGATGCCAAGTTCCAATAAAACATGCTCCTCAATGATATCGTAATGGGGAAATGCAAGTATCAAGTCGATGCCTAACTTTCATGTTTCATAATCACTTTTTCAGAATTTCAGGTCTTATTCGAGTTGAAATACTTCAGCGTTAGACATTGAATTCTACTAAACATTTCAATGTATGAGTCACGGCTGTAATGAAGAATGCTTATGGCCCACACATTATATTTTATATATTTCAGCGGCCCACACAAATAAAAGAGACTGTTCTGAGACAGAAGGTGGAATAAACACTTGTAAAAGCTAATAGGGACATTGGGTTTCTGAACCTGTTATACATTTACATAGAAATAAAGCAGGCCTCCGTCTAAGTGAAGATACAGTATGTGTCGTGCTTTTTCGTCAGATGTTTCACGCAGCGAGGCAGTCATGTCTTACATTGAGAGAAAAAGCTTCCAGCAGTTTTCTGAGAAGTGTCTGGAGCACTCTGCCTACTTGTAAGTAGCTTGGCTGAGGACAGACGCCTTGGAAGGAAACTTGTATGCAAAGAAGTAAAGATCTTAGAGCAAACATGTTGTGAGGAACAGAATGATTTTTTCCCCCTGGTTCACGGATCACAAAAAACACAAATCTAATTTGTGACATTGTACAACTCTATTCACTGAAATAGGAGTAAAATGTAATAGCAAGAAAAGTCACTTCAAAAATCTCTAAAGCTGAATCACCATGCCTCCCTTTATTCAAGCGAATGGTAGGGTTACTGGGAGTCGATCTGAAATTGATGATCTGTCATGAGGATAACGTTATCAATATTGAAGCTCCCAAAACCCCTATAAAATCTAACTATACCCTCTACCTGTGGTTCATTCTCAGCATCTATATCTATTACCAGCAATATTCCCATTACAACCACTGTACATTGTATATCTGGTAATAGTGCAGGCTTTGTAGATCCTACAAACTATACCAGTGGCTGTGAACTGTATGCATGCATGGTATACAGCAGTCTGTATTCTGTAATTGAACATTATATTTTTACAATACCTCTTGGTATTTTGCTGTTAGGAGAACACTTCTCCCTCTTGACTATTGGTTGTAGTGCCTTAATAATAAAGTCTCCTAGTTGCTGGTTTACTTTGACATCTTTAGTCTTCATCTTAAGACTTTATTCCCTATTATATATCAGATAGCAAGGCAGCGCTGGTCAATCTGAAAGCATTGTCTACTGAAGCAAAGTGTGAAAGCGTGGTCTAAGGGATCTATAATGATCACTGAGTGATAACACATAGGTTAGGGCAACAAAGATATTTCACAATGTATGCCTGGCCTGGTCTGACACTGTTGGCTAGCTGGCTTTAGGAGTCAGAGCTGTCACACATAAATGTGTTGTATTAAAGGGATTTTCCAGGCTGAAACTTTGTTGAGCATGGGTCATCAATATCAGATTAGTGGGGTCTAACACCTGGGACCACCATTGATCAGTTGTACTCAGCAGCTTCTACAGAGAGACTGGAGCAGGAAGTAGACAGTGCTGTTCTCTTTGTAGTGGCCATTTCAGGTACTGCGGAAAAGCTCTTGTTCTGAATTTGAGCTAAGGCCTGGTTCACATCTGCATTCAGTATTTTGTTTGGGGAGTCCGCAAGGGGAGTCTCCGAATGGAATACCAAACTCATTGAGCAAACAGTTAGCTTATGAAAGCACATGGATCCCATAGACTATAATGGGGTCCATGTATTTTCTGCATGCTGTCCGCATGATTCATACGGAGAGAAAAGTACTTCATGAACTACTTTGCTCTCTGCATGACTCGTGCGGAAAACACACAGACCCCATTATAGTCTATGGGGTCCATGTGCTTTGATTATTCATCGCTTGTCAATGCGTTCGGCATTCCATTCAGGGGGTCCCCATGTGGACTCCCCGAATGGAATACCGAAAGCAGATGTGAACTAGGCCTCAGCTGCAGTGACTCAGTTCAGCCACTACACAGAAAACAGAGCTGTCTGCTTCCTGATACATTATCTGTGGTATAACTGACATTCTGCGATTCCCAAAACCACAACGATTTTGGAAATTGCATTGTGTCTGCTACACGTACTTTACCACAAAGTGGGGATGGGATTTGCTAGAATCCCATTTGCTGTGACTGTAAAAAGCTGCATTTTTTTCCATGGTGTTTCTGCTGCGGGAAAACCATGGTGTTTACGCCACGTGGGACCCGGGGCCTCAAACTACTACTGTAGGCACTGGTGGCCACAAGAATAATATGCAGAAACTGGTGCAATGTGACTGGAATAATTACGTAATGTAGGAAAAGTAGCTCACTATGCTTCCACTTCCTCTATGAACACATCAATATACAGTGCCTACAAGTAGTATTCAACCCCCTGCAGATTTAGCAGGTTTACACATTCGGAATTAACTTGCCATTGTGACATTTGGACTGTAGATCAGCCTGGAAGTGTGAAATGCACTGCAGCAAAAAAGAATGTTATTTCTTTGTTTAATTTTTTTTTAAATTGTGAAAAGTTTATTCAGAGGGTCATTTATTATTCAACCCCTCAAACCACCAGAATTCTGTTTGGCTCCCCTAAAGTATTAAGAAGTAGTTCAGGCACAAAGAACAATGAGCTTCACATGTTTGGATTAATTATCTCTTTTTCCAGCCTTTTCTGACTATTTAAGACCCTCCCCAAACTTGTGAACAGCACTCATACATGGTCAACATGGGAAAGACAAAGGAGCATTCCAAGGCCATCAGAGACAAGATCGTGGAGGGTCACAAGGCTGGCAAGGGGTACAAAACCCTTTCCAAGGAGTTGTGCCTACCTGTCTCCACTGTTGGGAGAATCATCCGGAAGTGGAAGGCTTATGGAACTACTGTTAGCCTTCCACGGCCTGGACAGCCTTTGAAAGTTTCCTCCCGTGCCGAGGCCAGGCTTGTCCGAAGAGTCAAGGCTAACCCAAGGACAACAAGGAAGGAGCTCCGGGAAGATCTCATAGCAGTGGGGACATTGGTTTCAGTCAATACCATAAGTAACGTACTCCACCGCAATGGTCTCCGTTCCAGACGAGCCCGTAAGGTACCTTTACTTTCAAAGTGTCATGTCTAGGCTCGTCTACAGTTTGCTCATGATCACTTGGAGGACTCTGAGACAGACTGGTTCAAGGTTCTCTGGTCTGATGAGACCAAGATCGAGATCTTTGGTGCCAACCACACACATGACGTTTGGAGACTGGATGGCACTGCATACGACCCTAAGAATACCATCCCTACAGTCAAGCATGGTGGTGGCAGCATCATGCTGTGGGGCTGCTTCTCAGCCAAGGGGCCTGGCCATCTGGTCCGCATCTATGGGAAGATGGATAGCATGGCCTACATGGAGATTTTGGCCAAGAACCTCCGCTCCTCCATCAAGGATCTTAAGATGGGTCGTCATTTCATCTTCCAACAAGACAACGACCCAAAGCACACAGCCAAGAAAACCAAGGCCTGGCTCAAGAGGGAAAAAATCAAGGTGTTGCAGTGGCCTAGTCAGTCTCCTGACCTTAACCCAATTGAAAACTTGTGGAAGGAGCTCAAGATTAAAGTCCACATGAGACACCCAAAGAACCTAGATAACTTGGAGAAGATCTGCATGGAGGAGTGGGCCAAGATAACTCCAGAGACCTGTGCCGGCCTGATCAGGTCTTATAAAAGACGATTATTAGCTGTAATTGCAAACAAGGGTTATTCCACAAAATATTAAACCTAGGGGTTGAATAATAATTGACCCACACTTTTATGTTTAAAATTTATTAAAATTTAACTGAGCAACATAACTTTTTGGTTTGTAAGATTTATGCATCTGTTAATAAATCCTGCTCTTGTTTGAAGTTTGAAGGCTCTAACTTATTTGCATCTTATCAAACCTGCTAAATCTGCAGGGGGTTGAATACTACTTGTAGGCACTGTATATTGTAAAACCAATTTTGTTGCATTGAAGACTTGTCTTGGTCTAACCGGCGTCTTAGAAGGTTATGCTGGATATTTCTGGCTAATTGTTGCCATATAGCTAATGAATAATAATATAAATTCTGTCACCGTCAAACTATTGTGATATCTAATTCATAAGTATTATATTTGACGTTAGCCAAGTTAATACTAGACTTCTGCCCTTGGTCACATAACGTAAAAGTTAATTTAGTTTGCAATATTTAAGTCTCATTCCAGTTGACATACAGAACGTATTATTATGAATAATTGCGGCATGATAGTCTATGCTTGAGCAAATGTGCTGTCAGGGAAGCTCTGCTAAAACTAGGCTACCATCCAAAGAGACATCAGTCAGACCGGGACATAGACACAGTGTTCAGTCACTGACATGATAACTGTAGAAAAAAGAATAATAGATTGCCAAAAATCATATTTGACCTTTCCTGTGTGCAACGTTGGTGTCTATACAAGGTGGTATTTGTTTCATCATTTATACAAGTTCGCTATATAGTTAGAAATTTGTTATCAGAGCCTAAGCTTCTGGCTTGTTTTATATTGCTGTCTAGAGCCTAAATATTAAACTAGCTCATAAATACTCTGTGCAGGGGCATAATACTGTGCTCAGGGGTCACTATAGGGCATAATACTGTGCGCAGGGGTCACTATGTGGAATAATACTGTGCTCAGGGGTCACTATGGGGCATAATACTGTGCTCAGGGGTCACTATGGGGCATAATACTGTGCTCAGGGGTCACTATGGGGCATAATACTGTGCTCAGGAGTCACTATGGGGCATAATACTGTGCGCAGGGGTCACTATGGGGCATAATACTGTGCGCAGGGGTCACTATGGGGCATAATACTGTGCGCAGGGGTCACTATGGGGCATAATACTGTGCGCAGGGGTCACTATGGGGCATAATACTGTGCGCAGGGGTCACTATGGGGCATAATACTGTGCGCAGGGGTCACTATGGGGCATAATACTGTGCGCAGGGGTCACTATGGGGCATAATACTGTGCGCAGGGGTCACTATGGGGCATAATACTGTGCGCAGGGGTCACTATCGGGCATAATACTGTGTGCAGGGGTCACTATGAGGCATAATACTGTGCGCAGGGGTCACTATGGGGCATAATACTGTGCGCAGGGGTCACTATCGGGCATAATACTGTGTGCAGGGGTCACTATGAGGCATAATACTGTGCGCAGGGGTCACTATCGGACATAATACTGTGCGTAGGGGTCACTATGGGGCATAATACTGTGCGCAGGGGTCACTATGGGGCATAATACTGTGTGCAGGGGTCACTATGAGGCATAATACTGTGCGCAGGGGTCACTATGGGGCATAATACTGTGCGTAGGGGTCACTATGGGGCCTAATAGTTTGTGTAGGAATGCGGTGTATGCAGAGGGGGGGCAGGGGGCTGGGGGGGCTCCATGTCAAACTAGGAATGGTGGGGCCCCAAGGCAAACATTAGACATGCAGCCCCACAGCCCCCTGACCCCCCCCCCTCCCCTGCATGAGCAGCGCATGATTCACTGTCCTACATACAGATATGCAGCATACAGCATGTCAGCCAGCCTACACGTTCATATAATCAGCTGGGTAGATGACTTAACAGAGTCCCCAGTTTATTATAATATAGACAATGAGATGCTACAAAGGCTGGCAAACCACTATCTACCAGGTACCACTTTGTCAAAATTACTGCAGGGGCCTCCTGAACAATCCTTTTGCTGCTGCCTGAGCAGTTTTTCCTGGTTAGGAAACCATCATCGGCCACTTCTCCCTCTTGACTATAGGTCATATAACTCTCATGATAAAGTCTACTAGTTGCTGTGTTATATTGGCATATTTAGTCTTGATATTAAGACTTTATTCCTTATTATTTATCAGATAGCAAAGCAACGTTGGCCAATCTGAGAGAGTGTAGGAGTATCTAAGACCACTGAAGCACAGTGTGATCTAATGGAACTATATGATCACGCTGAGTGATATGACATAGGTTAGTGGAATAAAGATTTTACACAATGTATGCCTGGTCTGATCAGATACCGCTGGCCCTTGTTCATGGTGAGCACCAGTCAGCAGACTACCGAGAGGGCTTAAAGGACAGACATAGTCTAAGGCAAGGACTAGGCAGTAAAATAATACCAAAATAAAATCAGTAAGGAAGCAGTTATAGGAATTTACAAATAGGTGCTATATAGGTAATATTTGAATGTACACCAGTGGTGGACCCTAGCCAGTGCCTATCTAACTAATGGTAATCCTTGCATACCCCCTTGTAGGTTCAGTTACTGGTATCAATGTAGCACACACATTCAGCTCTACTTCATCGGGCTAATAGAATGCATTGGTCAATCAGCGCTGGCCAATGCATTCTATTAGTGTGAGCTGAGTTTGCACAGGGGTTCTAGTGCACCCTCGGCTCTGCTACATCAGATGTACATCATCTGATGTAGCAGAGCCGAGTGTGCATCAGATGTAGCAGAGCCGAGTGTGCATCAGATGTGTAGTTGAGCAGAACTGGCTCAGCACTGCTAAGTCTCTGCATTCGCATAGGAATTTCATTGGCCAGCCTTCGGCCAATCAGCGCTGGCTCTGCCGGAGGAGGCGGAGTCTAAGGTCGGACCTGAATGGAGACTGGTGTGGAGCGATCTTAGACTCCGACTCCTCCAGCAGAGCCAGCGCTGATTGGTCGAATTCCGTACTCAGGCCAATCAGCGTTGGCCAATGCATTTCTATGGGGAAAAGTTAGCTTGCGAAAATCGCAAACTGACAGGGATTTCCATGAAATAAAGTGACTTTTATGCCCCCAGACATGCTTCCCCTGCTGTCCCAGTGTCATTCCAGGGTGTTGGTATCATTTCCTGGGGTGTCATAGTGGACTTGGTGACCCTCCAGACACGGATTTGGGTTTCCCCCTTAACGAGTATATGTTCCCCATAGACTATAATGGGGTTCGAAACCCGTTCGAACACTCGAACAGTGAGCGGCTGTTCGAATCGAATTTCGAACCTCGAACATTTTAGTGTTCGCTCATCTCTAGTTATCAAGTAAACCTGTATACCTTTAGCAGTGTATGGAGTGATTTCTGGGTGTGTCTGGCTGCTGTTGGCATTCTCTGTATTTGCTTACAAGGTGTTAGCTTCCTGCTGTGCAGCTTCCTGTGTATCTGCTACACCCTCTCCTCTCTCACCCCTACACACCCCCCCCCCCCCGTCTCACTAACCAAGCAATCCCACCCATTACTAGCCCCTTCCACCCTCCACTGTCTCTCATTAGCCTAACGATCCCACCAATTACATTAGTCACATGACCGTTCCAGGGATGTGGGTGATTATAGAAGTAACTTAGAAGTTAGGTAGGGGAGGGGGTTTAGTTTAGGGGTTAATTTTTAGTTTATCCTGGACAACCCCTTTAAGTAGCAACAACTTGAAGTCATCGTTCCGGAAGAAATTTGGCCCACTCATAGAAACACAGAAGACTGACAACAACCCCATGGTCCGTCTCGTCTGGATCTTCATCTTCTAAGGACCTGATTTTTTTTAAATGTCCAGATACATAAAACGCACAGTGCTTTGGCATTCTCTTAATAACATTCTTTGAGGATATTGTTTTGTTCAGATGTTACAGTAAAATATGATAAAGTCTGCTGTATATACTTAGTGGTTTGCTTTTGTTGCATATACAAGTGGTCAGTGGCATCATTCAAAATGCACCATGCTCTAGGTATGGTATGGTGTTTTTCAGTTTTGTGCCTGGTTTCCATACGCTTGTCAATAGAAATTCAAAAAGAAGAAAAGCTTGCACAAAATGAAAAATGCCTCTTAAAAAAAACATATAAAAATGCTATTACAGTTGTTGAAATGTGTGTCATTGTTTTAATACCTTTAGGTTAATAACAACTTGTGATTCCTAGCTGCCTACAAATAACTAGAAATACATATAAGGGCTCGTTCACATCTGCGCCCGGGAGTCCGTTCTGCAGGTTTCCGTTTCCTGCACAAAACAGGGCAGGAGACGGAAACCTGCCGGCATCTTACAAACCCATTCATTTGAATGGGTTTGAAAAGTGTCTGGCCGTGAGCGCCGGTGAGCGTTTTATGCTCACCACAGCGAAACCGTTTTTTTTTTTAACCGTACACAGAGTCGGACATGCAATACTCTGTGTCCGGTTTTAAAAAACCGGTTTCGCTGCAGAGAGCATAAAACACTCACCGGCGCTCACAGCCAGACTCGGAATGACAGGTTTCCGTCTTCTGCATGCAGAAACCTGATAACGGAGTTCGGGCGCTGGTGTGAACCCAGCATAAGAGAATAATAACAATAACCTACATCATTTGTAATGACCTAATATAATTGTATCAAGTGACATAAGGATTAAACAAAGCGTTCATTTACCAAGCCATCAGCAAGTAACTACCATTGATCTAGTGGGTAAAATAAGAATGAAACCAAACCATTCCTACCAGCTTCAGGCTATGGAATATTTTTTTCTTCTCTTCTTCTCTACAAAGGCAAGAAAAAGAGCCAAAATAGAAACCACCTTAGAAAAGGCATAATGAGACAAATTTATTTTACTATGCCAAAATTAGCTTCCTTGAGAAGTCGAAGATTTTGCGCAAACCCGTTTTTTACTTGGTTCCAGTTTTATACCATGTGTGCAGTTCTCCCAAATTAAGCAGAGTATAGTCAACAGGAAGGGGTGTAGCATTCAGTGTCTTAGTATATTTATGAATTACAGCTTAAATCAATTCCAGCTCCCAAGAGTGGATTAAAGGTACTGATAGATGTGCCTCTTAATACATTGGGATCTCACTCCAGTGCAGAAGAGCACCAGTACTAGCCAAGCAAACATCATTATTGGTAAATATTCCCTGAGGTCTTAAAGGGATTTTCTAGGATTAATAAATGATGACCTGACCTTAGAATAGGTCATCAATTTAAAGGAGTTCTACCATTGAAATGAATTTTTTCGGCGATCACACGTCGGAATAGCCTTTAGAAAGGCTATTCGTCTCTTACCTTTAGATGTGGTCTCCGTCGCGCCGTTCCTTAGAAATACTGGTTTTTACCGGTATGCAAATTAGTTTTCTCACAGCGATGGGGGCAGGCCACAGCGCTGAAAATGCGATGAGGATGTCCCCACTGCTGCTCGAAAACACGCTCCAGCGACGCCTCTATTTTCGGCTGGATCCTCCCCTTCTTTGTCGTCTTCCTTTGCGTCACCTCTGACGCCTGTGCAGTTGGCTCTGCCAGTGAGACACCAGCAGAGCCAAGTGCGCATGCTGGCTGGCAGCCATTTTTGGGAGGCCGCTCTTGCTCTTTCAGTTCAAACAGGACTGCAAAGGCGTCAGAGGTGACGCAAAGGAAGACGGCAAAGAAGGGGAGGATCCAGCCGAAGATAGAGGTGTCGCTGGAGCGTGTTTTTGAGCAGCAGTGGGGACGCCCCCATCGCATTTTCAGTGCTGGGGCCCGCCCCCATCACTGCGAGAGAACTAATTTGCATACCGGTAAAAAAAACTGTATTTCTAAGAAACGGTGCAGTGGAGACCATGTCTAAAGGTAAGAGATGAATAGCCTTTCTAAAGGCTATTCCGACGTGTGATCGTCAAAAAAAATCATTTCAATGGTAGAATGCCTTTAAAATCAGAGTATCCGACACCCAGGCTTCCTGCTGATCAGCTATTTGAAGAGGCAGTAGTATTGGAGTAAACAATGCAGTCCCACCACAGAAAACCAGACACACCACTGTACATTTCTACATATATATATTAGCTGATCTGTGGAGGTCCCTGGTGTCTGATACCTGCTGATCCTCAAATTATATACTATCCAAATGAAAAGTCATCAATTAATAAACCCTTGAAAACCCCTTTAAAAACATTCATGGAAGCTTTATGTAACGTCTCTGTCTGGATCTCTGCGCCACCCTCCACTCGCATGTTGTGGTGCAGGAGGTGTGTTCAGTTTGATTTCTTTCTTTACAGTTTTTTGTTGCTCTGTCTGAACACCGCTCTATTACCTATCCTCTGTAATTTTTTTTAATTTTTTTAATGTAGATAGTGAGCCCCATATAGGGATCACAATGCACATTTTTTTTCCTATCAGTATGTCTTTGCAGAATGGGAAGAAATTCATGCAAACATGGGGAGAACATACAAATTCCTTGCAGATTTTCCTGGCAGGATTCGAACTCAGGACTCCAGCACTGCAAGGCTGCAGTGCTAGCCACTGAGCCACCATGTTGCCCCATCTATCCCAAGTAATTTCCTCCACACCCATCTCCTGCACCTTGTTTCCCTCTGTTCATCAAATAGTTATTCTTAGCCTTGCCTGTGTGATTGACAGCCTGTCTACCAATCAGGTGTGGGTCAGGTCATGGGCTTCTTATATACAGGTCATCAACCCACACAAGTTTGCTGGCGGTTTTGACTTTGTTCTGTGACTTTGTCCTCGCTTCCCACTTGCTCTTGCTATTGTATTACTGACCTATGACCTTTGGCTTCTCTTGTGACTACTCTTTTGGATTACAATTTTGTACTGCTTTATCTCTCTGGCTTTGACCCTTGCTTGCTGACTCCTCTTCTGTGTTTGTCTTGTCTTGTTCTCTATACACATATTTAGAGAAGGGATCGCCACCCAGTTCCTCCTGTCAATAGGACAGTTGTGGCAATTAGGTAGGAACAAGGGATAGGAAAAGCTTCTGCCACATACAGTTCATCATATCAACAGACCTCCACTTACCAGACAGGGTCCAAACTAGTGTCCTTTTTAGCCTCCATAGGGCTGATATACTTTACCATACTTTTTATCTGAACTATGAAACAATGCACCACTATTCCATATAGTAGAGTCCAGAAAAAAGGTATACTACAAGATACACATACTTTATTACAATGGGACCCCATGAGTGATGGGTGCCATTGTATGCTGTGAGAGAGTGAAGGGTGTTGTCCGGGAGGACAGGTATGTCCCAGCCAGGCAGCTCAAGGGTGTTTGGTAAAGGCCCACACCAGGGAGGTCAGCTGACTAATCAAGGCCTGATATTAGTCTGTGTGTGAAGACTAGCAGTGTGGCACCACACTGACAGAGCTGACCTGTCCAGAACAAACCTACAAAGTAGTTACTGTGCCACCCGTTGTTGTTGCCAAGGTGGGAGTCTGGTAGCTAGTCTCCTGTATAGTCAGGGAAAAGTTTCCTTATATTTAAGTTAGTTCTCAGCCAAGAAGGGTTTTGTTTTGGTTATTCGTGCCTTTGCAAAGGCAGTGAATGCACTGCAAGTGAATAAAGCCTGAACTTGTGTGCAATCCAGTGTCTGTGTCCCTGTTTCCTGCACCGCTACAAGCATCTACCTGAGCGATTCCCCACAATGCCTATGCGGTGACATTCGATGGAGATATATGTGAAAGGTATATGTATACTTGTAATTGACATTGCAAAGCGCACTGTAAAAGTAGCCCTACTGGCTTTCATCGCTCACTTTGTATAGTCCTCTAAGCAAAACTAATGTAGGGGAAAATGCAAAAGCTAAATCCACAATTTTTATTTACAAATGTAAGTCTCACCAAATGATATGGTAATTTATTATAATTTATTACTGTATTTCTCTGCCTGACTTTTACCTCCTTTGGGAAATGTTTTCATTGCAACCTCAGGAGTCCATGTGTATTCCTCTATCAATATAGGAAAGCCTGTTATTATAAAGTAATGTATTAAATTTCAAGTACAGGTAAAGGTGGAGCTAGGTGTAGTCTGTGTACATTTCACCATTGTCTAAATTATGAGAGACCTGATGACCAAACACTTCTCAGTCTCACAAATAACTTACTATGGCTTCGCTTCCACTTCCTGTAGTTTTAGTAGCACCCTTGGAGTACAAACCACTTAGGGATTGAACCCACAAACATGATACATGTAAAGCTATCATCTTACTCCATTAAGTACAATGGGCGTTTTTTTTTTTTTTCTTACTTCCATCACTTTTCTCTCTCAGTAGCACATTTCTATTTCTGCGTAATGTGTTGAAAATACCTCTATATGCCAGTACATTGTATGCTGGAATATGTGTTTATATGGAGAGGTTTCTCTACATAATAATACATTGCACAGGGAAAGAAATATACATGAGAGAGAAAAGTAAAAGAGGTAAGAGACAAGAAAAACTCCCATTAAAACTAATGGAGCTTGTGGCTCATCCAGGAGAGGGACAACTTTGTGTTCATGGGGTTCAATCCCTGCCTTACACCAAAAGAAATAAATCAAAGATTTAAATAGATGGAGGGATCTGCTCCGCTTTCTGAAAGCCTATATATTAGATTTATATATATTATTTATATATAATATATACATATATTATATTTAAGCTGTAACAGTAAAGTAAGTTACGATAAACTTATTTTAATAACGGCCTTCACAAGAAATAGTAAGTAACATAGACCTATTTGGTATCACAGTAACCATTACAAATGACACAATAAGATAAATGCAATATTTAACATGATCCTTTAATGGCGTAATTTAAAATGGCGCAATTGTTTCTTATTTGGGGTCTACTATTCCATCAAGTTCAACCATCCTAAATATATAAAAGAAAAAATGATTTCCTAACTCTTGTTATGGCAATCAAAATAAATATCTTAAACAACGTGCCATCTCCATAAATCCGGTAGCCATAACTTGTTATATTATCTAATATATTTTTTCAAGAAAGGCATCTTAAAATTGTTCATTGAATCAACCATTACAACCTACTGTGGCAGACAGTTACATAATCCCACTGATCATACATTAAAGAACCCCCATTTATACGGGTAGGATCCATTTCTTGATGGCCGACCTCCTCTGCACATGCTCTGTTGTGTCCTTTTCATACTCAAGTGTTAGACTGTGCACAATATTCCATGTGTGATCTGTTAGATTTGTATAGAGACAAAATTATGTCCTTATCATGTACTTATTAGAGATGAGCGAACAGTGTTCTATCGAACACATGTTCGATCGGATATCAGGCTGTTCGAGATGTTCGATTCGAATCGAACATCACGTGGAAAACTCCAAAAAAATTTGATTCCCCTCCCACCTTCCCTGGCGCTTTTATTGCACCAATAACAGCGCAGGGGAGGTGGGACAGGAACTACGACACTGGAGGCATCGAAAAAAATCGGAAAAAGTCATTGGCTGCCGAAATCAGGTGACCTCCATTTTAGACGAATAGTGGATTTCAAATCCGGGTCATATGAGAATGTGAACTTTGTAACTAAGAGACAGGGTTACCTGTACAGGCAGGGATAGCTAGGGATAACCTTTATTTAGGTAGGAATGTTATTAAAAATAACTTTTTGGGGCTCTATCGGGTGTGTGATTGTGATTTTTGTGACATAAACTTTTTCCCATAGGAATGCATTGGACAGCGCTGATTGGCCAGAGTACGGAACTCGATCAATCAGCGCTGGCTCTGCTGGAGGAGGCGGAGTCTAAGATCGCTCCACACCAGTCTCCATTCAGATCCGACCTTAGACTCCGCCTCCTCCGGCAGAGCCAGCGCTGATTGGCCGAAGGCTGGCCAATGCATTCCTATGGGAATGCAGAGACTTAGCAGTGTGTGCACACTCGGCTCTGCTACATCTGATGGGCTGACCGGCACACGGTGTAGTTGAGCAGAACTGGCTCAGCACTGCTAAGTCTCTGGAGTAGCAGGCTCTGCTACATCTGATGTAGCAGAGCCGAGTGTGCACACTCGGCACACGGTGTAGTTGAGCAGAACTGGCTCAGCACTGCTAAGTCTCTGCAGTAGCAGGCTCTGCTACATCAGATGTAGCAGAGCCGAGTGTGCACACACTGCTAAGTCTCTGCATTCCCATAGGAATGCATTGGCCAGCCTTCGGCCAATGAGCGCTGGCTCTGCCGGAGGAGGCGGAGTCTAAGGTCGGACCTGAATGGAGACTGGTGTGGAGCGATCTTAGACTCCGCCTCCTCTAGCAGAGCCAGCGCTGATTGGTCGAATTCCGTACTCTGGCCAATCAGCGCTGTCCAATGCATTCCTATGGGGAAAAGTTAGCTTGCAAAAAAATCGCAAGCTGACAGGGATTTCCATGAAATAAAGTGACTTTTATGCCCCCAGACATGCTTCCCCTGCTGTCCCAGTGTCATTCCAGGGTGTTGGTATCATTTCCTGGGGTGTCATAGTGGACTTGGTGACCCTCCAGACACGGATTTGGGTTTCCCCCTTAACGAGTATATGTTCCCCATAGACTATAATGGGGTTCGAAACCCGTTCGAACACTCGAACAGTGAGCGGCTGTTCGAATCGAATTTCGAACCTCGAACATTTTAGTGTTCGCTCATCTCTAGTACTTATATCTATGTCACGTGTGATGCGTCTCATGACTATTTGCTTTTACAGCATCTGCCTGTTAGCAGGCCTGGTAGCCTGCCTGGCTTCCAAAGTTACGTAATATTCCTAAGGCCTCATGTACATAAACGTTTGCATTGAAAGGGCCATAGCCATGTTTTTCACAGCTAGCACACTGACTCATTCATTTCTATGGCCTCATACATATGACTATTAGAGATGAGCGAACACTAAAATGTTCGAGGTTCGAAATTCGATTCGAACAGCCGCTCAATGTTCGTGTGTTCGAACGGGTTTCGAACCCCATTATAGTCTATGGGGAACAGATACTCGTTAAGGGGGAAACCCAAATCCGTGTCTGGAGGGTCACCAAGTCCACTATGACACCCCAGGAAATGATGCCAACACCTCTGGAATGACACTGGGACAGCAGGGGAAGCATGCCTGGGGGCATCTAACACACCAAAGACCCTCTATTACCCCAACATCACTGCCTAACAACTACACACTTTCCACATTCAAAAAAACCTCTATCAAAGTGGGAAAATACCTGGAAACCTTCTTTACTCCCCAAATGGATGGACACAAACCCCAATTTAAGCTCAACAAACAGTAACAACCACCCCTTTAAATCACGTTCCCCATGACAACCACAAATGGAATAGGCAATGGGAATTCCAAAAGCCCTCACCCTTAACTGTCATTTTGAGTGAGTGTGTGTGTGTGTGTGTGTGTGTGTGTGTGTGTGTGTGTGTGTGTGTGTGTGATGTGGTAAGACCTTCCAAAATTCACTTTTCTAGCCCTTAACATGAGCCCTTCCAAACAAAGTTACATGACCTTAAGCTGAGCTACCAGCAGAGATTGAGGCCCTTGGCATGAGTAGAGCCTTGCACCAGCAGTGTTTTTGGCACTTAGGGTGAGTTGAGCCTTGTACCAGCGTGTGTCCCTTAACATCAGGCGGGCCCTAAGTTCTGCGCTTTGCACAAAAGTTCCACATTAACTAGGCTGAATGGTACAAAGATTAGTAGGCCCGAGAACCAGGAACAGGTCTTGCAATGGCTGTCGGATAACGCTTAAAGCACATTGTCCACCAGCCAGTCAGCCTCTACCTCCTCTTACCCAACAGTCTTGTCCTCCTTCCACCCAAAATTCCCAATCTTCTCAGAACAATAACCCCAACTGTCCCTGCTCCCCAGAGCTGTTCTCCCTTCCTTTGACTGTACCGCAACCTGCCCCTCCATTTCGCGATTCCACGGACCTAACAGACGAGTATCTGTGTCCAGATGCTCAAACACTAGAGTCTCCTCCATTCCATCTCCGGTCGATTTGGTGGCGGATGACCAGCAACCCACCCTCATCGACGACGATGAGACGCAGTTGCTGTCAGGGCAGCCAGTTGACATGCGCATTGTGCAGGAGGAGGAGGCGAGACAGGAGTTGGAAGAGGAGGTGGTGGACGACGAGGACACCGACCCCACCTGGACAAGGCAGATGTCAAGCTGGGAAAGTAGTGTGGATGTTGAGGCAGGTGCAGCACCAAAAAGGGTAGCTAGAGGCAGAGACATGTCCAGAGGCAGAGGTCAGCTGCTTTGCCGAAGCCAGGCCAGACCCGGAATGTCCGAAGATGTTCCCTTTTGTACCCAGCCCAGAAAAACTCCCCCATCGAGGGCACGTTTCTTGAAGGTGTAGAGTTTTTTCAAGGAATGCGCCGAGGACAGATATAGTGTCGTCTACACAATTTGCCTCTCGAAATCGAGTAGGGGCCCTGAGAAGAGCAACCTGTCCACCACTTCAATGCACCGTCATTTGGAATCCAAGCAATGGAATCAGTGGCAGGCAGCAACGGCAGGACAAACGTCGCCCGCCGTTCATGCCACTGCCTCTGCTCACAGTGCTGGCGATGCACTCCAGAGGACGAGCCAGGACATCACTTCATCTGCCTCCGCCACTTTGTTGACTTCTCCCTCATCCTCCCCTGTTTCTGTCTTATCTCCTTCTCCTGCACCATCAAAGGCACCATCAGGCGCTTCTTTACAACAACCCACCATCTCTCAGACATTGGAGCGCCGGCAGAAATACACTGCTAACCACCCACCCACGCAAGCCTAGAACGCCAACATCGCTAAACTGTTGGCCCAGGAGAGGTTGGCGTTCCGGCTTGTTGAAACTCCCGCCTTCCCGGACCTGATGGCAACTGTGGCACCTCACTATGCCGTCCCTAGCCGTCTCAACTTCTCCCGGTGTGGCGTCCCCGCCTTGCACCAGCACGTGTCACTCAACATCAGGTGGGCCCTTAGTTCCGCGCTTTGCTGCAAGGTCCACTTGACCACCGACACTTGGACAAGCGCCTGTGGTCAGGGATGCTGCAGTGCTTATCTTTAATGACAGGCAGGGTGAATGTGGTGGAGTCTGTTCCCCGGGTGCAAACTGGGGTGGCCTATCTCCTCTCCCAGGCCAAAATTCATGGCAGGAGTAGACTGAAACCCTACGACGCTACAACCTCCACCACAGCTACTAGCGGCAAACGCTAAAACACTGGTGTGGGGAGACGTCAGCAGGCGGTGCTGAAGCTCATCAGCTTGGGGGACAGACAGCACAGTGCCTCCGAGGTCAGGGATGCCATCCTGGCTGAGATGGCATTTTTTTTTCCCTGCTACACCTGGGGCCTGGCATTTTTACGCCTGTGATAATGGCTGGAACCTGGTAGCGGCTCTGGAGCTTGCCAGCCTCCAACACGTTCCATGTTTGGCCCACGTCTAACCTAGTGGTGCAAAGTTTTTTAAAAACATACCCAAATGTACCGAAGCTACTGTTGAAAATGCGGCGCTTGTGCGCCCACTTTTGCAAGTGCACAGGAGTCGCTGCTAGCCTAAAAACACTCTAGCAAGGCCTACATCTGTCCAAACACAGGCTGTTGTCCGTCATTCACACACGCTGAAACCCTACAATACCATATCTTGAGCAGGGTGTGTGAGCTGCACAGACCTTTGATGGAGTTCCATCTACAAAACCCAAGGGTTCCTCAAAGTCAGCAACCAAAGTTTCTGCACCATGAGTTTCCAGGGGTGGCAGAGTTATGACTAGGGGAAGAGGCATGGATAGGGATGATGTCTAGGGGCAAAAGCAGTGTGGATGTGGAGGCAAGCTAAGCAGGAAAAACTGGGGGTACAAGCTAAGGCATGGACTGGGGTGATGTCTAGGGGCAAAAGCAGTGTGGATGTGGAGGCAAGCTAAGCAGGAAAAACTGGGGGTACAAGCTAAGGCATGGACTGGGGTGATGTCTAGGGGCAAAAGCAGTGTGGATGTGGAGGCAAGCTAAGCAGGAAAAACTGGGGGTACAAGCTAAGGCATGGACTGGGGTGATGTCTAGGGGCAAAAGCAGTGTGGATGTGGAGGCAAGCAAAGCAGGGAAAATGGTGGCTAGAGGCAAAGGGATGTCCATAGGCAGCAAGGGCAAAGATGCAAAACTCTCCCGTTTCAAGAATTTTCCTGACTTGTTTCCCCACAAAACATTCCTGGGAGGAGGGCTGAAACACCACCCTCCTCCTCCTCCGCTGTTAGATTTACCCCAGCTACGAGCTGAAAACGCTGCAACACTGGTGTGGGGAGACGTCAGCAGGCTGGGCTGAAGCTCATCAGCTTGGGAGACGGACAGCACACTGCCTCTGAGGTCAGGGATGCCATCCTGGATGAGATGGCAATTTGTTTATCCCCGCTGCCCCTGGGGCCAGGTTTTTTTAGCTTGTTGGAGGGCTCTGGAGCTTGCCAGCCTCCAACACGTTCCATGCCTGGCCCACATGTTCAATGTAGTGGTGCAATGATTTTTAAAAACATACCCCAAATTAGCTGAGCTAAGGGTGAAAGTGCGGCACTTGGACACCCACTTTCCCAAGTCTACAGTACCTGGAGCTAGCCGCAATACACTCCAGCAAGGCCTACATCTGCCTGAAGCACCTACTGTTGTGCGAGGTCACCACACGCTCTAACCCTAGATACCGTATGTTCAGCAGGGTGTGTGAGCAGCAGAGACCTTTGA